>NC_080764.1:5603333-5907500 GCF_020826845.1 Diceros bicornis minor
CGGTGGGGCAGGCACAGGGTCACGGGCCTATGTTGGTCTCAGCTCTCGTGGGGCTCAACCTGAGCTCCCTGGTGGCCAAAGTGAGACCTGGTTTGTGACGTGATGTTCCTTCTAAGGTTCGGTTCTTGGGGGGGCCACCCGTGCTTCCTCTAAGACCAAGGCCCATAGTGTGCATGGGGAAGGTTCTGGGGACTCGGGGGCCTGCAGTAGCTGGTCTTCTGTCCTAATTGACGTGTTCCCTGCTCCTGATTTCATATATAATTTACCAGTTTATAACAACACGTCTTGATGTAGGTTGCCTCAAACGTTTTCCAAACGAGGCTGGGTGTAACACATGGACACGCTCATCGCCCGCCTTGGTGGGCCGCTGCCTTATGGGGATGGCAGCACCTCGGCTAGAGTGGTCCTTTCACTCCCTCAGGCCCCGACTGTGCTGCTGCGGGCCTGGGCTCAGCACCCTCGCCCTGGGCCTCAGTCTCCCCGTTGTAGGTGAGGTGCTGCTGGCTGGTGTCTGGGCCTCCCTCCTCCAGGGTGGGATTTGTCAAACAGATCAGGGGACCCCACATACAAAGGCCATGCCTGCCCGTGGGCCCATGTGCCAGCAGGTGCCACCCGAGTCCCTGGGGATTGGAGCAGGCCCAGCAGCCCACGGGGGCCTAGGATGCTCAGAGCTTCCTGATGGAGCCCCCAGCACTCGGCGGGTGGGGGCAGAGGGCCCAGCGCCCCGGTGTGGACAGAGCCCAGCCACCCAGCTCCCTGCCACGACTTCCACCCCTTGCCCGATCCTTCCTCCTCGAGAGAACTCTGCTGATAACGGCCACCCCCAACCTCCAACCCCCACCTCAGGCTTAGCTGGTCCAGGCCTATCCTGGGTTCCATGAGGGAGCTTCAAGCCAAGGAGGGCAGTTCAGGGATCTCAGCCCATCAGCTGAGCCGAGCGGCCACGTTCTTGTTGGTTCTCAGACCAGGGACAGGCTTCTGGCCCAATCCCCAGCCCCCAAACCCAGTTCCTCTGAGGCTGGGGTCATTCTTGCTCTCCCACCCCCCTGCTGAGCCTTGCCTGGGGACACTCGCCTGTTCCCGGGGCACCTTCCGAGTACCCAGCGGTCACTGAGCCCTGTGAAGCTGATGTGTTCCCGTATCACAGATGGCAAAACTGAGCTCCTCCCAGGCTCTGTTGCTCTCCTGCAGCCCCTCCCGGGCTGAAGCAGGAGCTCCCAGCTCGTTTCTCCCACTAGACGGGAGAAACACCCATGCAGACAGCTTCTCTAGCAGATCCCCGTAGGCTGGTGCCCCCTGTGATTCAGCATCGGTGAGGCGTGCACCTCCCTCCCTGACCACCTCACAGCCCCCACCATGCCTGCTCACCCTGCTCCGGTCTATCCCTTCCCACCTCCAGCAGAAAACCAACTCCATGAGAAGTGTGCCCTTGGAACAGAGCGGCTCAACCAGGTGCAGAAACATCCCCCACCCGGCTCAGAAGAAATCTCACATGCCCTTCTTCCTCTGGTGGCCACGCTGACCCCTGAATCTTTAACAGCGGGGCCCAGAGAAGCATGCCCCAGACACGGCTTCTCCCAACAGGTCCCGTCCTGGGTGCCCTGGCTGCTGGGCTGGCCTGTGGGGCACTGCTGGCTCTCAGGAGCGTTCTGGCCCTCGCCCTCCTCCCTGGACAGTCTCCTGGGCCTGGACGTCAGCCATTGGTGGCCCACAGGCTCCCCCAGTCCACTCACCCAGGGGGCAGGGAGCCAGCCCTACGCAGCCGCTGTCAGGAGGGGAGATGGGGTATAACCTGTCTGGGGGGCCCCACAGCTGCAGGGGCGGCCCGGGCAGGTGTCACCTGTCCCTCCCCCCATGCGCCGCCCCAGTGTGTGGGGTCAGGCAGGTCCTTCCTCCGTTCCTGCCAGGGTCCAGTGTTTCTACTCTTGCAGATGCAAAACTGCCCAGGGTTGGGGGACAAAGGCAGGGGCCAGACCCCCAGCACGGGCAGCGATCTGTACCGAGACCCCACCCCGAGGGTCCCAGCCCCTCCTGACGCTGTCGGGTCTTCCAGCTCTTCCTTCTGGGGTCTCCGGGCCCCTCTGTCAGGAAGAGACAGAGAAACCGGGTAACAGGAACCTGCCCCTCTGAGCGGTCTCTGAGGGCGCGGACCCTGGGGGACGTCCACGGGGCTTGGTGTCGCAGACACGAGCTCGGGAGTGGGGTAGACAAGTTTTATTCCACCCTCTTCCTGCCCACGGCCACCCCAGGCAGAGCGAGGACAGGCTGCTCGGAGGGTCTGGGACAGCCACACACAGGAGGTGACGCTGTGGCCTGAGGTGAGTGGGGAGGGGGACGGCAGGTCTGCTACCGACCCCCGTCGCGCTGGGGGTCACCCTGGCGGCCTGGCCGAGCCCCGGATTCACAGTCTCTGCGGGCGTGGATGCTGGAGGGCCGCGGGTGCAGTGAGTGGCGACGCCCGTTCCACACACACGAGGTTGCCCCGTGGCACCCGGTGACCCGTGAGGCAGGTGAAGCCACCGACGCCGATGCCCCAGGATGGAGCGTGCTGGGGTCGGGGCGGCGACAGTTATTCCGAGGACTGGGGGATGCCCAGGCGGCCATGGCTGACAGGAACTGGACGGGACACAGTAAAAAACTCGTGCACGCACACACCACACAGGCACACACACGGGGTCAGTAAAAACACCCGCCCTCACACGATGCTCTGCCGCCCCCCGGCCCCCTCAAACTCAGAGGCGCCCGAGCCACCGGCCCGGCCAAAGTCAATGAAGATCCCTTCGGAGTCCGAGTCCACGGACTCCAGGATCTGGTCCACCAGGTTCTCAGGGCTGGAGGAGGGCGGGGAGCCGCGGGCCGGGCCCGGGCCGGGCTCAGGGGGCTGGGCTGGGGGGTACAGTCTGCCGGGGCAGGGCCCTGACGGGGGCGCCGGGGAGGGTCTGAAGGCCCCGGTGGGGCCCTGGCCGGGCGTGTCAGCAAAGCCCTGGGGCTCAGGGCAGGACGTCATCTCGGACACCGAGTGCCGGCGGATACCCTGGCCGCCGGCCGCCGCGCCCTCGGCCTCATGCTCCGCCACGGGGTTCAGCAGCGGCGTGTTGTAGCTCTTGGAGCGCACCACTGGGTTCTTAGCCAGGACGTCGCCCGAGCGGGAGCGGCGCAGGAAGTGCTTCTCTGTGGAGAGACAGACGGACAGATGGCGTCAGGCACCGGGGGCCAGGGCAGCTACTCAGCAAACCAGGCACCTGTGGATTCCAAACCCTTCCTTTGGCGAGATGCCAGGCATCTGTGCGCCTCCACTGTGCGGCCAGCTCTGCACCAAGGGGCAGCTACAGGGACAAGCCCGATGGTGTAGACGCTGGCCCAGCCCTACCACTCACACTCTTGCTGCGTGGCCAGGCCGGGTAGGGGAGGAATGTGGGTTCCCACCCCAGCTCTGACACTAGCTCCACCCCTGTGCAACCTCCTCCTTGGTCCCAGCCTCTCAGCCTGGACGGCAGAGGTTGGGGGGGGCTCAAGTCAACAGTCCAGGGTTCAAATGTGCACCTTGCCAGTGACCCGTGCATGTGCCTCAGTTTCCCCAGCTCTTGCAAATCTACAAATGTTAGCACTTTCCCGTGAAGACACACCCCTGCCCTCAGAGCCGGAGTCCTAGTGTGTGGGGGGACGACACACCTCCTGGGTGGGCCCTAGGTTGGGTAGTGGTGAGTCCACAAAGGCAGCAGACGACAAGGGGCCTTCCATGAGAGGTCAGGGCTGGGGTTATTCTGTGTGTGGTGGGCCCTGGAGGGCGGGAGGACTGTGGGGCAGAGGCTGGTGGGGGCAGGTTTAGGCTCCCACTCGGGACCCTGCGGTTCCGCACAGACCACCAGGTGGCAGGGCTGAGCACACTGAGTGGCTCAGGGGCCTTTCCTGGACAGGGAGGCTCCCTCCCAGCCAAGCTGGGTCCTGGTGTCCAGAGTCACTGGGGGCCTGGGCAGCTCAAAGCTCTCTGGCTGCTGGGGCCCCGCCTGAGCTGAGACACACCTGGCAGGCAGGTTTTATACCAGCAGAAAGGTGGGCACTCCCAAGCGGCCCCTCTGTCTGGGATGCTCCTCGGGCACCTCCTCCCAGGCCTGGCTCCTCCCGGCCCCTCAGTGCAGCTGTCACCTCCCAGTCCGGCCTCCACTAAGCTCCCTGCCCTGGGCCTCATGTCACCTGGGTCACCCTGGGGAGTCATCTGGCCATCGTTTACTCATTGGTCAGCCTCCTCTGGTGGACGAGAGCCCACGAGGGTGCCTTTGGATCTGCTGAACCCCCGAGACCAAACACAGGGGCTGGCGCACAGTAGGGACTCAGTTTATGTTGCTGAATGAACCAGCGGGGTGTCTGTTCAAGGAGCAATGTGGCCGGCTTCTGCTGGAAGCCAGGCAGCTCCAGGATGCCCAGCCACAGCCACCCCCTCAACCTCGTCCCTCCCCCGTGATTCCCCAAACAAGCCAGGATTTCTGGGCTCCGGGCCTTTGCACATGCTGTGTCATCTGCCTGGCCGACTCCTGACTTTCAGGACTGAGCACGGCTGCAACCTTCTCCGGAACACAGAGGCCTCTGTGGGGCTCTCGGTGGGTCATCACCTCACCACTTACAGTGTCTGTCTGGTGGGTCCCCCTCAGCCCTTGAAGGAGGGACCCCAGGTGACCCATCTCCATGTGTCCAGGGCCCAGCACACGGCGGGGCCGGTGGATGCTCAGGACAGCTTTGTGGTGACTGACAAGCGAATCCCCAGTGGGATCCCAGCTCTGCTGTCTTCACCGGGAGGCCTGGGCTCCCGGGCAGAGGTGGACGGAGCCAGTGGTCACCCCGCTCCCCGCCCAAGGCCCAGGCGACCCCTACCCAGGATACAGGAGTGCGTGAAGGGGCCCTCGCTGGAGTAGAGGCCGTAGGTTCCCAGGTAGGGCGACACCACCTTCTGGATCAGCGTCTCCAGGCGCAGGTAGTCCTTGGTCACGCCCCGGGACTCATGCACCCCCTGCGAGAGAAGGAGGGAGTCGGGGGGCAGGCGCCCTCGCCCACGCTGTTCCATCCACCAGACAGCCTGTTCCCTGCCTCCCCAGCCCAGCCGGGATTAACTCAAAGGTCACCACAAATGGCCTTCTCCCTCCTCCCCGTTCCCACGGGGTCCTGGCCCCCATGGCAGTGCCACAGCGACCCCCTGTCCCAGCCCTCTCTCGAGTTGGGGCCCATGAGTCACTCCCCTGCTCCAGCACCCCCTGTGCTGCCCTCTGCACACAGCAGCCGTCGGGGTCTGGAGACCATGACGCCCCATGGGAAGGGGCCCCGTGAACAAGCTCTGCTCCTCGGGAGAGACCCCTGCGCGCTGGCTTCCTAGAGGCTCTGGGCCATCCTGCGGGGCCCAGCTCATCACCCGGGGCTCCCCACCCTCTCTTTCACCCCGGGGAGGGCTGCAGGCAGGAGAGGCTGCCCCACGGGGCCAGGCCCAGGGCCACATCCAAGCTGGGCAGTCAAGGCCTATCCATCTGACAGCCACCCGCCCTCTCATCTGCTCCACGCTGCCAGCTCTCATCTGCTTCCTCCCCGCCTCCTCCCCTCGTCCAGGGCTTTGAAGGGATCTCCGCCTCCTCTGGTTTCATTAGAGCCAAAGCCTGAGGAAGGAAGCTGCCCACAGGACAGCCCTGGTTTTGCTGATCCGGGGCCAGCTCCGTGCCCTCAGCACCCCTGGCAGAGCACCAGCACACAGCATGCATTTACTGAGTGCTTGCTGAATGAACCATGTCTAAATGAACAAATGAAAGACAGCACTCCTCTGGGTGCCGCCAGTTGGTTAAGGGACAAGATACGCTCCGGTGGAATGTCAAACGATGGTTCAAGACGTCAAGAGAAACCAGCTATATGCCGTCTACAAGAAACCCATGTAAACGATAAAGACGCATGCAAACGAAAGTGATACGGGGGAGAGAGACACGCCGCGCTCCCCTAACCAGAAGGAAGCAGGATGATTTCAGACAGCACAGACTGCAGACCAAGAAAGTGACCAGGAATAAAGAAGGTCATTAGGGATGCCGAAGAAGTCAGTTCTCCAAGACGACACAACAAGCCTTAACGTGTACGCATCTCACAAGAGTGCCAAACTCCGGGGGGCCAAGCACACAGACCCGCAGGGAGAACAGAGAAATCCCCACTCATGGCTGGGACTTCCACACCCTCTCAGAAATGGATCCAGAGCCAGGAAATCAGTAAGGACGTGGCCGACTTCCGGACTCAACAGCACCATCGATCAACTGGATACAGTCGCCATCTACAGACGACTTCACCCGACAACAGCGGGACACACGTTCTCCAGCCCACAGGGAACATTCGCCAAGACAGACCACGTTTGGGGCCATGAAACACATCTTAGAGTTAAAAGAACAGAAACCACACAGTGTCTGCTCCCAGACCACAATGGAACCAAACTAGGAATCACTAAGAGAAAGATAGCTGGAAAATCCCCAAATACATGGAGATTAAACAACTCACTTCTACATAACACATGGGTCAAAGAAGAAATCTCAAGAGACATTTTCACTTTGAACGAAAGGAAAACGAAAACAGAACTTTTCCCAATTCGTCGGCTGCATCGAAAGCAGTGCTTAGAGGGAAACTGACAGCACTGAGTGGATATATCAGAAAAGAAAAAGATCTAAAATCAAAATCTAAGCTTCCACTTTAGGAAAGCAGAAAAAGAAGAACAAATTAAGTCCAAAATAAGCAGAAGAAAAGAAATAAGAATCAGAATAGAAATCAATGAAATTGAAAACAGGAAATTTATCGAGAAAAATCAACAAAACCAAAAGCTGGTTCTTTGAAAAGATCAGTAAAATCAGTAAGCCTCTAACCAGGCTAAGAAAAAGAGAGACACAAGTGACCAAGATCAGAAATGAAAGGGAGACATCAGTACAGACCCCATGGATCCAGCTGCGTTTGGATGAGGGGGCGGGATTCCACAGGTGCCCCCATAAGTCATCCAGATGGACATGTAGGACCCCACATTCCCCTGGGATTGTCTCGGCCGCCAGCCATAGTGCCCTGGATGAGGACGACACTACCGCTGGGCTGTGCTGGGCATTTGGCAAACTCCATGCTGTTCCTTCCCAGAGCCTGTTTATCTGTGTGTGCTCAGGTGCATGGCCGTTACCTCGGCTTCTGGGACTGTGACAAGGAACTGTGACTCTGTGGTTCGTGAAGCACAGGGCACACCTGAGGCCCTCAACCCACAGTGACCAGCAGCTGTGACCTCAGATCCATCTGGGACTCGAAAAGTGGGGACGGGGTCACTGCGGGGCTGGGACAAGGGCATTTAAAGTTTGGGCCAGGTTGGGGTGGGGCAACAGCCAAGGGTTGTGGTTGGGGGGGCGGTCGCACCCACCAGGGGCAGAACAGGCTGGGGGGCATGAGGCCCAGCCCAGGAAGCCGCAGGAGGCACAGCCACCACCAGGGGGCAGCACTGCCCCAGCCTGGCCACCCACTGGGGTGGCCTCCATGGGATCAGGGGCGACCTTCTCCTTCATGGCTCTGAACCCCAGCCCCGTTGCTGCCTGCTCCTGGGCACCTCAGCTTCACACCCCACTTCTCCTCATTATCCTCGCACAGGCCGAGAGACGCAACATCCCTCAAGGCCCCCAGCTTCAACCCAGCCAGGTCCGACCTAAAATCCCTCGAAATCCCAGGGGCAGGCTGGGCGTCCCGCTTGGATGACCACCAGCTTCCACCCAGTGCAGCCCCTCGACCCTTCAAACCCCCACGTCCATCAGCCCCTTCACCGGGATGTCGTGGGCCCAGGACCCGCCTCACAGGCCCTAATTCAGGATTTTGTGAGGGGGTACTCAGAAAAACAGCCAGGCCTTCGGAGACCATCCGACTGGGGTGGGGCCAGGCCTCTGGCCTTGTCAGGTCGGGCCAGCGAGGACGCTATCTCCCCGCCTGTAAAACAGCTGCTGATGGTGCCCACCCTCGTCCTGGGACAGTAAGATGAGTCGGCACACTGTAGGGTGCTGTGCCCATCGCAGTGCTCATGACGCAGCTGTTTGCAGAAAGGCCCAGTTTGCAGTGGGGGCTGCCGGTGGCCCATCAGATCCCGTCTTGGGCAGGCCACTCACTCCCAGCTGCCGGGAGTGGGGCCACCAACTGTGGGCAGCCGTCCCCTCCCAGAGCTGTCCTCGTGGATGACAGCCAGCCACACCAGAAGCGCCTGGAACCAGTGTGGGGCGTGGGGGGAGGCGGCCCCAGCCCCAGTGACTGAGGAGGGGTGTGGAAGCCCAGCCCCCCACCCACGAGGGACAACTCAGGTCCCGTTCACACTCCTGGGCTCCCTGCGGACCAGGCTGAGGCCAGCCTCCTCCAGAGCCCACACCTTGGTCTGACCCCTGTGCCCCTCTGTTTACCCTCACCCCTAGAGGTTTTTCCCGAGAGTCCCCACTGACAAGTCACGTGGACCCAAACCCTCGTCTCAGGCTCTGCCTCTGGGGAGCTCGGCCTTGCGCCCCCGGGTGCCCCTGACACGGGGCCCCACCCACCTGCAGCACCAGCAGCATCTGTACGATAGCGGGGGGCACGCGGGCGTGGCTGCGGGCCAGCGCGTCCTCCAGCTTCACGCTGAGGGTGATGGTGTTCCGGAAGTGCAGCAGGGCCAGCTGGCGCACCGAGGGCTCCTTGCCCTGCAGACACAGGACACCGCGCCCACCCCTGCTGTCACGTGAGATGCTCGCTCCCCCCGAGTCCCCAGTCCTGGGGCCAGACACCGGAGAAAGGACCCACTGACCCTCAGGCCCCCGTCCACCCGGCTGTCCTCCCCAGATGACCCTTGTCCTGAGGAGACAGGGCCCCTATCGGCTTCCTCAGGCAAGGAAAGGGATACTGTCACACACAGCCCCTACTACGCACCGGGCATGGCCTACTGTGTGCTGCTCAGGGCTTTACAGGG
Source organism: Diceros bicornis minor (assembly GCF_020826845.1). NCBI lineage: Eukaryota > Metazoa > Chordata > Mammalia > Perissodactyla > Rhinocerotidae > Diceros > Diceros bicornis. The sequence continues at coordinate 5,612,290 of NC_080764.1, forward strand.
CCCTTAGGAGGGAGCTGTCCTTACTCCCGCCTTGCGGGTGAGAAACGGGTTCTGAGAGGTCCAGGGACGGGCCCTGGCGCAGACAGCCCACGTGTGGGGGCGAGGGCAGAAGGGGGCCCCCAGGCTGAGCAGCCCGGGGCGAGGCTAGCGTGGGCTGTCACCGTGGCCCGGGCTCCCACCGCCACGGGGGCCACTCGCCTGCACCGGGTAGAAGATGGCCTGCAGGGTGGGCAGTACATCGCTGAAGAAGAAGTCCCACGTCTCCGCCAGCGAGTCCAGCAGCTTCTGTCCTGCGGGCACAGGGGCGTCATGCCTGGCCCAAACGGGCTCCGGCAGGCACGTCACGCCCTCCCGGGTCGGGAGTCGTCTCTCCCGTCAACAGGAGGACGTGGGAGCCGAGGGCTGGGCTCCGGGCCCCAGAGGAGCCCCCTTCCCACCCCCCAGGTCGACAGCACAGACCGCTTAGCAGCTCTGTGGCCTGTGCCTCAGCGTCCCCGTGTGTAAAATGGGCCAGTGATGGGGCTGACCTCCCAGAGCTGAGGGGATGAAATGAGCCCATCAGGCCTGGGGCAGAGAAGTGCCGGTGGTGCCAGCCGTTAGTGCCTGTTCCCCCAGCGGGCGCCCAGCTCACATCCCTGTCTCATCCGATTCACCCAACGACCCCAAAGCACTTGAGGAATCCATCCACCTGTCCTTCCCTCCCATCTGTCCATCTGTCCATTTACACAGCACCTACACTGTGCCAGGCCTCACGCTGGGGACCCAGCCAAGTCCCAGACCCATCACGAGACAGGGAAGCAGGACACTGAACAGCAATTATGAGGACAATGGCGATGGGTGACCTCACTGGGCAGATGAGACCGAGCCTCCAAGAGGTTCAGGTCTCTCCCTCGAGGGCCAAGGTCTCCCGGACCCCAGGCTGCATGACGTGGGATCTGGGGACGCAGCGAGACCACATCCAACAGCAGTAACATGTCTTAGGTATGAGAGAGGAAGAGAGGGGTGGAGAGGATCAGGCTGGGAAGGCTTCCTGGAGGAGGTGCTACCCAAGTTGATTTAGGAGCAGGGGTTTGCCAGGTTGACCAACACCCTTGGTGTGCGAACCATGAAAGCAGATGTGTGGAGAGCAGGCATTTCTGCCAGCCCTGGGGAAAGAGCTGTGCCATTCTCAGGGTGGACAGCCCCTGGGGGACGGAGACAGCTGAGGTGCCCCAAGCCGGCTCTGGGGTCCCCCAGGACATGCAAAGTGCTGAACCCTCAGCCCTTCTGCCTGGAATGACAGGAAGCTGGGGTGACGGGCGGCAGAGTCTGGGACAAGCAGGCCCTGGTATGGGTCACCGAGGCCTCTGCTGCTTGGTGGGATCCCCCTTTAAGCCAGACTAGCAATTGGTCGGAGGAAAATGGGGTGTGGCGGGTGTCTCCGGGCGAGGAGGGGAAGTGCCACACGCCGGCCAGCCTCCCTGACTGTGCTGCTCCTGCCAGATGGCCTCCAGGTCTCCACGGCAACAGGGAGGCCGGACAGAGACCTTCGCCTCTCTTCTCCTCACTTCTCCCGGGGGCCCCACAGAGCCCCCCGGTCCGTGTGGGCGCTGGGGCTCTGAGAGGGGAGCCCGGCCAGCCCAGCCGGTGGGGAGGAGGGTCCGGCCTCTGTGCGCGGCCCGTCTGCTGGCACTGCGGCTCCCTGCCCAGCAGCCAGCTCCCCATCCTCCTGGGGGGGCCCACCTGGCTCCGGGGAGCCCAGGCTGGGCGGGTCCTCGCCGCGCCGGGAGCTCTGTCTGTACAGAGAGGTCCCTTCAGGTCCCCCGGTCCTGGCAGGAAGAAAGGCAGCTCAGTTCCCTGGGCCGGCGTGGGGTGGCTCTGGGCCCAGGCCAGGCCGGCGGCCGCGGAGCACAGGCCCTTCTCCAGCCCACAGGGCGGAAACGCTGTGGAAAGCAGATGTTGTCCAACACGGAGGCCAGGCCGGCCAGAGCCGCAGGCTGACCGAGAGGCCGGGAGGCTTGGCCATGCCCACGGCCGGGTTCTCTGCTGGGGACTGTGGTCTGGGGGTGGCAGGGTTGTCAGGGGTTGGAGTCCAGCGGCATGGCGTTAAAGCCCTGCTCTGCGTTGCTGTGGGACTCCAGGGGTCAGCGTGGTCCTCTTCAGAATGGACGCAACAGATGCCCCCCACGCACAGGGCTGGAAGCCGCCACAGGACAAGTGCTCAGGGCCAGCTGTCGACGTGATGACCGGTGGGCCACGTGGGCAGTGTCTGTGCTGAGGCTCAGCAGGACCCAGGCGGCGGCAGTGGCCCTGAGCTGGGTCTCTCCCGGGGCTGGGTCAGTCTGTCTGTCTTCCTTTATCCAGTCCGAGTGCTAAGGGCCGACGGTGCAGTCCCTGGAGACCGCAATGAGCCAGGCCAACGGTGACTCAGGTCTCAGCCCATCGCGAGGAGACCCCGGGGACAGTGATGACCACAGGGCCTGGCTGCAGACAGAGCTCACTCCGGCCAGCCATGGCGACAAGACCACCAGACCACGACCTGGGATGCTGTCCCAGGGCCTCCACCTCAAGGCTGGCCCCCAGGCTTTCCATTTCCAGGATCGCTCTGCTCTGGAGCTGACATCCAAGGCCTCACTGGAGGCTGGAGAGAGGGGCAGGTGGCGAGGGCCTGGGGCTGCCCCACGTGGGGCCACCACCCCCTCCAACAGAGGCACGGTGAGGCCATAGCCAACCACAGACAGCAGACTCCCAAACCCGGGTGGGGGATGGAGGGGGAGGCCCTCGAGGCTGCCTCAAAGGTGCGGCATCAGCTCCTGTTCCCACTGCATGGGCTGAAGGGAACCAGACGCCCTCCTGAACGGACCACATTTTGACATCCTACTCCAGGGCCACCGCCTCCATGCAGCCCTCCCTGACTGCCAAGGTGGAACTAACCTGGGCTTCCCTTCACCCTGACACCGGACTGTCTCCATCTGGTCCATGATGGCGTCCCCAGCCGCGCAGGGCCTGGCTCTCCTCCATCTCTAGATCCCCAGAGGCCACCCGGGGCCTGACACGTACTGAGCACGTGGATGGAGCCCGTCCAAGCCCACCGTGCTAACTGGGGACACTGAGGACACAGGGAAATGACGTGTCTGTGGCCAGATGGGAATGGGAGGCCGGGCCCTCTGGCCCCCAGCCTGGGGCTCTGTGCCTGTCCGAGGCCTGGGGAGGCTGGACGGGGCTGGCACACCCCACTGGGTAGCCTGGTGGACATGGCCGCTGCAGGCAGGACCCCACCAAACTGCACAAAGCTCCCTTCTCCAAGGATCCAGGCTCCCCCGGGCCGAGCTGGTAGGAGGCACAGACGCTGCGGGAATGCACCGAGTCAGGAGAGGGTGTGGGAGGCCGTCTCCGCCAGGTGCCAAATCCTCACCACCCCATCTCAGTGGCTTAGGGACTGCCTCCTCCAGGGAGCCCACCCAGACCCCGGTGGCCTGTGCTTCCCGGTGCTAAAGGAACAGGGGACACGCAACTCAGAGTGCCCCCAGAGCACACCAGGCCACCAGGCCTCAGTCTGCTCCTCCGTGAAACGGGCCAACATCCCCTCTTTCTAGAATCAGAGTAAGGACCCGAGAAGGGATCTGGAGCAGCAAGAGAAGAGCACTGGCTCAAGGAGCCAGGCTGCCACATAGCAGCCACGTGGCCTGGGCAAGTTACTGAACCGCTCTGTGCCTCGGTTTCCCCATATGTTCAGTGGCTACAACAATGGCACCTAGCTTACAGGGCTGTCGGAGAAGCCAAGGAGTTAGCAGATGGAAAACACTCAGGACACAGTCTAGCACAGAGCGAGCAGGTGCCTGAGGCCCGGCACACAGCAGGCGCTCAACAAATGCTCCTGGAACCCGACCCTGCGCAGGGCCTGAACCCACAGCGGGTCCTTAGCAAGGGCATACTGGTGTGAGCTGGGTCCTCCTATAACCCGACCTCCCCCAGGCCAACTCACTCCCGCAGGAGGCGCATGCCTCCGTCGTCGCCCCACGGCCCGCAGACACTGGGAGCCCAAGGGAGCTGGGACCCGGCTGTCCCGCGAGACTCAGGGCCCAGGGGAGGCAGACGGCCGTTGGTCAGAACTCTCCCCTGAGCTGCTGAGGCCTGAACCAGGCAGAGGCCAGCGGCAACTCATGGGCATCTGGAAGGGCAAAGGCGTGCGCTCTGAGTCAGACTGGCCTGGGTTCAAATCCCACCTCCACCCCTTACTTGCAGCACAGCCACGGACAAAGAGCCTGCCATCACTGCGCTGTCCCCCAGCCGTGAAATGGGAACAATGACCTGAAGGCCTCACAGGGTGACTGTGAGCGTTAAAAGAGAAAACTCGCCCAAGATGCCCAGTGCCAAGGTTTGCCCCGAGCCCTGTGGGGCAGCTGCTCCCACGCAGGTGGCGGCTCCCTGCTCCAGCCTCTTCCCTCCGGAGAAGCGGGGCAGCCTCTGCCCTAAACCAGTCCTCTGGTCCTCAGAGATCCTGGCGGGGTTCCCCCAGGTCCCTGGGACGGGGTTCACTGGGGCCAGAAGGCCCCAGGGGTGACGAGGTGGAGCAGGGCCGTCTCCCCGACGTCTCGGCCCTCCTGGGCTCAGGTAGACGGGAGGGCAGATCCCTCCCCAACAAGGTCCCCTCCTGGGTCAGATCTCAGCCCTGCTGCCCCTTAGCGTCACTTGTGCCGCTTCCCAGCCGCCAACCAGGAGGGCCACACCGCCCATCCAGAGCCCCGGGGGCCCAGGCCAGGCTGGCAGTGCCATGGTTCCAGCAGGCACACCTGCAGAGCCCCCGCCCTGCGGCCCCAGCTGCGAGGCCCAGCAGCAGCAGCGCCAGCGGGCAGTGGGGCCCGGCACACGGCCCCAGCCACGGGGCTGCAGACTCACCCTCGTAGAAGCGGATCTTGTCCCGCAGGATCACCATGCCTTTCGTCAGCAGCTGGTTCTGAAAGATACACACGAGATGCTGTCACTGCCCCGTGGGTGCCCCGGGACCTGGGGGGCAGGGCCTCCAAGAGCCCACCAACAAGCCGCTGAGGCCCAGAGGGGAAGGGACTCGCCGATGTCCCACAGCCCACTGTGGCACAGCCCGAACCTCGGCTCGCCTGGGAGGACACTGACAAGTGACCCCCCCAGGGCCTGTCACCAGACAGGAGGGGCTGCAGGGACACCCGAGAGACAGACCCAGCCTGGAGCCTCCTGCCCCAGGCTGAGCCAGGCAGGCAGCACCCCACAAGAAGGAAGGACTTGCAACAAGAGGGGCCTAACGACTGAAGGCCTGGCTAAGAACAGCCACCATCAATGCGGGGCTCAACCCACAGACCACGTGACGCTGCCCCGGGCATCTCGGCTGAGAAGGACACCATGCTCAGCTCCACCCACAACAGACAGGAGGTGAAAACAACCCAGTGTCCACTGATGGACGGATGGACAAACAAAATGGGGTGCATCCATACAGTGGAACACTACTCAGCTGTAAAAGAGAACGCAATACTGACACGTGCTACAACACAAATGAATCTCAAAAGCACTGCTTAGAGAAAGAAGCCAGACACAAAAGGCCACACACTGTGTGATTCTGTTGATATGAAACGTCCAGAACAGGCAAATGCAGAGACAGAAACTAGATCAGGGGTTGCCAGGGGCTGGAGGAAAGGGGAAAGGGGACTCATTGTTTATAGATGTGGGGTTTCTTTTTGCAGAGATGAAAAGGCTCTGGAATTAGATTGGGGGTGATGGCCACACAACTCTCTGACTACACTAAAACCCACTGAATTGTACACTTTCAATGGGCTCACAGTACGGTATGTGAATTGCACTTCAATAAAGCTGTTAAATTAAAAAAACAACCCTAAACCGACGTGACATGCCCTGGCAGGGCGGGTCCCTTGCTCTGAGCCTGCACGAGGAAGTCCCTACACACCCCGGGTGTCGCTGTCGCCCTTCCTGGCTGTGTGACCTCGGCAGGTCCTCTCACGTCCCCAAGCCCTAGCTTCCCGTGTGTTCACCAACTTTGCAGGCCTGTTGGCTGGACGGGATACGCCGAACGGAAGGTGCCGCAGGGCCTGGGACAGAGGGGCCTCGGGGATGCTGACATCGTCACCATGCAGCTCCAGGCCCTCAGGTGACCCTACACTGACGTTCCAGGAGATGGACAACTAATAAGGCTAACACTGAGGCCCGCCACATGCCAGCACAGCGCCAAGACTCCACCTGCAACCTGTCATTTAACCTTCACAACAACCCACCTCGGCTAGATGGGGAAACTGAGTCACGGTGTGGGGGAGTCCTTGGGACCTGGGGCTCCACACACCCACCAAGAGGAGGTGACCCCGTCCTTCCTGGCCACCCGGGAGCAATTCCAGCCCAGCTGAACAGTGCAGACACCCACCTGCAGGTACTCCGTGAAGAAGGACCCCAGCTCCGTCTTCAGCAGTTGCCTGCGGGCAGGAGGGAGACGAGAGGGCGAGAGGGCGTGAGTCAGAGACCGCATGGGGCCGGCGAGGGGGCCCGGGGGCCGTGCAGGGGGAGACCAACGCGCTCTGCCCAGCGTGAGGGGTGGGCACATCCCACCTGTCCAGCACTGCAGGGGGCTGGGCTGGCTGTGCGCTCCCGTGGTCCAGGCTGTGGCTCATCACCCCTTCACACAAGCAGCAGCTGGAGAGGCCCCAGAGGGTCACAGCGTGTCACACGTCCTCAGGGAGACACCTGGTGGGGCTGTGCCTCCACCTGCCCAGCTCCCAGAGCCGACAGCACGCCCACGGCCGGCTTTCCCTGCCCTTCTCTCCCTGCACGGCCTTTCCACGCGTTTCCCCCTTCACTCTAAGCTCATTCGGTCTTCACCAACCCAGCAGCAGGCGCTGATGGCGGGTCCCTTTCACAGGTGAGGCAAGAAAGGCTCAGAGAGGTCAAGTGCCTTGTCAAAGGCCACACAGCACACACCAAGTTAGGATCTGAAGCTTGTCCTTTGCACTCACGGTGACAATTCCTTGCACTGCACATCCGGGGCCGAGAGAATAGTGAGCGTCACATTACAGACCAACCACAGCCTGAAAACACTCGGCATTGTCAATGTTAGGCCCAACCCTCAACCTCGCCAACAGTCTATGTTCTGAACCAAATATATCAAAAACCTCAATCAGAAACTGATCCTGGATTACAGGCAGTCCTCACTTTGCATGGTTCTGATTTTTTATGAATTTCAGTTAGCACAATTTAGTTAAATTACACCAATCCCCTAACAACACAGCTCAAATTTCAGTTACCAGGTATAAGAACTGTGAGCAGCTCCCTAAAGTACGTCTCTGCCCTCTCTCCAGTCCACAAATCACCGCACAGATAACAGACGTGCGTCAGCATCAGTGACCAATCCCGTCACGCCTTTCAAAGTCGGTCTGTGATTGGTCCCTGCACCTGTCATTCATCACGCACAGGCAGCAAAGTGCGGTCCTGTTGCCTCCTTGTCCCCCAGTGATAAGTGACATTTTATAGAAACGGATGAGCAGTAAGAGGGACAGGCCAACAGAGTGCAGCAAACAAATGAGAAGTGGTAATGCCGACCAGGCCAACACCCTTCAAACCACTCGTGCTTTCACAAAGAAATGAAACACTTCTCCGTGTTTCTGATGTTTTAAACACAGTGCACTAGATAAGTACTCACTTTACTATCTTCCTCATTTCCCCAAACGTTTACAACCAACAGTGACAGAGCTTTTAATATTTTGCCAAAGTTTTTCAAGATCAGGGAACAATCGTCGTTTTCCCCGTTGATTAATAACTTTGCACAGTTTCGACCCGCAGTCACTTTAGGTGGCCCTGCGATGCCCTGCTGAGAGAACGGGCTGTATTTTTCAAAAGCAACACAGCGCAGAAACAGCCCGGAACAGGGCTTGCTTTCTGCAGGCTGCCCCCCGGCTTCCCGCCGGCCGTGCCCGGGAGTCACAGGGTGACAGTCACCCGCTCCTGCCTCCATTGCCTCTCTCAACCTTGGAGCTGCCCGCGCACAGGTGTTTGGTGGGGGCACTGAACTCACCTCCCCCACACCCAGTAAGCGGCATGCTGGTCCTCAAAGGCCTTTTTGGGGTGGCTGCACTTTTTCCTCCTGGTGGAGCTGTACACTGGACCCCAGTTCAGGCCTGGCTGCCCCCACCAGCTCCATGGGGACAGGGACCTGGGAGCTAAGTGAAGCAGAGGTCAGGTGGCCTGTGCAGGGTGACCAGCACCCCAGCTGCTGCAACGGGGGTGGCTCCGTGTCCTGACCATCCGGTCATCCCTGGAGCTTGGGGCTTCAGGCAGGACCTGCAGGTGCACAGGAGATGGGGTGCGGGCACTGAATAGCTCTCAGAGGCCACAGCCAAGCTGGGCCAGTCACAGACCTCAGGTGGTCCTGGTGTCCCTGTTCTATGGAAGAAGAGACCAAGGTTCAGAGTAACAGCAGCTGTCTGGAGGCAGCCCTGGAGCCCTGCCCTGCGCCCCTGGCCGGCAGCTCCTCTTAGCACAGGACCAATGTCACGTCACAGCCCAATGCCGTCCCTGCACAACTATGAAATTAACAGAGGCATTCACCAGGCTGAGCCCCGCCTGCGACAGCAGTGGGGGCGAAGTGCTGACCAGTGTGAAGCCAGCGACCCTTTGCAGTCAGCCCGCACCCAAGCCGTCCTCCTTTCTCTCCCACCGTCCCGTGGGTCCAGCCATCTGGGCCTCCAAGGACCAAGCCGTGGGTGACCTCGAGCTCCTGGGGGGATCCCCACGTCCAGGCTCAGAGTCTGTCTCAAGATTAATGCCTGCACAACACGGGGAGCCACTCTGGGCAAGGCCAGAGAGCAGGGGCAAGGAGGGAGGGTCTTCCCAGAGGCCCAAGGCTGGGCCTGGGTAAGTCCTCGCAGGAGGCTGGGGGCCAGAGGGCAAGCCCAACGCGGCTGGCACGCCGTGAGACGCCGAGCAACACCCCTCCTGTGTCTGAGCGCCGGCACCCCCATCCGTGGCCTGAGACGCCAGAAGGTAGAGCAGAGCAGGGGGGCCTGGGAGGTCAACTGGGATCATGGCTGACGCCCAGCATATGCAGCAGCTGCTCTGTAACGCCCTCCTTGCCCCCTCCCCTGCCCACAGTTAGTGAGCATCTGTGTGAGGGAGGGAGGGAGGGAGGTCTCCTTCAGGGCCGAGCAGACCCCTCAGCTCACCAGGGCTGGAAAACCCGAGTGGTTCTGACGGAGCCCGTCTGGGGCGGCTCCGCCCCACTGCAGGCTGCCCCGGGGGCTCCCCGCTCCTCCTGACAGCTCCTCTCAGTCACACTCACTGAGCCCCTGGGCAGGGGTGAGGGGCTCGGCTGGCTGGGATAGGTTCTCCATCTGCAAAAACTATATGCAAAGTGTGTCCGTTCCCGCCCCTTAGAAGACAAGTGGTCAAAGGCAGGGATGAAGAGAGGGCTGGGTGCAGAGACCAGACTCCATCCAAAGGAAACTCTGCGCTTCCAAGGACACAATGGAGACCGTGAAAAGACAACTCACGGGATGGGAGAAAAGATGAGCAAATCACTGTCTGGTAAGGGTCTAGATTCAGGATACATAAACTCGTTACAACTCAACAGTCAAGACAAATAACCCAATTAAAAAACGGGCAAAGGACATAAGAGACATTCTCCAAAGAAGATACACGAACGGCCAGTAAGCACGTGAAAAGATGCTCACGGCCGTTAGTCGTCAGGGAAGGGCAAATCAAAACCACAAGACGGCACTTCACACCCACTAGTGCTGCTAGAATAAAGCAACCGGAAAACAACAAGGGTGGGTGAGAAGGTGGGGACCTTGCCAGTGGGACGTCAAAGGTGCAGCCGCTGTGGAAAACAGCTGGGTGCATCCCCATAAGTTAAACGTACGGGCTGGCCCGGTGGCATAGTGGTAAAGTTCACGCTCCGCTTCGGGAGCCTGGGGTTCACAGGTTCACATCCCAGGCACGGACCTACGCACCGGCTCATCAAGCCATGCTGTGGTGGCATCCCATATAAAGTAGAGGAAGGTGGGCATGATATCAGCCCAGGGCCAGTCTTCCTCAGCAAAAAGAGGAGGATTTGCAACAGATGTTAGCTCAGGGCTGATCTTCCTCACCAAAAAAAAAAAAAAAAAAAAAAAAAAGTTAAACAGAGAGGTGCTGTATGACCCAGCAAGTCCACCCCCAGGTACGCACCCAAGAGATGAAAATGCTCGTCCACACGAAACCCCGCACACAGATGCCCACAATAGCACACTTCACAACAGACATAAGGTGGAAACAACGCAAATGTCCATCAACAGATGAGTGGATAAAGAGAACGGCGTGTTCTCCATATAATGGAATATTATTTGGCCATAAAAAGGACGGAAGTTCTGACGCCTGCCCCCACACGGATGAACCTCAAGTACAGATGACTCTCCTCAGTGAGGGGAGCCAGACACAAAAGGCCACACACACGTTGCGTGGTTCCATTCACACAAAATCTCCAGAGTGGGCGAATCCAGAGAGATGGAAAGCTGACCGTTATCTGCCAGAGGTGGGCAGTGGGGGACATGGGGAGTGACTGCTAAGGGGTACAGGCCTTTGGGGGGTGATGAAATGTTTTGGAGTTACATAGTGGTGATGGCTGTACAACCTTGTGAATACACTAAAAACCAATGAACTGTACATTTTAAAAGGGTGAATTATATCTCAAAGAAAAAAAATAAAATGGGGGAAAAAAAGAACGATGGCCAGAAGTCATCAGCCCCGGCCTGACTCACGCCTGGGCACAGCCAGCGACCCCTCCCCTTAATCTCACTCATCAGCCTCGAGAACTGAGGGAAACACTTGGATAACGGTGCCATCAATGGCTCGTCACAAGGCTCCCTCGTGGGATCAAAGCCCCTTAAGGACCAGTTATGGATTTAATGCATAATTCAATTCACTTAATTTAATGTGGCACATGATGCAGAAGAGCTGGGCTGGTGGGCTGTCCTGAAGGACCCACAGGCCCCGAGTCCCAGCTCCACTAACTAGCTCTGTGATCGCGAGCAACCCACGACCTCTCTGTGCCTCAGTTTCCGCATCTGTAAAATGGAGACAATAAGGTGTCCACTCCTCGGGCCTGCGGCAAAGTTTAAGGCATGGAAAGCTCGTGGTTCAAGGCTGCCACCCAGAAAACCCTCAACAGAAAGGCCTTGTTGTTATTACTTAACGATTCACAGCATTTAATCTTAAACTGGCTAAAAAGAAGTTGTCCCCAGATGACGTAACTGGCCAAGAGCTCCATGTCTCACGTCACCTGGACCTCTACCAAAACAGGACCCCTGGCAGCTCGCGCTCCCTGGGCCTGGAGAGGCAACAAGCCCCTGCTGTGTGACTTCAGCCAGCCCCTTTCCCTCCTGGGCCTCAGTTTATCCGTCTGTAAGGGCCCTGTCAGCTCCGCCATACTAGAGTTGGGGTGGGGGTGCCACGTATGAAAATGCGATCCCCTCCCAATTACCCTTTTATTCCTGTCCTGAGCTGACGAGAAGGTTTGCTGCCTATTTCCCAAGACACTCTTTCCACCCAGGGACAGGGCAGCACAGGTCAGGGCAGGAAGGAAACAGCACAGAGGTGGGAAAGGCCTCCTGGTACAGCTGTGCAACCCTGGGCAAGTCTCTTGACCTCTCTGAGCTGCAGCCTCCTCCACTACGACTCAGGACTAACGCAGCTGGCCTTGCAGATCCTCTCGAAGCCGGTCCGTCCCAGGCTCCTTCACCAGTGCTCACTTCTCGGCTAGCTCAGGAAATGAGGGGCGTTCGCTGGGCTGCGATTGCTTTTCCGGAATGACACTCCCGTCATTAGGCAGGTGGGTCCTTCCTTTTTAACTGAGTAAATATCCTTCACGATACTTGACACCAGCGGGGACTCAGGCGTTATCTTGAGCCCCCGCCAAGTCCCACCCTGTTTCCCCTGAAAAGAAGTCCCCCGGGGGCCGGGGGCAGGCCCAGCAGGCCTGAAAGCCACATAACCAGGGCCTGCGGTCCAGGCCCACACGGTGGCCTGGTGGTCACTGTCTGTCATAGCTTTGAGGGTGGACCCCCAGGGCCCGCCCTCGCCCCTGGCACAGCCCTCCCGCCACTCACAGACCCAGGCCTGGGACGCGACGGCCACTCACCGGACGCCTTCGTTGAGGGTGAAAAGCTCCTGGTCGGGCAGCCCCTTGCGCTGGAAGACGGCGATCACCCCGTTGTGGATGCTGTGGGGGGAGTGGAGGAGGGGGTGAGTGCTGCCATCCTGAGGCCCCAGGCCCCCTCCCCAACACAGCCCTCCTGCTCTGCTCGAGGAACAGGGCGCCGTCCCCTCTCTTAGAAGCAGGCCCTGGCGCTCTGGGATCGGCCATCCCTGTGCGACCTTGTCCACACCAGAGCCTCGGTTCTCATCTCGACCCCAAGATCCTGCATCCCCGGCCTCCCTGGAGCCCCAGGCCTGAGTCACCAGGCACCTCCCGGTCACCATCACCTCTCCAGGATGTCCTGTGTGCCCTGCATACCCTCTGCCACCAAACCTCGACGTGTCACTTTCCCTGCAAATGCTGCTTCCCTTCCTGTGTTCTTGAACTCTCCACACCCAGGCCAGAAACCAGGGGGCACCCTCTGATCACCTCTCCCACCCCCAAACATATCCAAGTCCAGTTGGCTGTCTCACCCTGCGCTTCAAGGTGCTGTGAGCTGGCCCCTCTGACCCTTGACCTCCCTGAACACTGCACACCTCAGTTACCGGCACCCACCCCACTGGGGTAAGCTGCCTGTGGGCCTTTGCACGTGGCCTTTGTCCTGCCTGGTCCTCCCTCACTTCCATCTACTTCCTTCAGATCACAGGCAGTCCTCAGCTTTCACAGCACTCGTCAGTGTGTAACCACATGTTTATGACCCATCTGTCTGGTTAACTTGTTTCCACCATTATCTAGAAACCGCCAGCGCACAGGCCCCTGTACTGTTTGTGACTCCACGCTCAGCGCCCGGCTCAAAGGAGAGGCTTGATGAGTATCTGGCGAAAACTCACCCTTGACGCGCACTTGTCCTCCAAATCCAGTGGATCCTGCAGTCCGACCCACTGCTACCTCCTAGGTCCCTGCTGCACCCTCCTCCCCCTTCCCGCCCAGGGCCCCTCCTGGCTGACAGGACTTCTGATCTCACCCGCCCGCCTGCCTGCTGCATCCACCCTCCACTGTGACCCAGTCACTTCCCTGCCCAGGGCCGTGCGAGGCCTCCACTGCCCCGCAGATACAGCCCAAGGCCTGGACGTGGCATTTGAGGCTCGTCTGGAACGGCCCCTCCCTGCATTCCAGGACGTCCTACGTTCTGATCCCAGAGTCCTGGACACGCCGGGGGGCGCCACACCTCTGGGCCTTTGTACCCACTGCCCCTCCTGTGTGGAGGGCCCCCCTCCTCCCTGTTTACTAGACAAGCAGGTATTCATACCGAAGCCTCAGCTCAGAGGTCACTGCCTCCAAGAAGCCCTCCTGACCCCCTCCCTTCCCCATGCAGACTCATGTCCTGGCACTTTGCTGATTCACTTTCCTGTTAGTACCCCCCACCCAAGGGTGAGAACCAGGTCTGGATGGCGGCACCTCCCTCCACCCAGGACCCGGTCGCTGCTCTAAAGCTCACCACCATGGACCGGCTGCCATGATTCTCGGTGTGGAGGGGACAGGTGGACACACGCTGCTGTTCACACCACAGAGCAGGGAGCAGCCACCGAGCCCCTGGTGTCCTTGTCTGCCTTCATCCAGCTCCACCCTCCCCAGCAACGCGGCCTGGCCGCCCACTCTGCAGGTGGGCAGACTGAGGCTCACAGTGGCCAAGTCCCCTGCGGGAGGCCACAGGCCTTGCCCAACAGCTGCCCCCTCTCCCTGTGAGGCCTCCCCACATGGCGCCAGGTCCAGGCAGGGCTGGGTCAGGGCCCCACACCCCAGGCGCTGAAGGAGGCTCTGAGCAGTGCAGGGGCATGTGCAGGTTCCTGGGCCCGGCCTGGTCAGAGGCTGAGTCAGCCCCGCTCAGGACTTATCACTGGCTTCTCCGCAGGCCCTGGCCGTGACCACGCTGGACACTCGTCACCTGACCTGGGGTGCGCGGCCACTCCGGGGCCTGGTGTGTCCAGGCACAAGCGTCCTCTGCCTTCTGTTTCCGGCCTGGGAAGTGGGGGTCATGGGTGTGCCCACCCAGGGCCTGTAAGGATGAAACGAGGGGCCAGGCCCGAGCCCCGGGGTGCGGTCACGGGCTCATCTGTTAGAAGCCCCTAGGGGGCCCAGCCCCACGACTATGTCACAGTAAGGCTGCTCCCACTTACACACTCAAAAAAGTGAAAATCCACCAGGAAGTCTAACGGCCGCCAGGAAGCCAGCGGTCCCACAGCAGCCGCCACCCTGGAATCTCATCGCTGGAAACTCACGCCCAGCCCGTGGGCGCCGCTGGGGGGACGTGTTGGATACAGTGCAGGGGGTCAGCCCCACTGGCCTGTCTGCCGGAGGAGCTGGGGGTGGCAGGCAGGTGGGCAGTCTTGACCACTGGGCGCCTGGCCACTCTGAGGCTCAGAGGGCCTTGCCCAGTGCCCCCTGGGGCCCAGGCCTCCAGCAGGGAGAGGGGACGGCGCGGACAAAGCCCCGAGGCAGGAGGAAGCCAGTGGAGGTGGCGCCCAGGGGCCTTCGAGGCCACGCCGGCCACTAGGCTTGGTCCTGCTGTCCTCACAGACCTGCTCCTCCGGCCTCTCCGTGTTCTTCCTCCTCTTCCATTAAACCTCCCAGAAGGACACCAGCCCACTCTGGTCCCCCCACCCAGAGGTGACCCTACACCGTGTAGCTCTGGAGGGCAAGGCCGGCTCTCTGGACAACGTCCTCTCCAAGGCCCTCGGGAGGTCCAGTGCGCTGTGTCACTTGTACCCTCCTGCCTCTGGGCCTTCGTCCCTGCTGTGCCCTCTCCTGGAGGCCTGCCCTCCACCCAGCGAATCCTGGAACCCCCAAGAGGTCAGGCCCCAACTGCTCACACCTGTGTCGGGGAGAGGCGCTGACTCCAGGCGTCATTGGGGCAGGGGAAGTCTGTTTTACTTTTTAGCCCCTTCCCCGGCCCTGCACGGGGGCTGCTCAGAGCATCACCCATCGAGAACCTGTCAGCGAACAGTTAACTTGGACTCTTCCGGCACATGCCCGGGCAGTGCCCTGCCCAGCCCAGGGGTCACCCCTGAGTTCTACCCCACCCCGCCTCCTGCCCTGTGGACCCTGCCCTGGCCCTTCCCACCTCCAGCCGCCAGGCTGGGTCAGGGGCCGCCCTGGGTGTGAATCCCAGCTCCGGGCTTCCTGGCTGTCCGCCGTGGCCAGGTGACCCGACCACCTGTCCTTCCACTGCTCGCCCACATGATGGGATTCATAATCATGGCTCCTAAAGGAGACGTCGCAGGGGAGCAGGCCGTGCCTGGGGGTCATGTCTGTCATGGCATTGGTCAGTGGGGACTCCAGGGAGAGAGGTGCCCCCAGGAGCATCCATACAGCTCGACTATCTGCTCTCCGCGGTTTTCTCCATCTCTTCCTTCTAACCACTGCATGAGCTGGGGCAGGTCTACTCCAGATTGTAGAAGGAAACACAGGCTCAGAGAAGCCAAGGGACTGCCCAGTCACACAGCTTGATACCCGGCAGGGCCAGGACAGAGCCCGGGGCCCAAGCCTCGCACTCCCACCCCAAACCGGGGGAGGGGGTGGACAGGCAAGGCCCCCTCCTTCCCGTTTCCCCTAACGCTGTAGGCTGAGGTTCCACGTTCTTTCCAAAGGTCAAGTTGGGTAAACAAAAAACCCTTGCCATGAGCCACTGGGGGAGAGAGGAAGGGTGGGGAGAACCGAGGACCTCATGTGACTG
The DNA here is from genome assembly GCF_020826845.1 of Diceros bicornis minor. NCBI lineage: Eukaryota > Metazoa > Chordata > Mammalia > Perissodactyla > Rhinocerotidae > Diceros > Diceros bicornis. The sequence continues at coordinate 5,628,141 of NC_080764.1, forward strand.
ATCATCCCCCCAAAATAGAAGTGAAGTGAAACCCCAGCTGTGCCAGCCGTGGCCTCCCAGACCAGAGACGGGCAGGCCCAGCTGGGGGCACCGGCAAACGGTCCAGGGGAAACCGCAGGCGGCCTCTGGGGAGCTTCGGGGCGAGGCCGAGTGGACGCTGACCCATCACCCCCTCCCCTCACTGGGCAGTCCCTCCCGGGAGCCCGTCCCTCTCCCTCCAGGAGGACAGGAGGTTAGGGTCAAGTGTCAGCCATCTCTCACCTGGGCACAGGGCAGCCACGGGGAGAGAGGAGAAGTGCAGGTGAGGCTCCAGGGCACCCAGGATGGTGCCGAGACCTGTGGCTGCAGGGGCTGCCGGGACGGGATGGGAGCAGGGGGCCCCGTAGTCAGGCTGCGAGAGGAACAGCTGATGGTGGGGCTCCTGGGGACCCCAGCAGGCAGGTCCCTGGGCACCACCACCTCTCTCAGGACTGTCCACTGCGCGTACAGGAAGCCCCAGCAGAGAGTGAGGGGGGCTACCCAAAGCCTGGCCTCTGGTGGGTCAGGCCAAGGCACCTCCAAGGACCCGTGGAGAGGCTTAGGCCCTGGCAGGGGCCTGGCAGGCCCTCTCTCGGGCCCCTGCCCTGCTCTGGGCCTGGCCTCCGGAGGGCCGGCCTCTGCCAGGTGCCGCTCCGCACTCTCTAACTGCTCGGTCCCCCAGAAGGCCCACCGGGACCCCGAGCGGGCTGGCACTTCCTTGGGCCCCTCCCACTGGAGTGGAGGCCTGGCTGGTCTCAGGACCTGGCGCCCAGCCAGTGGCCGTGGGAAGGGGTGGACGAATGGGCACAGGTGGCCAGGGGTGCTGAATCCTCCTGGTCCCCACAGGTCCCCCCAGGTCCCTCCCACCACTGGCTGCCGCCTGGGCTGCTCAGTGCCCGCCGTGGCTCCCGCCCCACCTCAGACAGCCCAGGCTCTAGTCCTCCCTCTGCCCCGTCCATCCCAGGGTGACCGGAGCCCCAGTGTCCTCATCATACCCAGCGGGTCACTGAGGGGACAGCCTGGCTCTGCTGCTGCCACCCCAAGAGCAGCGGCCACTGGCCTCTTCACTTCCAGGGGAAAGGCCCAGGGAGGCCGGCGACTCGGAGCCACTCCTGGCGCACGCGGACCCTCCCGGAAGCTGCGGTGAGAATACCATCCAGGCCCGTGGGCAGGTTCACTTGCTCCTCGGCAGACGGTGTCACTTTCACCCTGGTTTCAGTCCTCCTGGCTTAAAACCCTGCCCCCAGCGCTCCTGGCTGAGCAGGAGGGACCCCATGCCCAACCCCGCTCCTCCCTGGGCGCCAGACAAGGGCCTGGAGCTTTTCTCCAGAGGCGCACCTGCCCGGGCAGGCAGGCACCCGATGGGGCCCAGAGCCGCCTGTCTTGACCAGCCACAGAGGGCACAGTGGAGCACCCACGTCCTCCCACGGCCGCCTGGGCTTCACGTTTCCACCCTCCCAGGTGCGAGGCCAGGTTCTGGACGCCATGGGCGGCGCGGGGACTGCCGACAGCCCTGAGCCAGGGCTGGCGGGTGGGGGAAGTGGTGGCCCAGGGCACATGGTGGGGAAGGGGGCACGCCCAGTGTATTAGCTCCTGTGGCTGCTGTAACCAAAGACCACAAACTCGGTGGCTTAAACAAGTCAGGGTTGTCTTCTCATAGTTCTGAAGGCCGGAAGTTCTAAATCAGCATCACGGGGCTAAAATCAAGGTGTTCACGGAGCTGGTCCTTCTGGAGGCTCCAGGGGAGAATCCGTTTCCTGGCCTCTTCCAGCTTCTAGATGTGCCCACGTTCCTTGGCTTGGGATCCTTCCACCGTCCTCGAAGCCAGCAGCACAGCATCTTCAGCGTCCCTGCTTCCACCCTCACATCGCACAGGACCCCCGTGCCTCCCTCTCATGAAGACCCTGTGGGAACACTGAGCCCACCTGGGTACGCTCCCATCTCAGGAGCCTTAACTTAATCACAGCTGCAGAGTCCCTTCTGCTGTGCCAGGTAACACAGTCACAAGCTCCCGAGAATCTCTGGGGGCCAGGACTCTGCTGACCCCACCCAGACTGCCTGGACGGGCGGGGAGGGGGACCCAGGTGAGTAGGCAGGGGCAGGGGGTCATGAGGGAGCCGAGCACAGGCCCCCACCAGCCTCCAACCCCCATTCCCAACCAGTCGGTCACCCTGAGTCTTCAGCCAACCTCCTCTGGCCCCTCAGAGACCTCCATGAGGTGGCAGCAGAGGCACAGGTGTTGGAGTTAGACCTGGGCAGTCCCTGCTCTGCTCTGAGCCTCAGTGTCCTCACCTGCAGGATGGGGGCAATGAGTCCCACTTTGCAGGCTGCTACAGGGATAAAGGAGCTCCTCCACGCCCAGGATTGGACGGGGCCCAGCATGGGTCGGGGGGTGGTGTGCACCCCCGCCTGGGGATGGGGCACTCAGGGCCACTCAGCAGTGCTGGGAGATGTGGGTGCAGAATACTCTGTGGGGGCTGGGCCGGCGGCCCCGTCCAGGACCAGGGGAGCACAGACAACGAGGCAGGCAGCAGCCTCGGGGGTCTTACACCAACACCCACCTCCCGGGCCCAGCGGGACACGAACTCGCACGTGTCCCCAGGCAGTGGCTTCAAGTCAGACCTGGGTTCAGATCCCAGACCCCGACGCTAGCAGGGGATCTTGATCAAGTCCTCTCCCTCTCTGGCCTCAGTTTCCCTATCTGTAAGCTAAAGACAATCACCCCAGCCTTGGAAGCAGATTTGTGGGGAGTGAGAAGTGTCGCATACATGGTGTGGGCACACCCTCCACCCTGCTCGGGGCCTCTGCTCTCATTTCCAGAACGCGGGGTGGGCACTGGGCTCTCCAAACCCCACACATTTGGGCAGATCCAGGCCCGGCAAGGAGTAGGGCTCCATGATGGTTAAGATCCTCTGGCCCAGGGCCGGCCCCGTGGCTTAGCGGTTAAGTGCACGTGCTCCGCTACTGGCGGCCCGGGTTCGGATCCTGGGTGCACACCGACGCACCACTTCTCCGGCCATGCTGAGGCCGCGTCCCACATACAGCAACTAGAAGGCTGTGCAGCTATGATATACACCTATCTACTGGGGCTTTGGGGGGAAAAAATAAATAAATAAAAATTAAAAAAAAAAAAAAAAAGATCCTCTGGCCCAAACACAGGTATAGGGGACTTGTGTTGGGGTTTGGGGAGCTCCCTCCCACCCCTAAGCTGGCACCTCAACTCAAGAATGTGATCTTCCTGGAGCTGGAGGCCCCGCACACGCCTGGGGTCCAGACCCAGTGAGGCGCCAACCAGGGTTTTCTGGGGGAAATGCAGGAATAGACGGGGACACGACATGCCACGTCTGGATCCTCGAGGAAGGAGGGGATAAAGGACTCCAGGTGGGAGCAGCAGGTAAGCCTTCTAAGGGCCCCCACCTCTGCCTCTGTGGCCCCGGTGCTCAGCACTCAGCCTGCACAGGGGAGAAACCCGCCCTAGGAAGCAGCAGGCACTCAGGGAACATCTTCTGATGGCTCTAGTTCACGGTCTGCACGGGAGGCCCAGCGACCGGCTGGCCAGGCACCCACCACTCCCTCGGACATCCCCGCACACCAAAGGAGTCAACATCCACCAAGGAAGGAATGCAACGCGGCTGCGGCCAAGCCTGTTCAGCACTTGAGTGTGGCGACTTTTCTTCTTCCCAGCACCAAACACGACCTGGGGGGACCTCACGGTTTACTGAGCCCTTGTTTACTTCTGGACGTCCTCTATGAATGGTAAGCTCCAGGATGCAGTGCTCTGCTGACTCTGTCCCGGGCCCAGCCTAGTGCCCGTGAGTGAATGAGTGAGTGAATGACTGAATGAATGACTGGATGCCTAAGTGGGTACATGGATTCCATTCTCACGAAAGCAAGCCATGTATTTCTGGCCCATGTCCAGAGGAGGAAACAGAGGCACAGGGAATTTAGGGGATGTGCCCGGGGTCACTGTAGTGTCCCCCAGAAATTCATGCCCACCTGAAACCTCAGCTCTTCTTTGGAAACAGGGTCTTTGCAGGTGTAATTAGTTAAGGATCTGGAGATGAAATCATCCTGGATTTAGGGTGGGCCCTACATCCAATGACTCGTGTCTTTATAAGAGAAAGGAGAGAGAGATTTGGACACAGAGGCACAGAGAAGACCACGCGGAGACAGAGGCAGAGACTGGAGTGACGCAGCCACAGCCAAGGAGCCTCCAGGAGCTGGAAGAGGCAGGAAAGCTCCTCCCTGGAGCATCTGGAGGAAGCACCACCCCTCTGACACCTTGATTTTGGACTTCTGGCCTCTAGAACAGTGAAAGGATAAACTTCTGTTGTTTTAAGCCAAGTTTGTGGCAATTTGTTACAGTCGCCCTAGGAGACTAACGTAGTCACACGGATAAAAGGGGGTACATCTCGGACTCAAAATGAGGAGTCCCTGCTCAGCAAGGAGAGACCCGCAGACTGTCTGGACCCCGAGGCTGTCATCCCGGGGCCCAGTAGGGAGCACTGCAAGGACAGGGGTGGGCGGGCAGGCAGAGCGCAGTTCCCGCTCAGGGACCTGGCAGGGGAAGGCACCTTGCCCCTCCTTGGCTCAGGGCCCCTCTGTCCGAGGAGGAGAGAGCAGGGTTCTGGTTCTGGCTCTGCATCCTATGTGGGCAGGTCTCCTAGTACTGTGTCCCCCCTGCACCTCTAAATGGGGGGGGGGGTAGCAACGTAGCAACATCCCCAGCTCCCTCCTGGGGCTACGATGGCAGCCAAGTGAGCCAATGAGAGGCCCGGCACACGTAGGAGTGCAGGTGGGAGCTAACGCAGGTCCAGGGGCTGGGAGCCTAGTAGGGACGAGCTGTGGGGAGGGGACGTTCCTCTGCAGGTGGCCAGGCCGAGGAGCAGAACAGCACTGAGGTTCTAAAGTTCAATGACAAGCAGTGGAGGGGCTCAGGTGCTCTCCCCACATGCACCCCCTGAGCTCTGGGGACTCAGAGTTGGCCCGAGGGTGCCCCACCTCCGTCTGGAGATCCCCAGCAGGAGACCTCGGCTGGGGGAGGGCGGCTCACAAAGCTGCTGTTGAAAGCTCAGGAACCAGCAGACTCCTGAGGAGCCCCCCAAGCCCCGTCCCTACAGGCCCACCCCGACATGAGTTTGGGCTTGAGTTCTGAGTTACAGAGGACCTAACGTCTGCCCGGCCCTGTGGTGAGGGCTTTAATACACATCTTCACCTTTAATCCCTACAACAGCCCTGTGAAGCGGGCACTCTCATTAGCCCATTTTATGGATAAAGAAATGGAGGACCAGAGAGGTTAAGTGACTTACTTAAGGCCACGCAGCAGGGAAGAGGCAGAGCTGGGATCTGAAGTCTGTTTGGCTCCTTCCACTAAACCATGGCAGAAGAATGAGGAAGGAAATGACTTCTATCTCCTCAATTCTTCAAGGAGAAAAAGACTCTTCCGACAGTGTGCAGTCATTGGGTCAATGAGATTCCCCACCAGTCTTTCCTTCCCTGACCCCACATCAGTCCAGTAAGGAGGAATGCGCATGCCCACTGACAGATAGGGAAACCGAGGCAGACACATCCCAGCCCTCAAGCAGTTTGCAACCTGGTAGGGGACAGAGGACAGGCACGTGGATGACTGCGTCCTGCCTAGTGCACAGAGGAGGCTCTCAAGCTGGCAGCCCCCTGCCCACCACGATGCTCATGAAGCCACCGATTAACCCAATAAATGAGGGTCCGTGTTGACAGCCGGGTTCCTGGTGGCCAAGACCACAGCCGGTGGAGCATCTGGCACGAGTTCACTGCCAGCTGTGTGTGGTGGGCGGGCAGCATCCACAGCCCCAGAACAGCCTGCCTCACTCTCTTCCCCTCCTCTCCCATTTTCCTGTTGGTGGAAATACCTACATTTGAAAAGGGCTCATGAGCAGACACGCTGGGGAATCCCACTAAATAAACCGTCTCTTTTCCGGATCCCAGCCCAGCTCTTCAAACAAAGCTGGGGGTGGGGGGCCTTCCCACGCCGCTTCTTGTCTGAGACCGCCCCGGGGGGAGGGTCGTCTAAGGAATGCCGGGCAGCTGCCGCACCCCCGACAGCTGGGAGGACGGGGGCCGCTCGAGGGAAAACCACCGCCCACCCCGCCAAAGGGACCTTCGCGCGGAGACAGGAAGCGCAGCGGCAACCCACCGGCTGCGCCCGCGAGGCTCGCTGGCTCATCTGCGAAACGGGAAAAGCACTTCCTGCTCTCTCTACCCCCAGGTTGCCACGAGCACTGGAGCGGAGACGTGGGGAGACCCCCGGGGAGGCCGGCGCGCGGGCTCCGGGCCCACTCCGCCACCCACCCGCGGGGCGCTCTGGGACCGGCCCCGGGTCCGCGGCTCGTCCCTCTGTTCCAGAAACACGTTGCACTAAACTTCCCTCCCGGGCCACCCAACTCCGGCGGAGCAAGTTCTTTGCAAACTGTGAAATGCCGCGCCGCCCAGGACACCGCTCCTCGCCGGGGGCCGGCCCCCGCCCGCGGCCCGGCTGGAGGGCCCCCCTCCCCGGCTCCGGGGCCCCGGGCCCGCGGGCGGCCGGAGGGCGCGGCCTTACCTGTTCCAGGTCGCGTTGGCGCAGGCCCGGCGCTGCTGCGTGCCCCGCTCGTCCGCGGCGGCGGCCGGCTCTCTCTTGCCCAGGTCACTGAGGCTGGGCGAACTCATGAACTTCAACCTGCGGAGAGTCCTCATGGTGACCGGCGGCCCGTGCCGCGCCCACGCGCGCCCGGCGCCGCGCCCTGCGCCACGCCGCGCCGCGGGCCCCGGCCAGCGCCGCGCCCTCTACGAGGAAGCTCGGGCGAGAGCAGGAAGCCCAGCGGCCCTCCGGGGGCCCGCCCCGGCCCCGCGCCCCCGCCCCCGGCCCCGCGCCGGCCGCCCCGCCGGGTTAATCATTCCTCCGAGCGGCCGCAGCGCGAAGCCCCAGGAGCGCGGCCGGCGGCGCGGCCCCGGCGCAAACGGAGGCCGGGGGCGGGGCCCGGGGCGGGGCCGGGCCCAGGGGGCGGCCCTGGGGGCGGGGCGGATCCCGGGGGCGGGGCCAGGCCGAGGGGGCGGTCCTGGGGGCGGGGCCCGGGGCCTCAGGCAGGGGCGGGCGCGGAGGCGGGGGCTGGAGGGCGGGGCCACGAGCTGGGGCGGGGCCTAGCCTCGGTGGCCGCGGGGTGCTCACCAGCCCTCCGTCCACACTCCCGAGGTCGCGCTCCAACCCCTCCGCTCTTCCGAGGGCCACGCGTGCCCCAGGAAGCCAGCACGCACGGCACGCACAACCCAACCCCAAGCGCCCGCCCCGCGCCGGCCACTGCGGCCACACGCGCACGGTGCTCGGCCTCGCGCCCCCTCCCGCACCCCCGCTCCTCAATCCCCCCGCAGAGTCCCCCGTCCTCGCCATCCCTCCCCACGGAGGCTGAGCCACACAGATCTCTCTAGACCCCGCCACGTGGACACAGACTCCTCGGTGGTTCTCATGAAGACTGAAGGGAGGCCTTCAGCCTCGGGCGCCTCGGGCCAGGACCCCACCCCACCCGGCCACGCCTGGCCCGGCTACCCTGACTGCCCTCCTCTGGCCTGGAGGAGTTGCCAGATTGCGGGGGTCGGGAATCAGGAGTGGCCGCCCCAGGGCAGAGCCCAGCCAGGTCTCTGGCACGGGAAAAGCAAGTGGGTCCCCTAGACCCTGTGGCTGTGGGAGAGGGACCCCAGGGAAGGGAGGGCACAGCCTCGTGCTCCCTGCACGCTGCCCACAGCACTTTTGCATGCATGATCTCAGGCCAGTCCCCTTCCCTGAGGTAGGCACTCTTCTTCTCGTTTTTCCAGTTGAGGAAACTGAGGCTCAGAGTTAAAGAACTTGCCCAACATCATCCAGTCAACAAACGCAAAGCTGGGCCTAACCCAGGCCTCCTCAGCATGGGGCACAGACCCCCCCACCCCGCCCCTTCCATCAGACAGGGCAAGATGGCCTTGCTGTCCTGTCTCACCTCCTAGGCCTCTCCTGAAGCAATGACTGCAGAGCACATTCAGCTGTCCCCAGAGCCCCAATCCTCCCATAAACGCCTCCTCGGAGTCAGCAGGGCTCCGGAGAGGAGGGGCTGACCCTAGAATCTCAGCATGGGAGGGGGGCTCAGAGGCCCCTGCCTGGACGCTGTACAGAAGAGGGAACTGAGGCACAGAGGGTCCCCTATACCAGGGTGTGTACATTTTAGGCTCCCCCTCAATGGCAGAATCAAAGCACATGCCCCCTGGGAAAGCGTCCCACACCTCGGAGTGAGGGTGGGGCCCAGCTGCCCGCCAGCTGATAGTCTGATGCAGTGTAGGTCGACATTCTCAACCCTACTAGAGACAGGAATCTGCTGCTCAGCGTGTGGGAGGCAGTGGATGGGCCTGGCTCAGCCCCCAGGCTGGGCTTTTTCTGCTGAACGACCCAGCCTGGATGGTGTGCCGAGGCTAGGCCGAGCAGACAATGGGCTGCTTTTGTGGCTCCGGGAGCCAGAAGAGCCCCAGGTAAGGTGTACAAGAGCCTTGCAAGGAGATGTTATCCAGTTCAAATCAACCAGCATTTCCCGAGCACCCACTATGTACCAGACATTACCCTCATCCTAGGGAGGCAGAGTCACGATGGACAAACCCCTTAATGCTGAGCTCAAAATCTAGGGAGCAGAGACCGACTCCCAGAGCCTGCCATCCCCAAGGCTGAGACCCGCGACACCTGACAGGTGGCCCCTTCCTCGCCCCCACCTCGCCCCCACCCCGTCAAGCCCACGGTGGTTTCTCACCCCTTCAGGAACATCTCTGGACCCTGTCTGCTCTCTCCACCTCCACCATCACCTCCTCAGGCCGAGACAACAGACACCTCTTACCCACTCTCCCGGGGCCACACAGGTCACCGGACAAGCCCCTCCTCCACATGGTGGCCGGAGGATCCTTGACACACCCATGCGCTCCCCTGCTTGGAGCTTGTGGGTTCCCACTGCCCTGAGGATCAAATCCAGAGCCTGGAATCCTTGGAGGGGCCTTCCCTGCCTCTCCCCTCGCTCCCCTAGCCCCTAGACTGTCTTTCAGTGACGGCCGTCTCCCCCTTCCCTGACTGCCTTCACCCTGGGTTAGGCTCAAGAATCACCCTCTGGTGATTGGGTGACTTTTTTCCATCCTGTGCCATAAGCCAGGAGGGCCGGGACCGTAGTAACTGGTTCACTACAACATTCCCACTCCCAGCACACAGTAGGCTCTCAGTGAATATCTGGTTGAATGGATGGATAAACGTCGGTCTCACAGGAGGGAAGGGATTGAATTAGACCATACCGGTGCAAATGCTTTGTAAAAGGTGCCACACCGGACAGACAGAGATGGAAGCACGGTAACTGCCACTGGTGTACGTGCCGCAGAGCAGAACCGTGGGGATTGGCTGGTACCCTGGGGGGACCGGGTGAGAGATGGGTTCCCATGGAGCAGGCTCTCTGGGGAGAGGGCCGGCTGGCTCTGCTCAGCACACTCGGGTGGGAAGAGCTCGGGCTGGCAGGTCCCGGCTGGCGGGAGGGGCTGGCTGGATGCCAGAGGGAGGCTGGACCGCTCTGGATAGGAAATTTGAGGGAAAATGGGAGGTGCATGGTGAGGGCAGCCCAAGCTGGGAGGCAGGAGGAAGGGAGAAAGGAAGGGGCTGGGAGGGGGTCTTGGTGGAAAGGGGGCTGGGGATGCAGCGGGGGCTGGGAGAAGCGAGCAGCAAGAATTCCGGAGGTGGGAATGGCCGAGGGCTTTAAAAGCCCTGTAGTCCGTTAAGGAATCAGCTGTAACCGCCCCCTGGCCCCAGCTGCAGACCTCTGCAAAATCCGTCTACACCCACGGCCCAGTGCGGGGGTGCAGCGGAGACTAGGAGGTAAAGGTGCTCCCCCTGTGTTTGGGCTGGTGACAGGCAGAGGGGGTGGGGATGGGGGCTTGACACCCAGGGGAGCAGCCAGCCCCCGGGGCTGGAATCTGAGGCAGAGGCCAGGAGGAGACAAAACCGTCACAATCCCCCAGGGCAGGGGGCAACTGGGTGGCCTACGGGCAGATCCAGCCCCATATGTGCTCCGCACAGCCTGCAGCGTGGGGGGAAAAAACTGCATGCAGCCAAAGTTTTACAATGGAGAGACTGACATAAAAATCCTGATTTCTGGCTTCCTGGGAAGCATCAGATGACCAGGCATCCTGGGCCTGAGGCCCCACGTGATGGCCCTTGCTGAGCGGCTGCGCCCGCAGGGGCTCCAGGTGCCCACCGGGCCCTCCACTCACTTATGGGGCCTTCCAGGCCCAATAAGGGGTTGGGGATTGAGCAACTGTACTGGGGGGGTGGCCCTGGGCAGGGCCTGTGCCTGGACTCAGGGAAGGGAAATGCCCTCTATCAAAGGGAGTGGAGACTAGGGGGACCCATTCATGCGTCCCCAAAGCTGCCAGAGTGACCTTGCTCCAAGAACTGCACCAGGCCTGATGGCATCATCCACATCCTCTCCTTACCGGGAACCAAACTTCATTCCAGACTCCCCCGGCCAGTGGGGTGTCACGAGCTGGTACAAGACTCTGGTCCCCAAGGGGGACCTAGCTATCCCCAGGGCTTGTCCTTCTGATGGGAGAGGGAGCCCTCGGCGGGGCAGCCAGAACTGGGGTTCACCCAACCCTGTCACCAAGTCAGGTGACCTCTAGGGCCTCAGTGCCCATCTGTAAGATGGATGTGGTCCAGGGTTGGGGGCCTCTGCCTCCCCCCACAAGCTGCCATGGGTGAGTTTGAGGGGCAGGGAAAATGAGAATCCATAAAGCCCTTTAAAGACCACATGCTCCCTCTAGACGTGGCTGGAGACAGTTACCCAGGTGTCTTTGATCCCTGTGGTTCAACTGTGCCGCGGGGCTGGACCTGAGGTTTCGTCTTCACAGGCACAGTGCTGGGTACAGCAATGACCTTCAGGACGGGCCCGGCCCCTGCTGGGAACCCGGGAATCAGGATCTTGGAGGGCAGGGCCTGAGGATTGCCATCGAGCATCTCAGGGGCTCTGACGGTACCCTGGGCTCTGCAGAACCTTGAGCGCAGCTCAGCCCTTCACTTCAGACGGACAGGCTGACGCCCAGGACGGCGGGGACTGCAGTCAGTCAGTGCCGCTCTGGAACCCAGGACTGGGGACTTCCACCGGATGAATTCACCAGCTGTGTGTCACCAGCCCATACGGTGGGGAGCAGTCAGCGCCCCCCAAAGTGACCAGGTGGGGAGAGGGCCCTGGGCCCAGGGAACGACAGAGAGGCAGGGCAGAGGGGCGGCCACTTTAGACATACTGCCCCCTCTAGTCCTCAAGAGGATGCCAGGCAGGAGTTACAGAGAGAGAAACTGAGGCTGGGAGGCCGAGGCCCATGCCCCAAGTCAGAGTCAGCAGGTGGCAGAGCCGAAGCTGAGCCAGGCCAGCAGAGTGGGCGAGAGACCGCCGCCAGCCCTGTCATCCCCGCTGGCCCTGACCTCAGCCCTGCCCACTCCAGGCGCTGCCACCTCCGAGGGGCACTTCTGCCCCCTGGTGGCGAGGCCTGGCACTCCCCCAAAGCTGACTGGGAGAGTCCCTCCTGCTCGCTGGGGAACCCCTGGGTCCCTGGGCTCTGCACCCTGGGGTCCTGGACACCCATGGAGGGGCTCAGCAATGTGCTGGGCAGGGGGAGGCGTGGGGGGAGTGCTGGGCTCATCCCATCCCTTCTCTGGGGTGGACAGGGATGGTGACACGCCTGCCCCACGAGCGGGTGCGTCAGGATGAGACAATTCACGCAGTCATGAGGGGCATGCCAAGGGCTTGGTCACTGCTGGCTGTTACCGTCTCACGGCAGAAAGCGATTCCCAGTTGGGGCCGCCGACGCCAGGTGAGTCACCCTTGGTGACTCCAGCATCGACTGGGATCAGGCTGCTCATCTCTGAGGGCTTTGCAATGCACCAGTTCTCAGTGACCGTCCCGAGGCCAGACAACCGGTTATCGTCCAAGGCTGGAAGGGCATCGGGCCCATTTGGAGCGAAATCCGTTGTGTTTCACGAACGGGGGGACCTCACAGAGGCTGGTACCAAGCCTGGGGTGGGGGCACCAACACCAAATCCTCAAATTGGTCCAGAGGAAATGGCCTCTCTGGTGGCCTCAGAGCGAGGATCAACTATTATTATTCCCATTTCTCAGATGGGAAAACTGATGCAGAGTGGGGTGAAGCTGCTTGCTCAAGGGCTGTGGGCTAGAAAGTGGTGGCACTGGGACACTGTACTTCTGTGAGATCAAGTCCACCTCCATGGTGCTTTAATACACGCCACAGACACATTTATTGAGCATCTACTGTATGCCAGGCACTGTTCTAGGTTGGGAACACAGCAGGAGACAAGAACGATGGGGTCTCTCCATCCATCACCTCCTAACATCGTCACGTCCGCCTGGGCCCTTGCGCAGCCTGGCGAGTCGAAGACAGGCCATCCTCCCTCACATCTCCTCTCCACCAGCCAAGCCCTCACCCCGCCCACTGCCACCAGGACCCCATCAGGACCCTTCCCCATGGTGGTGGCCTCCATCATCTGCTCACAGGACACCCCCACCTCTAGCTCTGGATCCCAGGTCTAGGGGCGCGTGAGCGGGTTCCGATCAGCAGAGGCCCCTCGTCTTAGACACAATAACCCCACACATGCATCCAAGTGAGACTCTTGCTCCCAGCCTCAGTTTCCCATCTGTAAGTTAGGTCTGGAACAGCCAGTCCCCAAGGCCCCTCCCTGGCACGGGCTTTATAACCCTGACTCTGGTCTATAAATAGTGCCTGGTGGCACACCGAGGGTATTGGCAGAGCAGGAGCCCGGCACGGCAGAAATTCCAGGCTTTACAATCCCCCAAAGCCGGGTCTGCTCCCCGCTCAGCCATCTCCCCATCAAGCCCCTCAGCCTCCCTGGGCCTTTTCTCCTCCATGGAATGTACCTCCCAGCATGAGCACGAGGACCGAATGAGAGCAGAGGTCACAGCCGATGCTTGGGTATGGTGCAGCATCCGCCCTTTAGTTTCCATGGCAACTCCACAAGGAGGCAGCTGCTCCCGTCACCCCAGGTTACAGGTGAGCCAGCCGGGGCCCTGAAAGGTTAGGTGACTGGCCCAAGGTCACACGGCCGGGCCAGGATTCAAACCCAGCCCACCTGGGTTCAGCTTCGGTGCGCTCACAACCTCCTACGCTACTGAGGACGGCGCGTGTCTGCCGGCACCCGGCACAGGGCAGCCCCTGAATAAACAGCAGCCGCCGTGTCTTTTCTCTAATCAACATCACAGATAGAGGCCACGCTGGCAGAGAGCAGGGGGAGAGCTGGGCCACCACCACCCCCGCAGCCTCCTGTCCGGAGAACGACCCCGCCCGCCTGGTCCAGCACCGCATGCTGGATCGGGAGACAGAGAGAGCAATCTGCCTGTGGGGCTGAGTCCGGGGGTGTCCACACTGCTCACCTGCTGTGGGTAGAGCTGTATCCCCCAAAAAGACGTGTTGAAGTCCTGACCCCTGGAACCTGTGAATGGGACCTTATGTGGAATGGGTCTTTACAGGTCTGATAAGTTGAGAGTAGACCATCCTGGAGTAGGGTGGGCCCTAAATCCCATGACTGATGTCCTGATAAGAAGGCCGTGTGAGGACACAGAGACGGAGACAGGGAATACGGCAACATGGAGACGGAGGCAGGAATTGGAGGGATGTAGCTACAAGCCAAGGAGCGCCAGCAGCCACCAGAAGCCGGGAGAGACAAGGGAGGATTCTTGCCCCGCTGACGCCTTGATTTTAGACTGCTCGCCTGCAGAACCGTGAGAAATAAGCTTCTGTTTTAAGCCCCCCAGTTTGTGGTAATTGGTCATGGCAGCCCTAGGCCACTAGTATGTCGCCTTTCCCCAAACAGAGGCTGCACCCCCCAGGCCCTGGCTTTGGCCTCCACATCCAGGAAGCCCCACGCCACATGTGGAAAGGTCGGGCCCCAACACTCAGCAAGGTGGAGACAGCTTCATTCCCTACTCCTGCTCTCTCCAGCGGGAACACACAAACCCCAGGAGACGGGGGTGAGCAGTGACTTCTCCCCAAGGCATCGCGGCTCTGGCCCCTGACGGCCAACAGCGTGCTGCACCATGCCCACCCAGTGCTGGCTGCTCCCCAGGCGTTTCCTGACCTGAGTATCTGCAGCCACCCTGTGAGGCAGGCCCGTTACCACCCCACTGTGCAGACACAGGCCACGCAGGACGGAGCTGGACGGACTGGGGTGGGCCTCCAGCTGTATTTCTCCCCAGGGCACCTTCCTGGCCAGCAGCCTTTCCTAGAAGGATCCTTGGAAACAAGGACTACGACTCAGGATATCAAACTGACACTGATAAGGAAAAGCCTGGGAGGAGGAGCCTGGGATAGTGAGCTTGGTGTGGGACTGGGGCCTGAGGAAGCCTTTTCACTCCTGCCTCCTTACTCGTCCAAAGGCCCCAAGGCAGGAGTTGCGGCTCCGGTCAGGAGTTCAGATCCAGCCGGTTCTTAGGAAATGGGGGGATCAACCCTTGGCCTGCCTCCTCGACTTTGTAAATAGAGCCCAAAGAGCCGGGTGAGGAGTGACCTCGCTCATCCGGACTCAGCCACGTCAGGGCTTCGCTCCCGGAGGAGGGGCGTCCACCCGGGACGGCGTTCCACTCGCCGTCCACTCCCTCTTCTGCAACCAAGAAGTCGTTAATTACGAAGAGCGGGGTTCAGAGTCCACGAAGGGACGGCTTTAATGAAACAGAGACTGCTGCTAAGATTCCCTGGGAGGGCTGGGGGGGTCCGATCTCCCCATGGGGACGGGGGGTACTCCTGAGTGTCTGCCCCGGCCGGCCTGGCCCATGTCCCCCCACGGTTGTCCTGCCAGCTGGGCAGCCTCACCCCCACCACCGGTGGACACTGAGGTCCCTGATCCTGAGGTCATCTGCGAGGTCACAGGCTGGTGAGGGGCAGGGCCAGGATGGACGCCGCGGTCACCGTTCCCGTCCCCGCCATGGCGGGCCGTGGATGGAATGCAGGCATGCTTCTGGAGGAGGCGGGGCCTTCCCCACCTGAACCCAAGCAGGTCGGCTCCCCGCCGTCCTCCCAGCCCCTCTGGGCCCCGAAGCCCCGTGGGCTCAGGACTCCCCCCCACTGCCCCCACCCTGCAGCCTGCTGGAATCCACCTTGCTGCCAGCACAGCCACTCGGCCCCCAAGATGTGACCTGCCCCTCCTGCCCAGAGGCTTGAGACCAGGCCCTCTGCCTGCGGGATGAACTCCAAATTTCCAAGCTTGGCGTCCAGGACCCTCCGCAGTCTGGCCACAGCCCCCCATTCCTTCCCGTTCTGCATCTTCTCCCACTAAGCCCTTTGAGGCGCCTTTCTGCCCACCTCCCCCCCAAGCCAGGAGACAAAGCGACCGCTTGTTCTCCAGACTTTCTGCCTGTTTCCCACCTCCTGGCCTTTACCCAGGCTCTGCCCTCCGCCTGGGACGCCCTTCCTCCCTCCCCTCCACCGGTGTCCCTTTCGGTGACTACCAGAATAATGACAATAATCAGAGGCAGGAGAGTGTCACGATTTGGGGCGTGGGCTGTGGAGCCGACTGCCTGGTTGGACTGTGGCTTCACCAGTTCACAGCTGACCGCCTGGGGCTGACGACTTGAGCTGTGCCTCAGTCTCCTCGTGTGTAAAATGAAGATCATAACACCACCTTCCTCCCCGGGGATCCGAGGCTGTGAATGCACTCACAGATGTAACACGCTAGGTGCCCATCAGCATTAACCATTTCCACCAGCGGGCCCCCCTCCACATGCCCAGTCCTCCGGCTTCCCCTGGGCCCCCACCCTGGCTGTGCATCCTTTCTCCCTTCAACCCAACTCAGCCAACAACCCCCAGCGTGTCTTCCCTCTGCCTTGTGTTAGGATCTGGGGACTGGGCCTGCCTCCTCCATCAGACTGCGCGCTCCCCGAGGCCATGGCTCCTGCATGCAGAGGTGCGAGGGAAATGCCCAGTGGGTACCCACAAAGACTTTCTTCTTGACCTGACTTCAGTTCGGCTCCTCGGAGCTCTCTGCAGAATGAGGCCTGATCTCGGGCTTCCCTCTCTGTCCTTGTAGAATCCAGTGTGAGCAAGAATCCTGCTAAGTCAGTTAGTGAACACCCCCGCCCTGGTGTCTGCCCACCCTGACGCCTTATCACCCTGGCCTGCCTTCAGCAGGAATGCCCCTCGCGCCAGATGTTTCCTCTCAGTCCCTTCCCATTCTCTGCCCCGCCCTGCTCCTTGGCCGTAATCCCCACTGTCCTCGCTTGAGTGGAGTCCAGTCTCCCTCCCCGAAAATCGGAAACGCAAAGAGCTCGGAAGATTCAGTTTCCTCAGGGCTCATTTGGCCACAAAACCTGATCTGACCCGAAGTGAGGCTACTTAGAGTCCTGTCCACCCCACTTTGTGTGGATCTTGTGCAAAAACTTTCCTGGGGATGTCGCCCAGATCCCTCCCACAGGATAGGGACAGACTGCATTACGGTTCAAAAATCCAGTAGGAATTCCACAATCACATCTGGCCCGGAGGGTGTGAGACAGGGCTGGAGGATTCGCACAGATGGGGAGCTGAGTCACAGAGCTGGTAGGTGGCTGAGCAGGATTCCACCAGACTCCCAAGATTACCTGCAGTTTAGAAGGGGAATTATAGACGGGTCCGTCACAGGCTCTGAAAGGGCTCTGTAAGAAGCAGGAACACATGCGGAATGGTAGTATTATTTTGCACGGACCATTTAAAGGTCGAGAGGCTGGAGGATTTAGAAAACTACCCAACCTGAAAGCTCCCTTCCTACACATCTCCTAGAAATGCCGGATGAAAAAATTACAAACCTCTGTTCAGTGCATCACTGAGCTTGTAAGAAAGTGAGGAAAATCACCAGGTGCCAGAATGATGTTATTATCACCAACATGATCTTATTACTACACTTATATCATATTTAACATTGACTTAACTGAAGGCCAGTATAATGCTTGAAACAGGCAATAGTTCTATACGGAGCGATGTTCTCAGGGCCTCAATGTCACTGGCCCGCTGGCCCCTGCAGCGACCCCATGTGGTAGACACCGTTGCTGACCCATTTCACAGATGAGGGAACTATGCGTCCCAGGCTGGCCGAGCTGCATTCAAGCCCTGGCAGTCTGTTCCAGAGTCTGGACTCTTAACTATTACCCTCCGCTAGGTGCACCCGAATTAGAATAATAGTTAAGTGGCAGGACAATGTTGTGAACTAAAAACCCAGAAGTTAAAGTGAAGGTGCGGCAGCCTCGGGGAGGGAGGCAGAGAAGTCAAAACCAGCAGTCAGGAGATAAGACGCTGAGCGAGCAGGACGATGGGAGATGCAGGTGAGCTCTTCCCAGAAAGCCGGGGGTCTTGAGGGGCTGCAGCCCTGAGAAGCTCGGCTGTAGCCGAGCAAAAGATCTGCCCGCTGACAAAGACAGATGACAAGAAAACGTGTCTGTGTGCGCCTGAGCGGAAAAAGCATGCAAGACTCCTGAGAAGCTGCAGCCCTGGGCCTGCCCTCACCCTGCCCTCGCCTTCTCGGTGGAGAAAGCCTACACAATTTACATAAAAGTGTCCCAGGCTGTGACAGTCCTAGGCTGCTGCAGAGCGATCATAAAGATGCTCTGGGGGGCAGGTCCCTGAGCCAGACCTCCTGGGATTTCCACAGACAAGCTCATGATCTCAAATTATAGAACACACAAGGGAACAAGCCACCATGAGGAAGGAGAGCAAACCTACAAACATCAGGATGAAATTCACAAGAACCTCAGCCAAGAAACTACTGGAAAGAGACCGTACAATGAATTTGCTTAACATAATCAAAGACATGAAAGAAAACAAGAATAGAACAAGATGTTACGGAAGCCAGGTGCCTGTTAGGAAGGCAGTGTCCCGGGCACGGGTCACGGTGGTTCCAGTTGACTGGGCACCTGCCCAGGTGTGACAGGGGATGGGACCTGGCAGAGGGAGGGTCACGCAGTCTCGGCGTTGATGGCCCTGTCCCTCCCTGGTGTGCCACAGTCTGGCTCTGCACAGACTAGAGGCGCTTCAAGATAAATTGGAGCTTTCTGGGGCTCCACGCCTAACAAAAGCCCAGCTAGGAGAAAGAATCATGGCGCACGGTCCAGAAGATACGTAGTTCCATCACCCCAGATCAGAGCCCGCTGGGCTGGGGTCCCAGAGTCTCTGGAGCTTTTCAGGATGTGTGAACCCCTGAAACTGTCCGCATAATTCCTGAATGTGAGTGTGCTTTCTGTTGGGGAGAGGGGTGTGGCTTTCACGGGCTTCTCTGAAAGGGCTGGGACCCCACCTTAAGGGGAAGCCGAGAATAAGCACGGCCCATCTCTAAGAGCATCGTGGTACCCAAAAATTTGGAGTGGAGAAGGAAAACATTATTTTTGTAGCTAAACACACACGGCTCTATTCACTTAGGTGAAATCTTCATGGATTTTGAAGGTAACACATGAAACTTCAGTCAGCTCATGTTATGGGGCCTCATCGGGTGCCCCTGGCAGACCCCCTGAGGATGCCCCCCTCCCGTCTCCCCTGTAGTTAGGAAAGTCTGAGGAACCTGCTCTACACACCAGGTCCTTGGATCAAGCCAGACCACAGGCGCCCTGAGGATGCTGCTCACCGCATCACAGGGAGACCCCTTCACGAGGATTCCCAGGAGGATCATCCCTTGGGTCTCATTACCAGGAAAAGCTGTGCTTTTGTCTTAAGGGTGTTATGAATCTAGTGAGTGATCCTCTTTCCCTCTTTGCTCTTGTCACTAGGAAGCTCAGAGTCAAAAATCAGTCCATATCTGACATGTATACAGGACCTAGCGTGCTTTTTTTTTTTTTTAAAAAAATCCAGGTACATCTTGAGAATGATTATAGCAATAACACGACCACAGCTATTACACTATGAGCATCTTCTAACAGCCAAGCAGAGGCCTGGGGGATGTACGTGTACAATCGTGCTATTGCAGTCTCCTCTGATGCAGGTATCGCCATTCCTGCTTTACAGACGGGACTGCTGAAGCTGCGGGAGGTGAGGTGATGTTCCCATGGCCCATAGCGGAGCATCACAGGGGCATTGCCCCTGGAGCCCGGGCAGCAGGGCAGCAGCAGCAGTCAGACTCGGGGTCCTGGGGCGGGGGGGTGGGTCGGCACCCACAGGTGTCTGGACGGAAGGCAGGAAGGGGCACTTCTCCCTCGTCCCCTGGGGCCCCTGACCCCCCCCAGCCCTCCTTCACGCCCCCTCCTTACACACGGAGTCTGGGTTCCTACACTTCCCTAGTCCATGGACTTGGTTTAGGTTTGGCAACTGACACAGGCCGGCTAAGAAAGGGCATTTCACCAAGCCCACCTGGCCCTCCTTTCCTACAAGAAAGGCCGTTTCAATACCACAGGTGGAGGAGGGAAGAGGAGTTGGGGCTTCCCCGGGAAGGACGCCAGGTGACCTTGTTCTGACCTTACCTCCCCAGGCCCCTCTCACCCCGCTGTTCCATGGAAGCCAGGCCCAGAGGGCCCGGAGTCCACCCAGCCTAGCTGTCCGCTTTATAGATGGGGAGATCGAGGCCTCGCGCAGGGGTGGGGGACGCAGGTCACCCCCGAGCAGGACTGTCCTAACGTATGGGCAAAAGGAGCAAATGCTGGGGTCCTGCTGGGGCTGGGCACCCTCCTCCCTCCCTCCCGGGCAGCCCTGCTAGTCAGAATTCCCACCAACGAGGAAACTGAGGCCCAAGGAGGGAATGGACCTGCCCCAGCTGCACTGCGGGTGGGTGGAAGGGCTGAGGTCCGAGCCCCGCCCTCAGAGGCCACACGCCTCGCACTGTCACCCTGGCCCGCCATCGAGTCATTGAGCACCTACTGCATGCAGAGCCTGCCCCCAGGGGCTGCGCGTTCCCCATTCCCTGAGAGTTGGGGAGGGCCATCCCGGAGGATGCCGCGGGTGGAGGGCTCGGAGCCTCAAGAAGGACACTGACCGCCTTGGGGAGTTCCAAGGAGCCTCCAGAAGGGACATTTCACCCAGGCCTGGAGGGATGACCCTGCCCAGCAGGGCCCGGGTGAGGCACGGCCAGGAAGGGGACGGACACCGGCCGGGAGATCAATAGGGGCCGGGCCCTGTGCTCAGCAACTACATGTGTTGTCTGATGTAATCTCACCACAGTCCACTGGGAGGGCCTCTGGAGGGGACCGCGCAAGGCCACTTGGGCAGTCAGGTGACCCTCGGGCCTCTAGATCCTGCCTCACTCCAGCGCCCTTCACACCACTGCAGCTGCCGTCCCCACACCTGCCCGGGGGTGGGGGGAATGGCTTACGCTCAGACAGTGGAGCCCCCCTCCAGGACCCACCAGGGGCCCCCAGAGCCCCGTGAGCTGGACTTGGCAGGACGCCAAGCGAGGGCATTCCAGGGGGAGGCGGGAGACGCAGCGTGGGGGAGCTGGAGCCCGCTCTCCAGGGGCGTGAAGGGCATGAGGCCCGCCAGGCTGGGGGCCCTGGAGGCTGCAAGGAGAGTGGGTGCTGTGCTGCTGGCTTTGGGGTGCGTGAGGGCGTTTGGAGGGGAAGGTTTCAGGAAGACCACCACTTGGGGTTCCCGACTCCACACGGTGACTCTGCTCCCACCCCCAACCCTCGCCGGCGGCCTTGCCAGCCCCCAGGCCCGGCCCAGCGTGAGTCTCCACCTGGTTCCAGCATCACGAGAAGTGAGAACCTGGGGGCGTCAAGGGGGTGAGGACATGACCTCACGAGGTTGTGGTGACGGGGAAGGACCACAGATGTGAAATGAGATGGGGGCCTCTGGGGAACCCCTCTGCACCGGGACGCTAAGATGAGGCCTGGCCCAGAGCTCGGGCCCTGTGAGCACTGGCGTGGGGTCACACGAGGCTTGTTCAGTTGAAAAGCCCCAGGCCCCACCCCAGCCTGCCCCTCCCACCCGGGCCCGCCTGGGCCCACATAATTTTAGGGACCCCTTGTCTGTGGGCAGGTTAATCCAGGCCCTCTGGGGCCCTGGGAGCACTGATGCAGTCCCCCCAACGCACCCCTCACTGCTCATTTCCTGGGTCCTTCGGAGCCTGTCCCTCCATCTGTAAGATGGGAACCCTTGCTCGCAGGGCCACCCCGGGAATGGCCGGGGCACCCGGGTGTGACAGCTCTGGTGTGCTCTCCTCCCTTCCCATCCCCGTGCACGGATGGCTTCACTGAAGACGGTCACCCACTTTATCTGCTCTGCCTGCGGCGGCGGGTGGGGTGTGCCGGGGCTGGGCGGGGGTCCTGGGGCGCGAGGGGATGACGTGCAGCCAACCAGGCGCGGGGCTCAGAGCTGCGGCTCAGAGAGGGGAATCCTCGCGGGTCCACCAGTCGCCCGAGTACGGGGCCTGGGCAGGTCCACAGCCCTACGGGGCCGGAGCTGGGCGGGACACAGTGTCCGGCGCCTGCTCTCCCTCATCGCTCAGATCTTCTCGGCAGTTTCTGGTTTTGAGTAACCGAGGCCTGGGCTCTTTCTCTGTGGTTCCCGGCCTGGGTGGCGGATAAGCTGGGACGGCGGCAAGATGTCTCCGCCCGGGGAGCTGAGGCGGGCAGGCAGCCTCGCGGCAACTGACAGCTGTGTGGCTCCTGCCGCACTGGCTCAGCCCACAGGGATGTCCCCAGACTTCGCCACAGGGATGAGACAGGAGGGTGACACGGGTTGCAAGCTCTCAGCCCCTTGCAGGGAGCCCAGGCTGTCAGCTCCTGGGGCGTCTGCGGGGAGAGGAAGCGGGGCCTGAGGCTCCCTGAGACCTCCTGAACAAATGAAAATGGAGGCCAACATCCTGGTGAAAGGTGCTGTCCGTGGAGGCCAGGCCTAGTTCATGTCCACAAGCTTGCCCTTCTCTCTGTCTGGGACGACTCTCCCCTAAGGTTGGTCTGGTTGGCCAACTCCTATTCATCCTGCAAAACCCTGCTCACAGTAACCTTACACGCAGTCTTCTCCATGAGCCGGGCCCCACCACACACACATCTGCATTTGGAGGTCAGTACTGGCCAGGCCACCGCAGCAGTGGGCACACCCCAGGAGGCTCAGAGAGTGAGGTCCCTCACTATTCAGGACACGCTCCTGACTCTCCATAGCTGGCTCCTGAAGTCAACCCGGCTGGCAGCTACTCAGCACTCGCCAGGCACCGGGCCTGTCTCCACAACCTTCTTGGGGGGGGGGGGGCAGGCATTTGCAGCCCCTTCGCTGAGGACACAGGGGTTGTGAGGGCAGAGCAACTCCCCAGAGGCCGTGTGTATTTTCCCTGCTTTTCATCCAATAAGTGTTTCCTGAGAACCGAGTACGCGCTGGGCCCTGAGCTCAGCACTGGATTCGAATCCAACCTTGGCCAGTCTTCTACCCTGTGTGGCCTCCGTGTCTCTCTGGCCTTCCAACTGCTCTGGGAGGGAGGCAGAATACGGGGGGAGGAAAGGATGTCCTCATTCTACCAGTGGGGGACGGAGGCCACCCGGGCACACACAGAACCCAGAGCCCAGCATCCCAGCTGCATCTAGGGCGCCCAGCCTGCCTCGCCTCCTCTGCCCACCTCGCCTCCTCTGCCCACCTCGTCTGCCCAGCCGAAAACCCACAGGGGATGGGAGACTCGCTTCCCCTCCTGGTGAAGCCAGGGAAGGGAGGTGGTGGGCCCTGGCTGGGGCCTCCTCCTCCGCCTCCCCTCTCGCCCACCCACTGCCTACAGCCCCCTTCACCGCCCCCACATTATCATACACGCAGGGAGGGAACTCACCTGAGCTCAGTGACCCCCCCACACACACCACGGCCTGCAGCCCCCGGAGGGCCCTCTTGACCTGGGCAGACAGACCAAAGCAACGGCCACTGACCTTGGCCATCAGCAGGGAGCCTCTTCCCTTCGTTGGCGGGTTCTTTTGGGCGCCTCCAGGTAAAGCAGAGGCTGCCTCGCCTGCGCGGCCCCGCCCCCGTGACTCAGTGGGCAGGTGTATCTGCAGCCGCCTCTGAACCTCTGCGCCGGGGCAGAGCCTTCTGAGTGGCCTCTCAGGCCTGCCCCGCTGTGCTTCCGCAGCCACACGGCTGCTGCCCACTCGCCCTCAGGTCCCGCCCCTGGGGCTGGGTCTGCCTTGACCTCCCCTTGGCTGCGGCTCGGAGCTCCTTCTCGCTGGTCTGATGAAGTAAACGCATTTCCCTCCTTCCTAGAGCCTCGCCCCCAAGGGGCCCCCTGTGTTTGCCTCGTCCCCTACCTACCCACCCTGGGCGGTGCCCCAACCACAGACAACAGAACCAGCGAGCCCAGTGGGGACTCAAGGGCTGGGCTCTACAGTTCGTTCTACGGACGGCGCTCATGTGGTCTGTGACGTCACGTTCTAACCCCCAACCTACAAATGACAAAACGGAGGCCCCAGCGGCTCAGTGACCAGCAAGGGCTGCAGGAGAGGCCAGACATGCCAGGTGGGCTCTGTGGACAAACAGACCTGGATGTGCAGCGTGGCTCTGTCACTCACTGCAGCTTGGCCTCAATGTCCCCATCTGTAAAATGGGCACACAGCAGTGCCTGCCCCATAGGGTTGGGCTAAAGATCTCATGGGCCCCTAATTGCAAAGTACCTCCCCAGTGGCGGCCAGTGGGTGGACGCCCTCAGGCGATGTACCCATCGCGATTCTGTCAAGACCCTCCCCACGAGTCACTCAGGACTGGGTCCAGCCCCTCTCCTTACTGGGTCTCTCGCCATCCCTACTCAGGTCTCACCCTCCTCCAGGTCTCCAGCGGCGCAACGATCACTGGCCCCAGCACACCTGCCTCCCTAGCAAACCCACCCTCCAGCAAGGCGCCACCTTCACGAGCCCGCAGGCTGGGCCAGGGGCCTCCTCTGGGCTTCCCTCTGTGACAGCTCCATTACACACAGGTCTGTGTCCCATCAGCCTCCCCCATCAGACTGTGTCAGGTCAGTCTGATGGAGAGGTAGACCCAGAGGGCAGGGGCTGTGTCTTCAGGCTGGTTGTCTCCCAGGGTTTCGCACAAGGCTCTAACACACGTGCGAAGCCACTGGATGGACTCTAGAAAATTTGAAAACTACAAAACAGTTGGAAGCGGAAACAAACCACAGAGAAAGTTACAGCTGCCCGACCTGGAGCGTTTCCTTCCAGCCTCTCTCCTGTGCCCGGCCGTGAGTGTCTGTCGGACGCCACCGCGAGAGCCCCATGAACACAAGCCCATTGCCTGCCTGCTTCCCTCGGATGAGTAAGTGCTGGGTTTGCAGGACGCACGTGAGGCCTGACAGGGGATGAGCCACCTGGGGTCACGCAGCTCCAAGAGGGGGGCTCAGCCCTCCTGACCCCCAGGGCTCTGCACCCCCGCCCCTCACGACGGTCTCTCCAGGCCCCAGAAATCCTTATTTCCTACTCACTGTCCAGCTGAACGTCCATCGTCTCTGAAGGCCAGGAAAGCGCAGGCCTGTCTGCAGAGACGCCGGTTCACACACGGAGCACACCTTACAGGTTTACTCCTGCCCTTTCCACATGTCCCCCAAACCCCAACCCAGCCCCGGACGGCCAGCACTCACTCGCTCTCTCGTTCATTCATCGGACACTCCCACGGTCCCACTCTGAGCCAGCCCTGGGACCCAGAGATGAATCAAGCAGAGCCCATCCTTGGAGCCCCAGGCGGCAGGGGAAGGAGACGGGGAGCAGACCATGCCAGCAGGAGGTGCTAAGTGCAGATCAAAGATCTGAGCACAGATTGCAGGGGAGGGCCGCCTACCCACCCTGCCTGGTGTGGACGCAGGGCAGCCAGGAAGCCCAGCAGGGGCTTAAAGAACCAACAAAAGCCCCCAGGTGAAGAAGGGAGGAAAAGAATTCCAAGCAGAGGAACAGGAGGAGGAGACCCAGAGGAGGGAAAGGTGGAGAGCAGGCAGGAATACGAGATGAGAGACGACCTGTGTGCACGGGCGGGCAGTGAGGGGGCGCTGGAGAGGACCCCGGCCGCCCGCAGGGTTCCCATCAACAGCTCGCGTGTGACCGGCTCCCTCTCACAGCTGCTGGCGGCTCATGTAGTTCCAGGGAGGAGTTCCCTTCAGAACTCAGCCTAGAAAACACCTCCACCCTCAGGGCCGGCCCCGCGGCCGAGTGGTTAAAGTTCTGCGCACTCCGCTGTGGCAGCCTGGGGTTTGCAGGTTCAGATCCTGGGCGTGGACCTACTCCACTCACCCACCACGCTGTGGTGGTGACCCACATACAAAATAGAGGAAGACTGGCACAGATGTTAGCTCTGGGCGAATCTTCCTCAGCAAAAAAAAAAATAAACCTCCACCTTCAACCATCAGATCCACAAGGCCCCCGGGCACTAACTCCAGGTTACTTTCCAGGAGAGCCGCCTGCACAGACTGCGGGGGCCTCTCTGGAAATCAGACCTGTTCCCAAGGCCGACTGATGCCATCAGAACGATGTGAGGATGTGACAGAGAACAAGGACACAGGCATGATTCTCACTTGAGAAAGCAGAGTTTATCCCAATTCACAAGTCGGGGACCGAGGCTCAGAGAGGCAGAGCAAGCTGCCAGAGGTCACACAGCATGTAAGTAACCAGTAAGTGGGCCCAGGCATTGAACCCCACCCTCTCTGGTTCCAGGGGCTCCCCCCAACACCGTGTAAGTGCCCCCAGGGGTCCCCGGGGGCCTAGAACGCTGACCCCTGGCCAGCGCACCCAGAGTGTGTTTTATGAATGAATGAACAAAGGAATCTGAAACCCTGCTCGTCCTCCCACATCACAAGGCAGAGGAAGACACCAGCTGCCACTGTTTTTTGTTGTTGCTGTTCCTCTGAAAACCAAAAGCACAAACCTGGAGTTGGGGCTCCGTGTGGCCTCAGGGCAGACAGATGCCCGGGCCCCGACTCCGGGCTGGAGCGCAGCCTGCACCGCGGGGGCGGAGTCGGACACTAACCCGCGAGACCCGACCCGCCTGGCCCTGCTCTGAGCCTCGGCGTCCCCACGGCCGCACGGAGGTGCCAGAGGACCTACCTTGCCAGGCGCCGTGAGGGCTAGGGGGGTGCGGCCCCGCAGGGCTGGTGCAGGGGCTCCCGGCCCGCCGGCCTCTGTGCGCGTGACCTTGGCCGCGGGGTGAGCTCTGAGACCCCCAGCACCGACGCCGCTGGACGCCTGGGCCCTGGGGGCGGCCGAATGGCTCACACATTACGAGGCAGAGGGGCCGAGGCGAGGCAGGCAGGGGCTCCCCGGCCCCCCGTGACTCGGCGGACGCAGCCAGGCTGCGGGCCCGGGTGGGAGCTGCCCCGCTGTGCCCCCTGCAGGGAAGCTGGCTGCCAGCGTCGCTGAGGAATATTTTATCACCGTGCAGAACAGTCCCCAGGAAGGTTCCTGCAGCCTCGGAGCCGCAGAGCACCCCTTCCTGCCCAGACAGAAGGAAGTGGCTGGGTGGGGTGTGGGGCGGGGTCAGGGGCCCACACAGCTCGCTCAGTCCTGCCCCGCCCTGACTTCAGGTCAGCTCAGCTTAGCAAATGCCCCGAGCCTCACCCACACGCTGCCCCGCCCTGTGCTGGGTGCTGGGTGTAGGCTGCAGGGCCGGGCCCTGCCCCTGGACAGCTCCCATTGTCCCCTTCACCACGCCTAGGGCACCAGCACTTGGCCCAGTCAAATGCCCCATCCTGCTGGCCCAGCACCAATGCCACCTTCTCCAGGAAGTACTCCTGGTTCTCCCCTTCCCACTGTGTGACCTGGGCAGGCCCATCACACTCTCTGAGCCTGTTTCTAAAACAGAGCTGATGATTCCCACTCATGGGGGACAAGATGAGATTGTGTAAATGAAGGGCCTCCCAGTGCCTCACCCACATGGAGACTCATTCTATCTGGGGGGGCCCAAACATCAGGAATGAAATCAGTGAATATTACTGATCATGTCTAGGGGTGGGACACAGGAACGTAGAGGCCTGGCTCCTGCTTGCAGGGAGCCACAATTTAACTGGGGAGCTAGGACCTACATAATAATAATAATCACTACAACAATGACAAGAGCAGTAACAACAGCGACCATGTTTCAAGCCCCTGCCACAGGCCAGATACTTGCCATCACATCCCCTCATTTATTCCCCCGGCAGCCCTGTGACATGCGGTTCTGACCCCATTTCACGGCAGAGCAGGAACCTGAGACTCAGAGAGGGGCAGGGCCCTGCCCGAGGTCACACAGCCTGGTGGGGCTGACCCACCGTCCTGCTGGACCTTTGGGGCGTGACCTCGGGGTCAACACCTGCTTTTCACATCACTGTCCACGAGGAGGCTGCACTGAAAGGGGGACGGTCCCAGCCAAATGACGAGCATCCACGGGACAGGGTATCGTGCAGCTGTTAGGAAACGTCATCACTACTCAGGAACTCCTGGGCTCTTTAGCAACAGGGAAAATGCTCGTAGTACGACATCAGGTGACAAAAACAGACACAAACCTTCACATGTGGTGTGATGACACCATGCAGAAATAGTTCTACGTCGAGATATATTTATTGAGAAAAAGACTGGAAATGATACACAAACATGGTGATGTTCACGGAGCGAGGTTACAGGTACAACTGGGGTCTGTTTTCCAGACTTGACACAACGTGGCTATGCTGGTTTTATAATTAAAATTTTTCTTTAGAAACAGATTGGTCCACCTCAAGGATTTATTGGGCGCCTACTGTCTGCCGTCCTGCGCTGTGAGCTTTCTCCTCCCTCAGCCTCAGGGGTGTGGTCTGTGGGAGGGACGAGATGGACGCGACTGGGAGGGATGCAGAATTGGGACCACCCTCCCCACCTCTACATGGGCAGGCCTCCCAGCACCTCAGACCCAGCACAGCCGAAGCCAAGCCCAGGATCTCCTCCTCGCCTTCCCTCTCCACGTCGAGTCGACTGCACCCAGGGACCATCACCACCACCTACTCAAGTCCTAGACTAGCAATCATGGGGGCTCACGAGGTAGTGAGCTCCCCGTCACTGGGAATAATCAAGCAGGGGCGGCATGTCTATCCACCAAGAAGTGGCCTCAGTGGCTGGCTTTCAGGCCATCTTAATGAGACCAAAGTCTTACCAGCCACGCGACCTCAGACTAGATACTGACCTCTGTGTGCCGTGCCTTCCTCATCTGTACAACGGGATAGTACAGTGACCTCATGGGGCCTCGGAAGGTAAAATGAGGCACATATGTAAACCTCTAAGACACCCTCCAGGCACATCTGGAGGGCTGCACATGTGCGGACTATTATTATTTCACAGCCTTACCTTATCCACCCCCAGGAGCTAAGCAGGGCAGAAATCAAAATTCTCACTTCTCTTCTGAGCTCCAGGCAGATGGGTTTGGCTGGAGAAGCTGCTTTGCAACACAAAAGAAGGCCTTTAACCTGGCCAGCTGATGGCACAGAAGGCAAAACCTTAAGAAAACTCCAGAAAATGAGCCTGACTTCTGCTGGAGTCAGATGAGCCCACCATGGTGGCTCCTGATGGTGAGGCGTCTTGGTGACAATCCCGCACCTTCAGGCTCGTCGAGTGGTGGGGTGGAAAGTGAGCAGGCACACCTTGTGCCAGAGACCTGGGTTTGAGCCCCAGCCCTACCCTTTCTGCCTGTGTCTCTGGGCAGCCTCGGTTTGCTCATCTGGTAACTGGGCCTGGCCATGACCACCTCCCGGGCCGGCTGGGAGCAGTAAGTGGGATGGTGCCTGGGAAGTCTTCCAACAGGGCCCGGCACACAGTAGGTGCTCAGGAAACAGTCTCCTTCCTTCCGGAGGTAAACCCACCCTGTGGAGTCGGCACTGAGGAGAGCAATTCTCCATGCTGAAATGAACCACGTATGTTTTCTTGATAATTTTTCCAGAAGGAAACTGCCCCGGCCCCGCCTCACTTGCCCCAGCATGTAGACCTCAGTGGTAATGCAACAGCGAACCCCATCTCTGTCCCCACTGCTCTCCCCTGGGGCACAGAGGGGCCGCAGCTTCAGGCTCTGAGTGGCCCTGTACATATCCCATCACCTGTAGTTCTCTCGTGACCCAGAAGTGGGCACCAACACTAATATTATTACTAATACGACGGTAACACTGGGCCGATGCCACTGCCCTCGGCACCTTACAGGAAACCACGAAATCTTCACAACCCCACACAGTATGTGCTGCAGTCATGACCAATTTACAGATGAAGAAACTGAGGCAGACAAAAGTTTAGTAACTTGCCAATGTCACACAGTGGGTGAGAGCTGGGGCCAGGATTCGAACCCCAGCAGCCTGGCCCCAGAACCCGTGTCCTCAATCACCTAAGCTGTTTATTCCAATCCACACTTTGCCAATGAGAGAAGTGAAGCTCAGAGAGGTCAGGCAGCTTTCCCACGGCCACACAGCCACTAAACGGTGCTGCTGCATTTACAGCGGGTGCAGCTGACTCTGGGGTCCCCAGCCTTTGCAGCCCCTCCCTGGCCCCTGCTGGCTTCTCCGCCCAGCCTCCCAGAGCTCAGGGTCTGAGGCCGGAGCCACGGCCTCTGGGCAGCCCCAGCCCCGAGGCTGTTCCCCTGAGATTTAGGGATTCCTGAGTGACTGGAACTGTGCTTACAAGCAGACTTCAAAGCCCCCGTCCACTAGGTGCTCCCCCACCAAGATTCGATTTTGAGACATAAAAGAGGAATGTGGTTCAAAGGAAAAAGGAGGGTTGTATTGTCACCAGGAAGTCACCTTGTTGTTCCACTAAGCCACGTCTTCACACAGCCTGAGGTTCTAAATCGTATCTCCCGACTCTAACCCAGGAGATGGCTGGTCCTCCTTGGTGCCTGGCTGCTGCGGGCCACCCTGCTTGACCCCGAGGACCACTGACACAGCCATCGGACCTGATAGCTCCCCACCAGATTGCGTCTGTGGCCTCCCCCTTTCTGTGTGGGTCTCTCTGCCTCACCAGGGACCCCCTTGCCATCTGCCAGGCCTGGAGAAGCCTGTGTGAATGAGTGAGTGAGTGAATGAACGAATGAAATTCCCTGTCCCTCTACGGGCATCTCTTGAGGGCTCTGCTCTCCTCACAGATGTCCCGGAAGATGATTCTGTTCGTGTCCATGAGCGCCCACAACTTGGGGCACCTGAGAGGCCCGGGCTTCCTCCCCCTTCTCCTGGCCAGGCCCCTCCTGGGTCTCTGCCCTCCTGACTCTGCCGGGAGTCGCTGGGAGATGCGGGTGTTATCTCCCGGGGCCCGGCTTGCGCGAGAGCTGGCACCAGCAGCCCAGCCAGATCCCATAAAGCGCCGCCGACTCTGCCCAGGCCATCCTGCCTGGGCACCAGGCCTTTTAAGCCGTCCATTAGAAACAAAAAATCCATTAGCTGGCAAATGTTTCTGCATAGACCGTTTTCCCTGCTGGTGAGAAATTAAGTCCACGCGACTGTCCCCAGCACCGGAGAGTTAAAATAGCTGAGACACACAAAGAGTGCCCGACACTCTCACGGCTGTGGAACCCACATTCATGGTGGGCTTGTGACATGTGTCGGGTGCTGTGTCGCTCTGGGTCCCCTGACTTCCCGCAAGGGGTGGTAATACTATGATTCCCAGTTTTCAGATGAGGACACTGAGGCCCAGAGAAGCAAAGTGACTTGCTCAGGGCCACACAGCCAGCGAGGGTGGCCCTGGGATGCTGACCTAGGTCTGCTTGACTCTAGAGCAACCCCCCACCCCCAACGCACACACGATTTAAACAAAGGGCTCAGGATCCCAGACCACTTGGCAGGAAAACCCCTTGGGAGGCCCTAACCTCCTCTGACAGATGGGGACTTGGGCTCCGAGAGGGGGAGTGGCTTGCCCAGGGACCCAGCAGGGCTGTGGCCCCTAGGATGGGCCCCTCTTGGTCCACCCCCATGTCTGCCAGCCAGAGGGAGCTACATGACCTTGTCCCATCATCCAGTGCCACCACCCAGCAGGGCTGGCACCTGCATGTGCATCAGAATGGGGGGGGTTGTAAAATGCAGATTCCTGTGCCCCCATCAGAGGTCACGAGCCCAGGAAGTGGCATTTTACCAAGCACTGTCATTAAAGAGGACAATCCGGGGGTCCCGGACTCCTCTCCCAGAGCCCCCTGATTACCTCCCCAGAGAGGGTTCTCGGGCTGGGCCCAGTTCGGGAGGTCTGAGAGCCTCAGGGAGCTCCCCTCCCCCTCCAGATGCAGTCCAGGGAACAGCCTTTGGGATCCCGGGGAACTTGGGCACAGCCGCCCTCTTGCCAAGAACATCGGCGCTGATCACCTGGACAGCAATGGCCATTCCCCGCGGCCCTCAGGGCAGCTGCACACAGCTCTCACTGCTGGCCCATGCAAGGGACAGGGAAATGGAGGCCGCCCCCAGGAAGTGGCCTGGCCCGGGAGGGCCAAGACCACACCCTGTGCCCCCCCCATCGCCCCCACCCTCCCCAGCGTCCGGCCAGGGACCCTCCCCCAGTCCAGCAAGTTCTCCCCTACCTTGGCTCCATTGGAAAAAATCTTAGAAAGCGTCGGGCCCTGCTCATGTGAACAGGGTCTAGTGCGTGACCTGATTTTGCCAGAGGCCCAGACCCCTGACCAGGCAGGTCTGCCCAATGTGGCACCTCTCAAGGAATTGGGCACCTCTCAAGGAATGTGAGCCGGGCTCCAGGCTCTGCGGGCACAGACCCATCGTGCTCCAGCCCCGGGGCCTCTGCCTCAGATGTGCCTGCTGCCCCACACCTACCCCCACGCTCCGCAGGGCCAGCTCCCGCAGGAGGGTGCCGGGAGGCCCAGGCCAGAGGCCAGAGGGGTGGGGCCGCACGCCAGGCCAGGACAGGGCTCCGAAAGGAGGTGTCTCCCTCCCTCGACCATCTTTGTTTGCTCTATTAAGGGGGGCAGTGGAAAGGGAGGGGAGACGACCGATGGGCAGCGGGCAGTGTCGAGGAAGGAAGATCAGGAAGCGAGGCGGCCGGACAAGCGGCTAGATGGACACGCAGAGACCCACCCACAGAGACGCAGAGAAACTCAGAGACAGAGGGGGAGGGGGCGGGGCGGGGGGCGAGAGAGGCTGGAGAGAGGGTGGGCTCGGGGGTCCCGGGAGACTGGGGGTGGGAGAGGCTGGACCCCACCCAAGGGGGCCCCCGAACCCTACCCCACCCCATGTCCCCGCACTGGGCGCGACACGCGCGCGCACACACACGCCACTCGGCCGGCGCCGCCCGGGGCCCCCGCCTTCCGAGGGGCGCGCGTGCCGCCCCCGGCCCACCCGGCCCCCTCCCCCGGCGGGGCCTCCGGGACCCGTCGCCGCCGCTCACCTCGGTCCCCGCGCCTCCGCCGCCGCCGCTGCCACCGCGCAGAGCCGGAGCCGGGGCCGGGGGAGGGGGCCGCGGAGGCCCCGCCCCGCCCCGCCCCCGGGCCCGCGCAGGGGCGCCCGCCGCGGCCCCGCCGCCCCACTCCGGAGCCGCGGGAGACGCGCGAGGCGGCGCCCTGGGCCCCGGGCACGCCCACCGCCCGCGCCGGGAGCTGGGGGCCGCGGTGCCCTCCCGGAGCCCCCCGCCCCGCCGCGCTGCGCAGGCTGTGGGCAGTACCTGCGGGCAAGGGGGCGCCCTTGGCCGCCCCGGCGGCCCAGATCGGCTCTCTGGCCAGTAGCCCACCCCCCGGCTGTCCTCTGACGCCCACTGAACGCCCCTCCCCAAGTCCCGGCCTGTGCGGGGCGCCGGGAGCCGGGAAGAAAAAAGCAGACGTGTGGGCTCAGGGTCTCGCGGTGGGCAGGGGGGCGGGGATGGAGCGCACGAAAGCTTCCAGCAGCGAAATAGCACAGCGCTGTGGTTCTCAAAGTGTGGCCATCTCCCCGGAACTTGTTAGAAATGCAAATTCCCGGGCCCCACCCCAGACCTACAGCAAGGGAACTCTGGGGGAGGGGCCTAGGTATCTGGGTTGTAACAAGCCCTCCAGGTGATGTGAAGTTTGAGAAGTACTGCCCTGGTGGAAATAGCCAACACTCCAAACCCCACACCCAGCACCCCACATCTAGCACCCTGGCCTCACGCCCCAGGGTGTCTAGAAGGGGTTCTTTTCATCCTTCATCTGAAAAGACCCGGCTGTTTAAATACCTCTCCTTTGTGACACCGTGCTGGGGGTGCTCTTGGACCAGGAATTCTCGGGCAGGATTAAGTCCGTGCTGGGTGGAAGCCAAGAACTCTTGTGCTGCTGGGGGCCAGGCGGCCTGGCTGGGGGGTTGGGTGGTGGTGGTCCCTGGTTCTTATGTGTTATGTGGGTAAGGATTGTTTTCAAGTTTCGAAATCCAACTGTACACATATTTATGTCCTTATTCAGTGCTAAAACATCTTTCCCTCCCGTCATTGTGCTCGTCTGAAGCTAAGCCGCCCGACCTCCAGAAACAGTGGTGACATGGGACAGGTCAGGCGGCAGGCCTTCCTGGTGACTGGAGTCCAGGAGGGGCATGCATCGAGGGGGTCCACCAGGGTCCCAGGATGGGCAGCTCGGCCCGGGGCGGCAGGCCAGGGCGTCCCAGAAGGTGGAGAGGGACTCACGACACAGCGGTGTCTGTCCTGGAGCTCCTCCACGTCCTCCCGACCATCTAAAACAGCCTCCCCTTCGCACTCTCTTCCCTTTCCCTGCTTTGTTTTTCTTCTTGGAAAAACTTGGTATTATATTCTATGGTTGGTTATTTTTTTTATTGTTTTGTTTGTCCACTAGGATATAAATTCCCTGAGAGAGAGGACTTGTCTTTTTTTCCCCCAAAGTGTCCCTGGCACTTAGGACAGCGTTTGGCACCTAGCAGGTGCCCACTAGATGTTTGTTGAAAGATGTTTGTTGAGGGAATGAGTGAATGAATGAGCCCATAATGAGCAGTGCTGGGCACTTGTCTTTTGTGGCACCCTCTTCACTCCCAGGTCCATTCGCTGCCCGGCTCTATGCTGACCTGGTGGATAGCATCCCCCACGGGTGCCTGGCTGGGTCTGGTCAATGGGAGGCAGCAGCTGGAGATCAGAGGGAGAGGGAAGGGGCGGGGGTATTTCCTCCACTCCCCATGTGCTGCAGCATGGCACTGGCTGTGCCCCTCTGTGACCACAGCTCCTGCCGGAAGGCCTCTCCGTGGCTGTAGCTCCCACTGGCTTCCGCTGGAGACACCATTTCCTCCGCTTGTTCCTCCATCCCCAGGGATGCTCGATTACAGGTCTCCGGTGCTCCTTAACCTGCCTCTGTAAGCAGGCCCTTTGGTCACATCCCTTGTTTGAACCACCTGGAGTAAATTCTGTCTTCAGCTGGGACTCTGACTGAAACAGACAGATATTATATCTTGCCACTTTACAGAATTGGAAACTGAGTCTGAGAGAGGTTATAAAACATGCCCAGCCAAAGACCCTAACAGACAACTCACCAAAGAAGATGTACAAGTGGCAAATAAGCATATGATAAGATGCTCACGGCATCTGTCATCAGGGAAATGCAAATTAAAACAACAATGGGATACAACTACACACCTATTAGAGTGGTGAAGATCCGGAACGCTGACCACACCAGATGCTGGTGAGGACGCGGAGCAACAGGAAGTCTCATTCCTTCCACCTCATGCCATGCAAAATGGCACGGCCACTTTGGAACACAGTTT
Organism: Diceros bicornis minor; assembly: GCF_020826845.1. Taxonomy (NCBI): domain Eukaryota; kingdom Metazoa; phylum Chordata; class Mammalia; order Perissodactyla; family Rhinocerotidae; genus Diceros; species Diceros bicornis. The sequence goes on from NC_080764.1 coordinate 5,662,750, forward strand.
GGAGGTTTCTTACAAAACGAAACATCCTCTTACCACGCAGTCCGGGAATCACACTCCTTGACATTTACCCAAAGGAGTTGAAACTTATGTCCACACAAAAAGCTGCTCATGGATGTTTATAGCAGCTTTGTTCATAATTGCCAAAACTTGAAAGCAGACAAGATGTCCTTCAGTAGGTGTAATAGATAAGCTGTGGTCCATCCAGGCAATGGAACATTACTCAACACTACAAAGAAATGAGCTATCAAGCCATGACAAGACGGGGAGGAAACTTAAATGCATATTACTAAGTGAAAGAAGCCAGTCTGAAAAGGCTACACACTGTACGATTCCAGCTATATGACGTTCCGGAAAAGGCAGAACAATGGAGACAGTGAAAGGATCAGTGGTTGCTGGGGGTTTGGGGGAAGAGATGAATAGGCGGAGCACAGAGGATTTTTAGGGCAGTGAAACTTCTCTGTATGACCCTACAATGGTGGATACATGTCAGTATACATTTGTCCAAACCCATAGAATGTGCAACATCAAGAGAAAACCCTATTGTAAACTGTGGACTCTGGGTGATAATGAAGTGTCAATATGGGTTCATCGATTCTAACCAATGTCCCGCTCAGGTGCAGGATGCCCATGGTGGGGGAGGCTGTGCCTGTGTGGGGGCAGGGCGTATATGGGAAATCTCTGTACCTTCCTCTCAATGTTGCTGTGGACCTAAAACTGTTCTAAAAAAATAAAGTCTTGAAAACAAAAGTGCGCAGGGCCGTGCAGCAAGTAATGAGAGAGCCCGTATTCGCACCCAGGATGCCCTGGTTTAAAGCTTGTATGTCTGGCTTTTGGGGGGTTTGAGCTCCTCTCCTCTGAGGGGTGCAGGACAGCGGGGTAAACGTGAAGGTGACCCGGGTGAGCCAGAAGGCAGCTGACCCACGGAGTCCCTGGAGAGCACGCTGGGGGCTGTGCGTCCGCGACGCCCATCTGCCTCTTGCAGCAACGGGTGAGAGCTAAGGGTGTCCCCTGGGCCTGGCAAGAGCTGCAGCCTGCGCGTGCCTGTCGCCTCAGCTCTGCTCCGCGGGTCACGTGAGGCTGCGGGCAACCGCCGGAGGCTCAGGTGAGGCCCTGCCCCCACCCCGCGGCCGGCTGACCTTTCATTTCCTTCCCTCGCTCTCCCTCCGAATGAGCGGGCTAGGCCAGCGCCCCATGTGCCGGGACTGTCCTGGTGCCGGAGGGCGCAGCCTCTGCAGCTAGCGACCAAGGCCGAGTCCCTTGGCAAGTGACCATCCACTCTGAGCCTCAGGCTCCCTGTCCCTACGGTGGGGATGGTCCCACCTGCCGAGTTCACAAGTTTGTTCTTCCATTGATTTGTTTATTCATTGGTTGATTGAGTCATTGAAAAATATTTAATGGGCTTCTGCCCGTTGCCTGGCACATCAGAAAAGTACTTTGGAAATCTAAAGCCCCGTGCAAAATGGAGTCGTCTGATGGGTGACCTTCTGACACTGCCCCTGTGGAGCCTGGGCCCCTTTGGGGGGTCTCCTAACACCCCACTTGGCCAAGAGGGCCTTTGGTGCCATTGCAGGACTGGGTGAAAGCCCAAAGACTCCCAGGGCTCTCTGCAGAGGGAGGACTCTTACAGACACCTACCCGGTCACTGCAGACAGCGAGACACAGGCCAGCAACGAGCAGTGACTGGTCCAGTGTCACACGGTGTGCCGGGATTGTGATGCCCACCCCCTCAAAGATGTCCACGTCCTAATTCCCAGAGCCTGTGGATATATTACCTTTCACGGCGAAAGGAATTTTGCAGATGAGATCAAGGATCTTCAGATGGGAGATGATCCTGGATTATCCGGTGGGCCCCATGTCATCACAAGAGTCCTTATAAGAAGGAGGCAGGAGGATCAGAGTGAGAAAAAGATGACATGACAGCAGAAACAGAGAGAGACTGGAAGATGCTATGTCTATGGCTTTGAAGGTGGAGGAAGGGGCCACAAGTGGAGGGATGCAGGTGGCCCCAGAAGCTAGAAAAGGCAATGACACAGATTCCCCCCAAGAGCTTCCAGAAAGGAGCCGTGTGGACTTCTGGCTCCAGAACCATAAGAGAATAAATTGTGTGGTTTTAAGCTTGTAAGTGTGTGGCCTTTTGTTAGAACAGCTCTAGGAAACCAGTGTGCGCGGCGAGGCCAGGACTGGAAACTGGGTCTCCTGCAGCTCAGTCGCCCTCTGCCTGTGGCCTGGATCCCTGTCCCACGGTTTTCCGTGCAGCGGCTCTGGGGGCTGAGAGTAGCTGGTGCTTCAGGATAATTTTCCTTCCGTGGGGTGCTCAAAATCTTTGAAAAAATATTATACATAAAACAGGTTAAATAATAATGGAAAAAACAGAACAAAACGAGCCCCCCAGTGCCTCAGTGGAAACCACTAGAATGCTGCCCGTGGTTTTCAAGCCCCTCTGCCCGCCACCCGACCCACTGCCCAGGGCAAATGCTCTTTACGCCTCCCACAGGCACTGACTTCCCTGGAGAGTGAGCTTTATAGTTTTACACGTGTTTGTGCCCCCGGGGTTCTTTTCACGGGAGGTTCCTGTGGGCTCTGGGCACAGGAGGAAGGTGGAGGAGGCCCTGCCCCAAACCCCAGAGCCGCTCATCTCCTGCGAGAGGCAAACGTCACCTGAGAAGCCGGTGTGTGACGACAGGCAGGCCAGGGACCACCTCTCAGCCTCGCGTGGAACACCCTTGACCCCGCCTCGGTCCACCCCTGAGGCCAGCTCAGGCCTCACCCTCTGTCGCCTTGACCAGCCTGCCCCCCAGAGGCTTCATGAGGGGCCCCTCTTCTCGACTTGTAGGTCTGATCTGTGGTTACAGACCTAAAAGGTAGGTGCTGTGTAGCATTTTGTGATTTGAGGGGAAAGTAAGGTTTTCTGAGTAATAACAGCGTGACATTTGCCTGCCTTTCCCCCATGTGTCCTCTGCTTTTCTTTCGCATTTTAGCTTCTCAGACTTGACCTTTTGTTTCAGGTGCTTTGACGACACTGCCTAAGCGTGTGGGTCCCCCCTCACCCCTGGACAAGCGCCTGTTCATTACGGAGCTGGTGTGGCCGGGAAGCCATGGTAACCGGGGTAGCTGCCGAGGTACCCTCCTCGCCTCCTCCTTCTCTTCCCTGGAATGGAAAGTCCTTGAAAGCAGGGAGCCTGGCCTTCAGCTCTGGGTCCCTAGAGTGCAGCCCAGGACTGGCCCACAGTAGGTGCGCGGTGGGTGTCTGGCAAATGACGGATGTACCCTGCAGAGCCCTGCACAGTGCCGGCACCCGAGAGACGTTTTGACAAATACCATGCCTCACCTGTGCATCACACTTGTGCCTCACACCTGGGCGTCACACCTGTGCATTACACCTGTGCCTCACACCTGTGTGCCACCCCTGGGCGTCACACCTGTGTGCCAGGCACAGGTTGGCTGCTGGAGTGAGAGTAGGCTGTGGGAGCTGGAAGGGACTCAGACGCCACCCAGGCTTGAGGACCCCACGCTCTGCTCCCAGGCTGGGCCAGTTGCGGTGGGGGAGCTGCACCCTCGGCTGTGAGTCTCTTAGGAGGTTCTGGATGAAAGAGGAGTTTTGGGCTCCTCCTTTGGACTCTGGAAGTGCCGGTTCCACCCCGGGGGGCACTGTCTGAACAGAGCCCACCTCAACAAGCTTGTATCAAGGGCTATTTCCTTGTCAATCAACTTGAACCTCTCATCTTAGGAATGTCCAATCCTGCCCCCAGCCAGTCCACCCAGGATTCCTGGGCTTCTGTGTGGCTCCTGCACTGCCTGGCAGCCCCCTGCCTTGCCCCTGAGACCCACAGGAGATCCAGGGGCCCCCAGAAGACCTCAGGGCAGCGTTGGCCCTTCTACCGTGGCCACACCTGAGCACTCCCACTCCAGCATGTGGTGCATTCGGGAATTTTCCTGAACATTTGAGGGGCTGTGGGGAAGGCCCATGTTGTGCCCCCGCTCAGCCCTCCCTGTTCTTTGGGGACCCCTCCCTTTCCAGAACAAACAGCTTGTGCTCCCCCGGATCATAAACAATTGCACAGAGCACCACATCAGACAAAGCTGCTCTGGGACAAGAACGAGACCCTCAGTAGTCATGTCTGAACATAGATGACACCTGAATGTCATCTACCCCATGAAATATTCAAGCCTTGCCTGTCCCAGCCACAGGAGCGGCTGCTTCCTCACTAGCCACGGCAGTACCTGCTCCAGGCCCCTCCTTGCAGACAAGGTTTATTAAGACACTGGATCACAGGCTCATCCCTCCCCCTTCCTGAGAGCATCCATCCAGGGCAAAGCCCCGCCTCCTCGGACCTCACACATCACCCAGCACACGCCCAACACCCCGTAATAAGTCCTTTCCAAACCCTCTTCCTGAGCTCCCCGCGGCTCCCACGGTGCCTTCTCCCTGTAGGCAACAAGCAACCGACCGCCCTCTTCGCCCACAGGGGCGCTCCTGGTGGTCCTTGCAGGGAGGGCTTTGGCAATGGTGGCCTCTCCGTGGGCCACCGGGAGACAGCCTCCTCCTTCAGACCCTCAGACTGAGGGGCAGAGAGGGGGGAGGACGTGACAGGGACAAGTCTGGGGCTGGTGGCTGTGCCAGCTGACCAGTAGACTGTCTGCCGCTGATATTCCTGTGGTGACAGGGCCCGGCCAGCTGGCTGGGGGAGGTGACCCAGCTGGGGCAGTGGGCAGCCTTGCAGGCTGGACTGGAGGGTGGGGCTCCGGCAGAGAGCTACCAGCCTCCTGCCTCTCCACTCGCTGGTCTGGCTCCAGCATTAGATCCATCTGCTCCCAACCTTTGTCCCAGCTGAAAACCAGGCGTCCCTCTGTCCTCAGCGCTGGCCTGGACCAGAGGCCCTCTGGTCACCGGGGAGCTGAGCCTGTTCAGTTCAAGTAGTGTTTCCCACGTGCCTCATCCGTGCTAGGCTCTGAGTTTGAGGCCAGGGAGCAGATGGGAGCCCTGGGGAGCTAGGGGGAAGTCGGGGAGGGTAGGGGAGCCAGACCCGGAAACCAATTCTTCCACTTAGTGTGACAGGGCTGTAATAATGGAAGCCCAGAAAGGGCCCTGGGGAGCTGGGGGTGGAGATCTTCCCCCTCCTTGGAGTTCCACAGAAGCTTCCCACAGAGGGCGGACCCAGGCTCTGGACGCCGGGACTGGTGCTCGTCCCACAAGCCCTCAAACGCAGAGCCTCTGGTTAAGACTCCATGCCTGGTGCCTGCCTGTGAGGGTCTCGGGCTCAGGTCCAGGTGCTGAGCCAAGTCAGGGGTGTCTGGGAGGGAGAACTTGGCAGGATCCAGCCTGCCAGCCTGGTGGGCCAGATTCCCTGTCCTGAGACCCACTCACTCACCCCTCCCCGTGGGAATGGCTCTGGCTGCACAACTGCCCCTCCCATCCCCTGGGGGGTATAACTTGGAGATAAAAGGGGTCTGGGCTGAGGCCTTTCACGCGCAGCCAGCCCCTGTCCCCCCACCCCTCCAGTGCACACTCTGAGAAGCTGGCAGCCAGTCCCCAAGCATCCGGGGCCAGGGAACTGGATTAGCGCAGCCCGGAGTCCCGCCAAGAATCTGCCTTCAATCGCTGCCTTCCGGTTTCCCAAACTGAACAAGCCTGGCCTCGCGGGAAACCCAGGCCCAATTTGCGTTAAAATAACTCAGCATCCCAGGGGGTCTTCCGGACAGAGGCAGACCCAACAGCCCTCTCCCCACGTTCAGCATTCCAGGGACCCCACAATTCAATGCAAGGACTGTCCCTCCCCCACTGGGCCCAGGCCTAGGGGGTGTTTTGTAGATTCCATAGGGTTTTCTGCATGGATGATCACGATGCTGGCATATAGAGACTGGCTAGGATCTCCAGGACAAGGTGGGTTGGGAATGGAGACAGTCGACACGTGTCTCCTTCCTGGCCCTCTGGAGAAAGCCATCAGTCTCTCAACGCTCCCTGTGATGTTAGCCGTTGGTTTTCTTGCAGTTTCTTTATCCAATTGGTGAAGTTCCCTCTGTTCCCAAATTGCTGAAAATAAAAAAAAATTTTTATCATGAATGAATTTGGTCCCACGCTTTTTTGGTATCTATTGGAAACATATGATTTCCTTATCCTTTGTTCTGTTAATGAAGTGAATCACATTGATTGATTTTGAATATTAAACCAACCTTGCATGTCTGGAAAAAAGCCCACTTGGTCACGATTCATCGTCCTTTGTATATATTGCTGATTTGATTTGTTGAAATTGTGTTGAGGATTTTACATCTACGGTCATGAGTGATATTGGTCTGTAATTTTCTCTCTCTCTCTTTTTATAATGTCCTTGCTAAGGTTTGGTATCAGGGTAATTCTAACTGGTTAAAATAATCTGGGACATGCTCCTTCCTTCTCTAGTTTCTGAAGGGGCTTCTATAAGGTTGGGATTATTTCTTCCTTAAGTGTTGGATGCCTCCCTCTCCAGTACCAGCAAAAGGAGGTCTCTTAACCCTCGTCAGTGGAGAAGGCACCTACTTGAATCTGCCCAGCAAACCCAAGGAAACAACCCTTGCTTATCAAACTCTTCCTGGTCACTTCCCATCACTTGCCTCCTCCCAGAAGCCCCAAACTCCTTTTTCTTATTTTTCGCTAACATGGTATATAAGCCCAAGTTCTAGCCACCCCTTTGGGTTCCTCATGGCTGGATGCGCCCTTATGTACATGCGTGATGCACGTGTTAATAAACTGTTTGTTTTTCTCCTGTTAGTCTATCTTTTGCAGTCTGATTTACGGGGCCCCAGCCCGAGAACCTAAGTTGGGTAACGGAAAATAATTTGTTTCCTTCTCTACGTTGTCATCAGTGGCTCAGTGGTTTCTCCTCCTTCCTGCTCTCTCTGGTTCTGCCCTCCTGCACATAGACCAGGTGCTCACCCCCAGGTACGGGGGCTGCTGTGGGTCTCTGCTCAGGCTTCCCTGGAATTCAGTTAATCAATGCTTCCTTACACCCAGCCCTTCTTGGGATCCCCAGAGAAACACATTGTTTTAATTTTTATCCAGCCTTTTCTTGTCATTGCCACACGATGTCCTTCTACATCCTAATTGAAAGAAGACGTTTCCCATCAGCTTTTATGTCTGGCTGCCTCTCACCTCCCTGGTCCCCAGCTTGACTCGGTTTAGTTCACGTTCTCCCTGGAGTCCTTCCTCATCCTCTTGTCCCCCTCTTCCCTCCAGCCTCACCTCCTCCAGGCAGCCACAGTGATCTCCTTAAAACCGGCTCTTCGTTCTCCAGGTCAAAGTCCATGATGGCTTCCCATCGCCCCAGGATAAAGCCCGCTGTCCAACTGGCCAGTAAGGCCCCGTGTGCCTGGTGCTTGCCTCCCTCCGTGCCCGTTCCCCCCCACCTCCTACCCCCAGGAATTCCTGCAGGTGGCTGAGCACACCTTGGCAGCTTCCACCTCTGTGCCTTTGTGCACACTTTTCCCCTGCCTGAAGGTGTTTGCCCATCTCCACGCCAACAGCTGAAAGAGGATGCCCAGACCCCTGTTGGCAAACCTGCTGGACGGGGTCCAAGACGGCATTTCCCTTCCTCACACACGCAAATGGTCGGTAATTGTGCCTTTGCTTTATTCCTCCTTGCAAGCTGTGGAAGTCTGGTTGGGTTTTATTTATGGTACACATTCATGTCCTGGGGTGTTTGGGCTCCAGGGGCAAGTTTTCAGAGAGTAAATGAGCAAAGACAAAAACAGATCAACGGCTGACCCAAGCCCCAGACCAAACCCTAGACAAGGATCGTTTCCTTAAACAAATCTTTGACCTTCACCCATGACATCTTGAACTCGACATACTTACCTGAAAGGCAAAAAATGATCTGCGAGCAACAGAGGCCGCGGGAGGGGTCCTTTTTGGCTTCAGGTTTTTCTTTGTTTCTGGAAACCCCCTCTCCCTGTCACAGAATGTTAGTGGGTCAGGAAAAAAAAAGGCGTTATTTTGGTGTGGATTCCATCTGCTGCGGTCTGCGTGGTTTTGCTTTAACACCCAAGTTTGAACATGAGCATCCTTATGCCAGCTGGAAGTTTCCAGATACTTCTGTGGGAAAGGAGCATTGATGGGATGCCAGGGGATTTGGCCAGAGGGTGCTGCCGCTTGCTCAAGTGTGACCTTGGGTGAGTCACTTCTCCCAGAGACTCAGTTTACTTATTTATTTTTGTAAAATGAGGATAAGAATCTCTTGCTGTGAAATTTGAAAGAGAGAATATATGAAATTATTCATGATTATGCCAAAGGTCAAAATAAATATGTTTTATTCAGCTACACTTATGGCTTAAACTGCCTAACACACACACAAGCGCATGCTCGTGCACACACACACAGGGAAATGTGTTAGCCTGTGTAATTAATACATGAAGATGTAGCTTCAGGAACTGTTGGATCCAGGGGCCCCAAGGATGTCATTCGGACTTTCCTTTGTGACGACCTCGTCTTCAGGCAGACTCTTCCCTTGTGGTGGCAAGGGGGCTGCCAGCGGCTCCAGCCTCTCAGCCTAGCAACCCCACTAGAGTTCCAGCAAGTATCCTGGGGCTGACTCTCATCGACTTGCGGGGGTCCCATGCCCATTCTTGGACCACTGACTGTGCCCGTGGTCTATACCATGATGACTGACAAGGCCAGGGTACCTGGCCCATCCCTGGAGCTGAGAGATATTGTTAGCCCCCGTCTCCATCTCCCAACCCACATGAACTGCAAGTAGGGGAGGGGTGGTTTCTCAGAAGAAAGTTGGGGTGCTGCTGGCAGAAGGAGGCAAAGGTATTGGGCAGGGGCAGGTGCATGGATGTCTCTATATAGACTGGCCTCATGGCGTCACAGGGAGAGCAAAGCCAGATGACATATGTGACAGTTCTGCCCATAGTGGGTGCTCAGCCACGGTTTAGACTGAATGAATGAATGAATGAATGAATCAGTGAATGAATGAATGAACAAATGGCTGCTGAATTAAGGGAGGAAGCAAAGGCAGAGATGGGCTTATGGGAGATCAAGATTTGGCCACCCTGAAATATATCTCTTTACCTTGATTGTTTTCTCTGAGGGACATTTGACCTCCCCCACTAACTGCCTAAAGAATTTGACATGGTGGCTCCTTCCTGGAACAGATCTTCTATCATGATGGCTGTAAAGATAATGTAGGATAGAGGTTACAATAGGAAAGGCACCAAGCCCCTTTTATCAAAAACTCTTTCTCTCCCTGACCACATTATCTAGAGATGACCCCGAAAAGAATTGCCCTCCTGCCCTCTGAAGTCCCAGGCCACTACCCACCCCCAACACGCTCCTCGCCTTTAGCTGCAATACTTAAGCAAGCAGCTTAGACAGAGGGACGAGTTGCTCATTTCTGAGTTTCTCCCATGTATACATGTTATTAAACTTGGTATTATTTTCTCCTGCTAACCTGTCTTGTTGATTATTTGGCCAGCCATAAGAACCTTAAGGAAAAGGGCAGAGGGAGATTCTCCCTCTTCCCCCGACAGGCTTCTCACAGCTGAGCTGTCACAACCTGGGAGACCTGGGTAGATGACAGACCAAAGATGGGTGGCCTGAGACCTGAGGCTGCAGGACAATGGAACTACAAGTCAGCTGTCTCAGGTCTCAAGAATCGGTGGAGACTTGGGGAGTGTGGAGTGTTAAAGGGAAATTGTTCTGGCTCTTGTTAAATATTAAAAACGGAAGGGAAGACTTTATTCGAGACTATTTCATAGAGGAGAGAGGTTGGGCTTAATTCTGAAAACAACAGATGGCTGGGGATTTACAGCCAGGGAGCAGAGTGAGGGGTCAGAGGAGACATCAACGGTGGGGGCTTTCTGCCACAAGTGGGCTGGGCAGGCCGGGGACAGGGCCCAGGACGAGGCCGAGTGGCGAGGGCTCGGAGGAGCCTGTCTGAAGTTTGGTGGAGGAGGCAGTCGTCAGGAGTCTGTCCCAGCTGCGGAGGAAGCAAACCGTGAGGGCTGGCAGCCAGGACCGGCTACCCCGGCGGAGAAAGCCCGAGAGACAGCCCAGCTGCGGGCTGGCCGCCGTGTTTCCTCAGATGCCCACGAGGGATGGGGAAGCCTCGTGCTTTCTCAAGGTGGGTACACATTCCTTTATGCAAGCCCAGACAGCAGCACCTTTTACGTTATACCATTTTGTTGTGAATACCTGAGTAGAGGTTTACATTTTCTTTTTCTTTTTTTTTTTATAAATTTATTTATTTATTTTTTTCTCCCAAAGCCCCAGGAGATAGCTGTATGTCATAGTTGCACGTCCTTCTAGTTGCTGTATGTGGGACGCGGCCTCAGCATGGCCGGAGAAGGGGTGCGTCAGTGCGCGCCCTGGATCCGAACCCGGGCCGCCAGCAGTGGAGTGCGCGCACTTAACCGCTAAGCCACGGGGCCGGCCCTACATATTCTTTTTCTAATTCAAATAACGTACATCTCCTCTTTAGCACTTGAAGGATGCGGCTTCACGCGGGCAGCATTTCCCTTCAGGGACCTTCGTTCTCTGCCTCAGTCTCTTCCTGGCTCCTGTCTCTCCAAGGCCCTCCTGGCTCAGCTCCTGTCCCTGAACAATGACACTGTTCTCCCGGGGAGGGAAAGACCAGCCCGGCAGCTTTATCTGGGTGTTCTGTGTTGGGCCGTGTTGCACCCGTCTGTCTGCTGGCACGCGTCGCTGCAGCTCCTGGCGGCACCCCCTCTCACACATGCCTGGTTGTCTACCGAGAGGGGCCTGAGTCCAGGAGGAGTCAGGACACTAATGAGAGTCCCTTTTTCTTCTGCCAGTCCTCTGTGGTGTGGCCTGGGGCAAGTCCTCCACCTCTCTGGCCTGGAGCTTCCGAGACTGTGGGATGACAGGAACCTGGGAGGACAGGGCAAGGGAGTGGACACCAACCGGGAAGCCCTGGGCAGAGACGCCCATTGAGCCATCCAGCCTCAGCCTGCCAGGGCTGGGTCTTGGGGCCCCCTGTGTCCTTCATGGCACACGTCAGCTGGAAAAGTGGGCTCAGATGGGGACATCCCCGTAGCCACCAGCAGAAGCCAATTGGGAGGATTTTAAGAGGGGGAGTGCAACATGAGCTCTGGGGCCCAGACCCCCACGTGTGGGCAGGGGAAGGGTCTGGTCCCTGCAAGCCAGTCCTGGGAGACAGTCAGGTTTGCAGGCTCAGGAAGCCCGGGGGTGGGGGTGTCAGTGCTGTGGCGGGGCTGTGGGAACAGCTGCAGGGACCTGAGGCTGCAAGGCAAGTGGGTGAGGCTCCCACCCCCTCTGCCCTGGCCCTGCCCTCCGAGGGCCTCCCTGCTGGGCCTCAGCCTGGTGAGGGCCCTGCCTTGGTCTCCCATCCTGGACTGGAGCCCTGGCTGCCTCCTCACCATGAGCCAACCCCTTCCTTCCTTCTCCCTCCCTCCATCCCTCCCCCATCTTACCTGCATGGCCACCTTCCACCTGCAGCCCTGCCTTTCTGGGCCTCGGGCTCCTTACAGGTACAGTACCTACATGTAAACTGGGCTGATGTCACCTTGTCGCAGGGATTAAACCCGCCCCTGGCTGCAGAGCCTCTGGAGCAGTGTGTCTGGTACCTGGTGGGGCCTGGTACACAGATGTGGAGTGAGTGGGTGTGTCGGGGGCATGGAGTGAAAGCCCTGGCACCAGCGCAGCCATCACAAATACACGTGATCACGTGCACCTGTCTGGGGAGCAAGACAGATGAACGCCGGCCTCCCTGTTGAAGAGGTGGCTCCTTCTCAACAAGGTTTTTCAGGCAACATGTTGGCCCGACAGCGCTGCGATGGAAATCTTGGAGGAAGTGATGTGGATGGGAGGGTTGGGTGTGACAAATGTGGCTGAGTTTTCTGTGGTCAGACAGGAGACAAGGGGAGGGGATGGTTGAAGGAAGCCGCTTGTAAAAATATGCTCTATTTCCCACCAGTCGAGTCACAGGCCCTGTCCCACCTGGCTGGTCCCCAGCAGCGTCCCATGTCCCCTGCTCTGCCTGACGGCTGAGCCCTGCTTGGCCACCCTCCCCGCCCTCCCCTCTGACCTCACTTGGATCGGAGGAAACCGAGGACTAACTCCGGGGGCCGCCCTCAGGGCTGGAGACGGCGAACTGGAACCCGCGTCTGACTCACTCTCGGGCTTGGGCAGCCCCTGCGCTGCTCCCAGCTGCCAGCTGACAGGGTTGGCCCAGATGTTCCGCTTTAAAAATTTTGAAATCCATGGAATCTCTTTCTCCAAACAATCTTGGGTAGAAGTCCAATATGTAGCAATGATATGGAAGCACTTTAAAATTTTCTCATCAGCTGGTACAAAAATTCCCTTTACAAGGAGGGAAAATGCCACAGGGAGCCAGCTGGGGCGGGGGTGAGATCCCCAAGGGCTAGAAAAAGGCACAAGAGATGGGCAGGTCCTAGTGTCCCTGCTAGATCTTCTGTCCTGATGAGCAGAAACATCTCCAGGGGGCTGGAGACAGTCCTCGTGGGTCCACGTTTCCGCGTGTGTTGTGAGCAAGGCCCCGCTGCTCTGCGTTCAGATTCTCTTTTCAAGCATTTTGTACAGTGATGTACTAGTTCCCGTGGTCGCCATAACGAGTTACCACAAACCGAGTGACTTAAAACAAAAGAAATTTATTCTCTTGCAGTTCAGGAGGCCAGAAGTCTGATATCGAGGTGGGGGCAGAGCCGCGCTCCCTCTGAAGGCTCCAGGGGAGGGTGCTTCCTGCCTCTTCCAGCTCCTGGTGGTGGCCGGCATCCTCGGCCTGTGGCAGCGTCCCCCACTTCTGCCTCCATCATCACATGACTGTCTTCTCTCTGTGCGTCTCTGTCCAAACTTCCTCCTTCTTATAAGGACACCAGTCATATTGGACTAAGGGCCCACCCTAGTCTAGTGTGACCCCATTTTAACTTGGTTATGTCTGCAAAGACCCTATTTCCAAATAAGGTCACATTCACAGGTTCTGGGTGGACATGGCTTTCTGGGGACACTGTTCAACACAGTATAAGTGACAGCAGGAAATATAGAGCCCCTCTCTCCCTCCAGAGCAAAGGGCAGGCATGCCTACTGCCTCCTATAGAAGATTCAGGCTCTCTGAGTTTCAGGTTCCTCTCCTGTAACACAACCACCGAGCACGCAGGTGCTGTCCGGCCCTCTTTGTGTTGCCCTATGGGAATCAGGGCTTGGTGAACTGGTGCCTAAAAATGCTGGGACTTTGCTGCTGCCACGGCCAGGAGTCGTAAACGGTCCTTTGTTTCTGACCCAGGCGCCTCGTGTCTTCTGCCGGCGTTCATGGACCCGGGGCAGGCTGCCCTGTAGGCTTGCAAGTCGGGTAAACCTCCCACCTTCCCAGTTCCCGGTGGGGTAGAACCTGGGGCTGAGCGAACGGCTCAGGCTAATACAGAGGGGGGTGTGCAAATCGGGGGTGAAACTCAAGGAAGAAAGAGAAGAGAGGCAGCAAGACTGCAAGGAGGAAGGAGAGGATGCCCTGCTGAGGAGGGACTGGGGGAGGAGGTGTCCGGGGAGGCGGCCCCCTTGCTGGCTGAGTGGTGGGCAGTCCAAAACCCCTCCGGGCTCCCGCCAAGTCTTATCAAGCCCTCACTCTCACTAGTGCTTTGTGCAGGTGGACGGAGGGTGGGGGGCTGGGTGGGAGTAGAGGAGGAGGGGGATTGGAGAGCCTGAGAAGGGGCTGGGAACTGCCTCCAGGTGCGCACGGGCATGGAGTGGGCCCCCAAGGCTGGTGGACCAGAGAAGAGCTGGCATCTGGCTTACATCTGACTTGGCTCTGAGGCGCTGTTCTGCTGCAAGTAAGTTGGGCCCCAGAGCTGCCTGCTCCCTCCCCACCTGGGACCCCCAGAGCTCCAGGGGTATGATTTGGACCCAGTGGCCTCTGTTTGACTCTGATGTTCTGGGTTTCAGCAGAAGATCTCCCCGGGGGCAGGAATGGCTGCTATGGCTCCAGCCCTTTCCCAACGCCTCCCACTTGCTTCCTCACTGACTCCATAGAGTTGCTGAGTTTGTCCCAGACTGGCTACTGGATGTGAAATGCTCTGAAAAACATTCAGAGCAGAAGATGGAAAACCGACACCAGGAGAGGGCACGGCTAAGTGCAAAGACCCAGTGGAAGCCACGAGTTCTAATTCTGCCTCTGTGAGCCTGTCACCTCGTCTTTGAAATGAGGATGAAATGAGTGTCTGGCCCGCGTCCAACTCAGTGAGGGCATGGACTGTAGCCGTGCACGAGCCTTCCACTCATGCACGGTGGTCGTGAGGAGTAAATAAACTAATCAAGGCAAAGCGCTCTGTAGTCAGGCCTCCCATCCCTCCCCCCTTCAGGACCTGAAGATCTCCCCACCATTCCCCGCCCCCCGCCCCATGCAGCAGAGGCCAGGGCTGGGCAGACGGTGTCCAGCTGCCTGGAGGAGACGCAGGAGGTAAGACTCTCGTGGGGCAGTGGAGAGGGTGGTCCATGCACAGGGCTCTCTGCTGACCCGTGCTCCTGAGGGTCCAGGACCACAGCCCCGGACCCTGGGAGGGGGCAGAGATCGGTGATGGAACTGGGAGAGCCCTGCGGGTGGGCCCCCTGGGGTGACAGCACCTGAACCCAGAGGGCTGGCCAGTGTTCTCCGGGATGCTGTGTCGCCTGACTCTCTGAGCCTCACTTCTCCCAGCTGTAGATTGGGGTAACAGCCTCTCCCACGTGGGCGAGGAACCCGTGCGGGGTGCCGGGGTTTTATGAGGCTGCCGTGTGCCCCAGCCTTGGTGCCAGCCCTGCAGCCCCTTCCCAGGCCCTTCCTCACTGGACCCTGGCGTCATCTTCCCTCTGGGCTGTGGTCCTGGGACTTGACTTACCTGCTCCTAAACCCCCAGCCCCCACCCCGGGCCTGGGTGGGTGAGGGGACGTGTGCAAAGGAAGGAGGAGAGAAAGGGAGAGAATATTTTGGTCAAAGTTTGTTGAATAAAATAAAATGTAAAGACGTGAGCAACCTAGGCAAGCGTGTGAAATGCTCACACGGAAGCTGGGCAAGGAAAGCCTGGACCACGGGCAGGAGCGGAGCCTCGTCTTGTTCTCCGTGTGCCTGAGGCCCACCAGGACCCAGCGTGGGGCAGGTGCTCCGTAAAGACTTCTCGAATGAAGGACGACTGAAGGGGAGGGCTCGACCCAGACTTGGGGTCAGCCAGATCTGGGTCCGTACCCTGGCCCTGCCCCAGTGAGCTGTGTGACCTTGAGCAAGTCATTTACCTCCCTGGTCCTCAATTTCCTCATCTGTTAAGTGGGGAGAGTAATCAATACTTTGCAAGCGTTGAGGTGGTTTGAGATAAATGAGAGCAAAACTCCTGGGTGGCACAGCACCCGGCATATGGCAGGTGGTGGCCCTTTGTTGCTGTTGTCCCCCTGGTCTGTCCAGAGGACTTGGGTGGCTCTGAGCCCTGGACACTGCACTGCCCACAGGGCCTTCTGGTGAGGGGTCTTGGGGTGCATCTTGTTACAACCCCCTTCCCCACTTATAGACTTCTTCCTGGGCTTGTTGGCCTCTGAGCATCCAGAAGTAGCTTGATTGCTTCTAGAGATGGTGGGCTCACCACTCCCAGCTGCCACCTGAGCTCTCATTGTGGGGTTCAGGTTGGAGAAAGATCTTTCTCGTCTACCTCCCTTGTCCTCTGTGCTGCCTCAGCTGGACTGTCCACCTAGGGCCTGGGTTCTTGGAGGCCGGAGCCTGGGTGCCTCAGTCTGGAACAGAATTAAGGCAGGAAGATGGATACAGAACACACTGAAGTCGGTTGGGAAAGAAACCCTGCCAATTCTTACTCCATTTGCTTTAAAAGCTGGCCTTGATCTTTCCATGGTGCGTTTCTTTTGTACCCTCCACACTGTCTCTGCCTAGAAATCTCCATCTCGTCCTCCAGGACCAGCTGCAGGTACACAGCCACCTCTGAGAAGGGCTCACAGCCTCTGTGTCTGCCACCTGCCACCTCACTGTGGCCGTCAGGTAGGAGCAGGTCGAGAATGGAGCAGCCACCCACCAGTGGGGACTGTCGGGCCCTGGGGCAGGGCTCTGTCTCAGCTGCTGTGGTTCCTTGCTGCAGCAGTGTCCCCGCCCCGGCTTCCTTGGAGGGTGGGCTGTGGAGGGGACCGCTGCCCCCAGCCGCTCCCAGCTTCCCACAGCTGCTTCCGGCCTCGGCTGCCTGCAGGAGCCCAGCCCTCCCCGGTCCCCCAGGAGAGGCACTGGCCCGTGTTCCCCGGCTGGCCCACCCGGGGGGCTCAGGGGCCTTTGTCTGCGGCCCCGAGGGAGGCCCGGAAGCAGGAACATGCCCCCCTCCCTGCTTGCCCCTCGGAGCATCGGCGAGCCAGGGAGGCCGGATGTCTAGTTCCTGGATCCCTGCGGGTGGCTTGGCTGTGACCCTGGGTGGCCCTGGTGCTCGCTGAGCTTCCTCTGCCTCGGCCAGCCAGGGCCTGGGACAAATTCAGTCGCAGCTCGCAGCACTCTTATACTGTCACCGTCCCAGCCCAGTTTGCGACCCACAAGTAGTGCTCAGAAAACATTTTTTGAACAACTGTGCAAATGTGATTGCATGTTTCCGGTGCCCATCTCTCCCAGAGCCAGACAGGAACTTGGTGAGAGGATTTGTCTGATTTATTTCTTCGTCCTCAGCCCCAGCCCAGCCCAGCCAAACACTGAGAACACGGGGGACGCTGAGCCCACGGACGAGCGGATGAGTAAGTGAGTGGATAAATGACTGGAGATGCCCAGGCTGGGCCCCCCGCTCTCCAGCCAGGGCCGGCGGGAGCTCTCGGCCTTCTGGAGCTGGCTGCCTCCCTCCGGCCCTCGCCCTCCTCCCGTCTGGAAGCAGAAATGGGCGTCCCCCGGGTGGGGCCCGGGCCTCTGAGATAGAAAGAGGTTCTGAGACATGTGGATCTTGACAAACCATCCCTCCTCAGCCTCCAATCCGCGTGGCTGGTGGAGGGGACACGTAATTTAAAACTTTCTCGAGTTAAATGGAAACTTCTGGCAGGCAAAGAGAAATAAATAAGCATTTAATGAAGTCCAGGAGCCCAGCCGTTTGATCTGCTGCTGTTCTGGGAAGAGGCAGGAGCGGCTTTGGACCAGGGAACAGTGTGTCCCCCCAAGTGGGCCTGCTTGGCAGGCCAGCCGGGGAGACGGGCTGTGAGAGGCGATAACGGTGGTGGCTGGTCACCACCTGTGCCTGCTGTCTACGCGTTCTCCTCTGACCTTCCCGATGTCCCCATGTATAGATTAGGAAGCCACTGGCCGAGACCGTGGACCTGGATCTGTAGAATGCGTGATTGATCCCCAGGGTGGCAGGAACACCGGTGGGGAGACCCGAGGGCTGTCAAGTTTACGTCAGCAATGTCACAGAGGATGACGTCTGTCATAGGAGGCCGACACCGACAGGAGCGGAGTGCTACCTCCAGTGGGAACGTCAACTTCGACAAACTTGCTGGAGGCCCATTTGGCGGCACATTCTAGGAAGTGAGCTGACTCAACAATTCCACGGCTGGAAACCCAGGCTGAGGGAGTATCCGGAACTTCGGAAACCCTCACACTGTTCGTCAGAGCATTCTGCGTCGTAAGAAAACAGGCTCCGGGGAAATAAATGCTCAACAAAAATGAATCGTACAGGATGACACGTCCTTTCTCTGGAATGTGATGCAGCCATTAGAATTAGGTTTACAGTTTTTAAAGACATGGGAAAATGCTTATGCAATCACATTAAATAAAAAAAACCCCCACTAAGATTCAAAATACTATATGGGATATCATCAAGATGGTGTCAAGGGCAGGGGTTAAGAAAAGACCCAAAAGAAACGCACTCACTTATCAGTGATGATCTTTGGATCCTGACAATACAGAAGGTTCCTGTTCTTTCTAGTTTTCCAAATTAGCGTTTTCCAACGCCCGGTGATAAATGTGTATTATTTTGATAGTGGGAGAACATGTAATTGTGGTTACTCTGTGGCCCAAGAGTGGCCGCACATCAGATTGTAAGAACCACCGTCTTGCATCATGTCCAGAATACGAGGATCGAGTCGGGTCTGCCGCAGTCTCCCGCCGCAGCACCGCGATGCCGACGGAGAGTGACAGCCGCAGCCAAACGTTTTCAGATGGTCTCCGCGTGGCTCACACGCTGGGGATCTGCTGCCATCTCAGGGAGCCTCTTCCTTCCCTGCTCCCGGCCCATAAACCTCCTGCCCGCCCCCTGCTCTGTGCCTCCTGGGCTCCCCCCTCCATCCCACGCAGTTCACATCGACCAAACCTCTCTGTCTTCTGCCTGTCTCGGCCCATTTCACAGATCTTGGTGCTGCAGGAAGCTTAGAGACCTGGGTGGGAAGGCAGGTGGATTGCACATAATTATATTGTAATAACTGTTTCTATTTTGCTTTTAATCCCTGGTCACATCGAATCTTTAAAAAAGCAGCCCAGGGGCTGGCCCGGTGGCGTAGTGGTTAAGTTCGCATGCTCTGCTTCGGTGGCCCGGGGTTTGCTGGTTCGGATCCCGGGCGCGCACCGACATACCGCTTGTCAAGCCATGCTGTGGTGGCATCCCATATAAAGTGGAGGAAGATGGGCACGGATGTTAGCCCAGGGCCAGTCTTCCTCTGCAAAAAGAGGAGGATGGGCATTGGATGTTAGCTCAGGGCCAATCTTCCTCACAAAAAATAAAGCACCCCACCCCTTCAAAGCCAGCCTTTACAGCGAGTGCCTTCTGGGGTCCTCATCTCCTTCAGATGCTAAGACCTACCCTGGCTTGACCTGCCTTAGCCTCCCACCTGGCTCTGGCCTCCCCACTCCGCTCCTCTTTCCTGCCGCAAGGCAGCTTTCCAGCAGGCGCTGTTGGCTCTGAGCGGAGCCCTCGCCCCCATCTTCCCACCACGCTCCCCTCCCCTTTGCTAGATGCCTCCTTTTTGCCTCCTGGTCTCGGATGAAAAAGCGCCTCCCGTGGGAAGCCCTCTCCATCCATGGTGGCATCAACTGAGTTTCCCTCCAGGCCTGGTCACGGGGAAGGAAGCGACTTTCTGTAGCTAAGCTGTTCAGGACGGGCTTGTTCCTGGGCCCCAGCTCCGCGAGCCCACGGCTCAGGGTTTGTTGCTCGTTGTACCTTCTGTGTGGGACATGGTGCCGGGCACACGGTAGGCGCTCAAGATACTCTGCAGGACGAGCCCCAGGAACAAACCGAAGATGAGCTCTGCCCCCACGGATGGGCTGACAAGGATGCACCCAGGCGAGACGGTGACTCTGCAGGGTCCCTTTGACGGGGTCCTTGGTTTTTGTAGATGAGTGAGCAGGATTCCTGGTCGAGGGATCCTGGCTCCAGACTGAGCCACTCAGTCTGTGGGGCCTCAGTGTGCTTTTCTGTGAAATGGGCCCAGTGAACCCTGTCTTGTCTAGTGAGTTAGAAAACCTACCCTCCTCCTCCTGTGCATCTCCCTTACTCTCACACGGCTACCACATCTACAACGCTCTGACACCAGACGTGGGGGGTTTCCCCACACCAAGCAATTCGGTGATACCACCCGGGTGTCCTGCAATTCAGCTCAGTTCTGACACTCTCTACCTGGAGATGGCGTCAGATCCTGCAGGTAAAGGGCTCAGTCCCGTAAGACGGACCTCCACTTCAGATGCTAATGGTAGGTAGTAGGTCCCCAGGTTCCCTGCAATTCTGTCTGTCTTGGCTACAAATCAGAGACTCCCATGACGTCCTCCCCCTTGGGATGCGATTACTTCCTAGAACAGCTTGCAGAACTCAGGGAAACACTTCCTGAGGTTTACCACTTTATTAAAGGAGATGATGAGGACACAGATGAACAGCCACATGAAGAGATGCATAAGGCGAGGTCTGGGAGGGTCCCCTGCGCAGACGCTTCTGTCCTCGTGGAGTTGGGGTGCATCACCCTCCCTGGACATGGGTGTGTTCACCAGCCTGGAAGCTCCCCAGACCTTGTACTGTTGGAATTTTACAGAGGCTTCATCATGTAGATGTGATCCATCATTAACTCCATTTCCAGCCCCTCTCCCCTCTCTGGAGGATGTGGGGGTGGGCCTGAAAATTCCCAGCTTCTAATCCTGTCTTGGTCCTTCTGGTGACCAGACCCCACCCAGGAGCCATCGAGGAGCCCACCTGGAGTCGCCTCATTAGAGCAAAAGATGCTCCCAGTGCTCTTATCACTTAGGAATTCACAAGGGTTTCAGGAGCCCTGTGCCAGGAACCGGGGTCAGAGACCAATACGTATTTTCTATTATCCCACACCTACCTCAGAGTGGCGGTGTGGTCGACTCTGAGAGCGGGGGTGGGGTGGCTGTGGTCCACACCAGCCAGATACGGTTTGGCTGGATGATATGTGTGTATGTGTGTGTGTGTGTGCGCGCGCGTGTATGCACATGCCTGCGTGCAGAGGCGGATGTCATGTATCTGTGAGGATCTAGCCCGCTAAGGCCCAGTCTGGGGTGTGTCTGTCCTCTCTCCTGCTTGAGACTTTCTGAGTCCTGGCCTTTCCCGGGCTCAGCAGAGAGGCCAGGCTGGGCCCTCCCTCTGTCCCCCTCCCCAGGCTGGGGCCCTTGGCACCACTTGGCTTAGGGCAGGGTTGGCCTGTCTGCTTGGAGGGCCCTCCCATGGGCCCTGCTCTCACCGCCTGCAGCCCTAGCAAGGAGGCTTGGCTGGGCTGTGAAATCCAGGGCAAGTGTGGCACTGACTCTTAGCTTCCTTAACTCAGCCCATCTGGCCTGATCATTTCCTCCCTCCGCCCTTGTCTAGCCTGGAGCCATTGGAGCCAGCAGGGAGAGAGAGGATACGGAAGTGAATGGTGGTCCCCAAACAGGGCCACTGGATGGACTTTCTAGGCTCCTAAAAACCCATTCACCCACCCATCCATCCATCCATCCATCCACCCATCCACTTGTCTATCCTCTTGTCTATCCATCCATAATCCACCCATTCACCCATCCATCTATCCATCTGTCCATCCATCCATCCATCCATCCACCCATCCATCCATAATCCATCATCCATCCATCTATCCATCCACCCATCACTGCTCCCTGTCTGATGCCTGCTCTGTGGAGCCCCACTGGGTGCTGTGGACACAGGGGTGCCTGTCTGGCCCCTGACCTTGGGGAGCTCATGGTGGGATGGGGAGACGGAGGCAGACAGGGCCCACTTCAGTGCCAGCTGATGAGTGCTGTGGTGAGGGGTACCCAGTGAGGCTGGGCTGTGACTCCTGGACTTGCTAGGATGGTGGAGGATGTGGCTGGGGGATTCGAGTGGGAGATGAGGCAGGAGAGGCTGTGGGGCCTGCCCTGGAGGGTCCCCAATGCTGGCTGAGGAGTCTGGGGGCCTTTAAAAAAAGCTGATATCAATTCACATGTGACAAAATTCACCCTCTTAAAGTGGACAATGTGGTTTCTACTACAGTCACAAGGTTGTGCAACCATCAACACCATCTAATTCTAGAACATCTTCATCTCCCCAAAGAAACTCTGCACCCATTGCAGTCACTCCCGTTCTCTCCTCCCCCAGCCCCTGGCAACCGCCAATCTGCTGTCTGTCTCCGTGGATTTGCCTATTCGGGACATTTCATGTAAACGGAAACGTATTACGTCTGGCCTTTGGGGCTGGCTCCTTTCCCTTAGCATAATCTTTTCACGGTTGGTCCAGGAGGTGGCGTGCGTCAGCACTCCGTCCCTTTGTGTGGTTGAATACTATTCCATTGCGGGGACAGACCACATCTTGCTTTTCCACTCATCAGTGGATGGACATTTGGTTGTTTCTACTTTTCGGCTGTTGTGAATGGAGCTGCTACACATTTTTCGTGTGGACATGTGTTTTCTATTCTCTTGACTGTATACTTGGGGGTGGAGTTGCTGGGTCACACTAAAACTCTAGGGTTAACGTTTTAAGGAACTGCCAGGCTGTTTTTCAAAATGACAGTACCATTTTACATCCCCCCAGCAATGTATTAGGGTTCCAATTTCTCCACATCCTCGCCAACACCTGCTAGCGTCTTTTTTCTTTTTAGCATAGCCATCCTAGTGGGGGTGAAGTGGTACCTCATTACGGTTTTGATTTGCATTTTCCTGACAACTAACGATGTTGAGCATCTTGTCTTGTGTTTATCGGCCGCCTCTGTATGTTCTTTGGGGAAGCATCTCCTCAAACCCTTTGTTTACTTTTTAATTGGGTTGTTTTCTTTAACTTGAGTTGTAGTAGTTCTTCATATACCTTGAAGCACAAAGGTTTTAATTTTGATGACGTTCAACGTATCTATTTTTTTCTTCTGTTGCTTGGGCTTTTGGTTTCATATATAAGAAACTATTGTGGAATCCAAGGTCATCAAATTTGTGCCTGTTTTCTTCTAAGAGTTGTATGATTGCAGCTCTTTCGTTTAGGTCTTTGATCCATTTTGAGTTAACTTTTGTATGTGGTGTGAGGTGGGGTCCAGTGTCAGCCTTTTGCACGTGGATGTCCAACTTCGCCAGCGCCATCTGTTGGAAAGACTGATTGAACGTCTATGTGTCTTTCCTTACCCCAACCTGGGGGTCCTGGAGGTCTCTGCCACTCACCAGTCACATGACCATGTTCACTTCCCCTCGGTCCCCTGTCCACAGGGTGAGCAGACGGAGCAGTAACTTGGAGGATGGTGGCGGGAAGGGGACAGTAGTTCGGCTGTCTGAAGCATCCAGAAAATTCCCTCCTGCATTGGCGGCCCTGTCCCCACCCACCTGATGTCCCATCCCCACCTCCATTGTTGGGCCTCCCCAGGTGGGTGTGCTACCTTCTCCCCATTGGCCGCGAGGTGGCAGCAGAGCCCCACCAATCCCATCTTGGGCCACTCAGGGACCGGGGCTGGAGAGCTGACGGCTCATCCTGGAGGCTGCTCAGAGTTTGAGTGGGCGCCATCCAGGACAGGTCTGGAGGAAGAAAGCCCCAGGCATGGGCCCTGCGGGGACAGAGCTGGAGCGTCCTCACCTGCACCCTCTCAGCATCCCCCCGGGATTCACCATTCAGCACAGCAGCAAAACCCTTCCTGCTGTGTGCAGGGCTCTGTGTGGGGAACAGAACTCCCATGGCATTGGACCGCAGCGCAGGGCCAGCCCCGGGGCGGTCCAGGCTGTGAGAGGGAGGCCCGGAGTGAGTGAGCCTGGGGGAGGTGTCTTGCTCAGCCCGATGGTCAGGGAAGGTTCCCAGGTGCTTTGACTCAGTCCTGGAGCACAGGCCCAAGAAGGGGGACTCAGTGGGGACAGCCACCCTGGGGGGAGTGTGGGAGGTTCAGGGTCAGCCTAGGGTGAGGGCTGCATACCCCAGCTCAAGGGCTCCCAGTGGCAGTTCCTACACTCAGGACCAGGACCTGATTTGGGGGGCCCAGTGCAAAGTGAATCTGAGGGGCCATTGTTCAAAAATGGTTAAATTTACAGATGGCGACAGCAGAGCATAAAACCAAGCTCGGGCCCTTCTGAGCCTGGGGACCTGTGCGACTGCCCAGGCTGCACACCCAGAAGCTGGCCAGCTCCCACCCCGTGGTGGTAAGGAGACTATGTGCAGAGTACACTGCCCACAAAGCCTCCCCCACTGCTCTGCATGCTCACAGCGCCCCCTGACGGGCAGATGGAGAATGACGGGGGCTGTCCGTACACCCATTTTACAGATGAGGAAACTGAGGCTCAGGGAGGGGAAGGACCTCAGGGGGACCACCACCTCTTCCATCTCCTGGGGCTTCCTCCCGAGAGCCATTATCACCACCCAGGAGCCCGGGTTGGGCCCTCAGAGTCCCAGGCCGGGTCCCGACCTGTTAGCTGTGTGGCCTCGGGCTGCCTTCTGGGCTCAGATCCCCAGTTTCCTTACGGGATGTGGGGGGCACTCCATGAGATAAGGCAAGTAAGGAGCCCGCACTGAAATGTTCAACAAATAATGATGATGAGAAACATGGATGTAGTCAGTTAAACAAACGGTAACTGGCTCGTTCCGTCACCCTGAGACCCTGGACGGCCCTGGATTCTGGGGAGCAGGTTTCCTGGTTGTTGACGCCAACTGCTCCCTCTCAAGCGTCAATGGGGCAGGTGAAGGGCCCTGCGGCCAGCAGGGGGCGCCGTCGCCCCATCCGAGTGCCGGGAGCCTGTGAACCAGGCTCCAGGCCGCAGCCCTGGGCAGGGCTCTGGGGGGCGTGGACCCCGCCGCGTCTGGGGCTCCAGGTCCCCTCAGCGCCCCGACATCCCGCTGGGGCCCCCGCCCTCCCCGGGCCTCTGCGTTTGACCAAGGGTGGCCAGGCGTTTATTCAGGAGCAGTGTCGGCCCTCCTGTCCCACTCCCGGACTCGGCGGGGCCACACCCTCCTGTGCCCGCTCACCTGCCAGCACCTTCCCACCTTTCCCCGGGCTGGAGCTCGGGCAGGTGCTGGGCGTGGGGCTGTGTACAGAGGCGCTGCCACCGCCCAAGGTCCCCGTGTCACTGTCCTGGGGCTGCGGTAACAAATTGCCACTAACTGAGAGGCCTCAAATGATAGAAATTCATTCTCTCTCAGTCTGGAGGCAGGAAGTCCAGAATCGAGGTGTGGGCAGGGCTGTGCTCCCCACGGAGGGTCTAGGGGAGGACGCTGCCCGCCTCTTCCAGCTCCCGGGGGCTCCAGGCCCTCCTGGGCTTGCGGCCATCCAGCTTTCACCCCTATGACGGACTCTGTCCTCCAGGCTGCAGGGACGGCTCACGCCCCTGTCACACTGAAGGGCCCCCCGGGGCAGAGGAGCCTCGCCCTCCAGGCCCCCGACCGCTTCCTGGCCTGTGTAGCGGCCTCCCGCCCGATGCCTCCTCCGGGCAGGCCCACGCTACCCTGTGTCCTGGGCATCAGGTGGTCAGCACAGGCCCGGACACCAACCAAACATCCCCAAGAGTGGTCCCCAAGTCCCGGCAGCAGGGCACGCTCACCCCGGAGAGCGGCGTGCCTGGGCCCCGGGAGATGGATTCCTGAGACAAACGGTGGGGAGGGGGCAGGGCCACCCTGAGCTGGTGGCCGGAGCGGGCTGTGGGGCCTGAGGTCAGAGAGGGTTCTACTGTGGTGCCACCCCGCACTGGCCATTGTCTTTGGGAGGTTTTCCTGAGTGTCTCGGACCCTCAGTTTGCTGCTCTGTGAAACGGGGCAGCGCGGGACCTGTGTGGGCAGTGGGTTAAGTGTGATGCGGATCTGGCCCCGTCAGCGCTCAGCCAGTGCGCTGTCCCACCTCCTCCTGCATCTTCCCTCCCCTCGGCCCCCTCTTCCTCCCGTCCTCCTATTCCTCCTGTCCCCGCTCCCAGGCCCTTGTGATCCCCTACCTCCAGCCTTCCCTGAGAAGGGCAGGTCAGGGCGCCCGGTGTCCCCACGCACTCAGTGGGACTCTGTTGGTGGCCAGCACGGGCCCCCCTCTGTGCCTCTGCCCACGCAGTGTTCTCTTCTTTGTGTTCCCTTCTTCTTCTTCTCTCCCTACTTTGATGATTTCCGTCTCCTAATCCCTTCCATCTCTCTAATCTCAACAAAAAGGGGCCTCCTCCAGGAAGCCCACCCTGATTTCCTACCAGAGGCTGCTTTCTCTTCCCTTTGAACCCGGCACCCTGCAGCCTGCCCCTTCTCGTGGAGTGGGGCTCTCCCTTCTTTATGCTGGGATTGTGGGTACGCTGGTCACAGCTCTCCCTGCCCAGTGACCTGTGAGCCCCCTCAGGCACGGGGTCTCAGATCTCAGGAGCCCAGTGCCCGGCCTGGGCCCTGAGCAGTGAGTCACCCCAGGCACCCTGGGGAGTGAAGTCACTGACCCAGAGACGGTTCCAGCGCAGTGCTAAGTGGGAACGTGGTCCCTCGTGGAAACCATGTCCACCTTTACTCCTGACACAGCGTGCAGAGTGGTGACCGGGAGATGCCACCAAAACAGATGACGGTGACTCTTATCTTCGTTTGTATACTTTCCTGTATTGTTTGAAAAAAATTTCTTTACCATGTTATTTTTATTATCCCATAAGTCAGTATAATTATTCCCAGTTTTGAAAAAAATGAATGTCTGTGTGAGAGGGTTTCACTTTTGATGCTCACAGACCCAGAAGGGTCTCTGCACAGCCCCGCCTGCCCCGGCCTGCCTGGCTTGTCCCCACAGGTGGGTTTTCTGAGACAAGGGGGCCTCTGGACACGTCTGTCCCCAGAGCCAGCGAGAGACAGCAGGTGCCCAGGACGACGCAGCTCGGTTGCCAGGTAACAGTGGTCACCATAGCAACACTGCCTCCTTGGAGGGAGCAGCAGCCTCAGCACCCCCCCCTGCAGACGAGGGGAGGGGGAGGGGATGGCGGGGGCTCTGCCCTGACCACCTGGCCGTCCATCCCCTGGGGCCT
The DNA here is from genome assembly GCF_020826845.1 of Diceros bicornis minor. Taxonomy (NCBI): domain Eukaryota; kingdom Metazoa; phylum Chordata; class Mammalia; order Perissodactyla; family Rhinocerotidae; genus Diceros; species Diceros bicornis. Next base: position 5,689,092 of record NC_080764.1, read on the forward strand.
TTGCTCTCCCCTGAGCCCCTCCTCTCTTGGGGCAGCAGCTGTGGGATGGAGGCGCAGGCTGCGGGGTCAGGGGCCCTGGGATCTGCCCCCCTCCCTCCTCCACCAACTCCCTCGTGCCCTGGTTCCCCTATCTGCCAAACGCGGTGGTGAGGCTGCTCTCCCTTCCCCACTCACCAGTGTCTGCCCTGTGCCAGGCACTGCACACATCCGGGCATCCCCTACTGCCTGGCACGGCACTAGGCACCCGATCAGACACTGTCGGGGTAAGTTACAAGGGTGCCAGTGGAAGCTCGCGGGGCCAGGAGGCGGGAGAGCCAGGCCGGGGGCCGGTTCTGCTGCTAGGAAGCTGGGTGACCTTAGCCAGTCTCTTGGCCTCTCTGGGCCTTGGTTTCCCTGTGAGACAGGGTGCAAGCCTCCCTTGCCTGCCACCTCAACGGCTGCTTCGAGACAGCAAAGAGAAGGGCTGTGACCATGGGTGGAGCAGCGGGGGGCTCTGCCTGCGCCCCAGGGACAGGTGACGGGCTCAGCTCTCTCCGCCCATTTCCACTCGGTCGCCTCCCCCCGCCGCCTACCCCGCCAACATCTCCTCACCCAGCTCCGTCTCCTAGGTATTTAATTACATGACTTTCCAGCGCCTCCGTCTACGTCAGCGAGTCCCCTGGGATGCGTCTCCCCTGGCTGCGTCTCAGGACCTGGTGTTTCGGCTGCAACCCCGCAGCTCCCCCACTGCCTGCACACCTGGCCTTCCCCATTGTGCTGTGTGACCTGGGACCAGACCCTTGGCCTCTCTGTGCCTGGGTCTCCTCGCTCTCAGGTGGAGGTGGTCGGAGCACACTCCTGGAGGACGAGCGGTCAGGGTAAGAGGCACTCGGCCCAGCCAGCACTGGGCACACCGAAGACAAACCAGGGAGCTCCGCTTGGGGTCAGGCCTCTTTGCCTCTCACGTCCTCAGTTTCCTCATCTGTGGCCCGAGGGAAAATCAGCCACCCTGTCACAAGGCTAAGGGGTGCTGGACGAGCTGACACCCAGTGCTGGCACATGGGTGCCTGCTCCGTGGAGCAGGTGTCATCTTGGGGGGCTCTGCACCTGGCCACTGCCCGGCCCCCAGGCCGTTCCTGTCGCCCCATCCCACTTTTGTCTGCTCTCCATCCTCAACCCATCCCACTCCTGTTCTTCTGGTGTTCCTGGTGTGTCGGCTTCTGGACGGGTTTGTGGGTGTCCAGGCACCCCCGGCCCCCGCGTGGGCGGCCCTGCCGGGGCCCAGCTGCCGCCAGAGGAGGGGGATGTGTGAAGCTGCCAGGCTTTCCTCATCCCTTATCGGTCGCCATGGCAACCATGCAAACAGGATGAGTGCGTGGACGCAGCAGCAGCACAGCGTGGCCATCACTGGGGTCATCCAGGGTCACTCTGGGAGGCCGGGGTCAGGCTGAGGACAAGGAGCCCAGGGGCCACCTGGCCTGCCCTCTGTTTACTTCCTGTTAAATGACTGCAGCCTTGCTCACAACGTGGCCATGTTGCCGTGCCGCGCGGGACCTCTCGCAGCGGCTCTGAGGGTTGTGGGAACCTCCGTTTCCGCAGGACATGCAGACGGTCCTGCCTGACCCCCACCAAGGGGGTCAGGCCTGTTTCCTGCCCTGTGGTGTTTATTGGATGTCATCAGGCTCGTGAGTGAGGAAATGGGTCATGAGAAGCAGAGTCCCTCCCAGCCCCACCCCGTCCTCGCCCCCAGCCCGTCCTCGCCCCCAGCCTGTTCTCACCCCCAGCCCGTCCTCACCCCCACCCCTTCCACACACCCACCCTGTCCTCAATTCCAGCCCATCCTCACCCCCAGCCCTTCTGCACCCCCATCCTAGCTCCATCTCCATGGACTTTCTTCCATTGGGTGTCACGAAGAGGCAGCACCTCTGTACACACGCAGAGCACACAGATACAGACACACCTCACGCAGATACACGGAGATACAGACACACATAGACACGTAGACACACACTACACACACACTACAGATGTACACAGATACACACAGACACACACTCTCACAGGCCCCCTCTGCTTGGAATTCCACTGGATTCCAATATTCAACTAGACTTGTGGGGGCTACCTTGAAGGGGCATCAGCCCATTGAAGCCCTCCCCCAGAACTACCCAGAGAGTGGCCCCTCCTCGGCCCCCTCCCCTGCATCCTCACCCCACTCCCACACGGAGCCCCCTCCTCTCTGGTCCCTGCTGGCCCCTTTGCAGCCCCAGGTAATCACAAGCCCACACTGGCTGCAGCTGCTTCTGCCCCTGCAGCAGGACACACATCTCTGGCCAGTCCCTCCTTCCCGGGAGCCTGGGGGAGCTGGACCATTAGCCCGAGCTTAGCCATGGGAGGACGCGGACCCTGAGTCCGAGGACAGGCTGGAGCAGGCGCGGCCGCTCTGCCTGAGGTGGGAGCACGTGTTTGGGCCTCCCTGGGGGTGTTGGGGGAGGAGCAGACAGCACAGCAACTGGGGGGCTGGTCCCAGGCTGCTAAAAGGACAGAGGCTTCTTTGTTCCTTTTGTAGAGAGCAGGATCATGTCATCTTCGTTTTCAGTTGTCTGCCGTGTATGGCTACGATGTCACCTCCTCACTGCTGCACCCACAGCCTGGGTGTGTGTGTGTGTGCACATTGTGTCTGTGAGTGTGTGTGAATGTGTCTCAGTATGGTGTGTGTGTGTGTGTATGTGGTTTATGTGTGGTGTGTGTGTATATGTTGTGTGTGTGCATATGGGCATGAGCGTGTGTGATGTGGGCACACATGTGTGCATGCGTGGTATGAATGTATGCATGTGTGGTGTGCGTGTATATTTGTGGTGTGTGCTTATGTGGTGTGGGCATGTGTGTATATGTGGTGCATGCATGTGTGTGTGTATATATGTGGTGTGTGTCTGGTGTGTGTGTATATATGTGGCATATGTGCATGCATGTGTGTATGCATGTGTGGTGTGTGTGCACATGTGCATGTGTATATATGTGATGTGTGCACACGTGCGTATGTGGTGTGTGTACATGTGGTACGTCTGTGCATGTGCGTGTGCATGTGGAGCAGGGAGGCAGGATCAGAAGTGGAGGGAGATGCAGAGGTTGTGGGGCCTGTGGGCACAGGAAGCGCCCCTGTGGACAGGGCCCCCGGGAAGACTGTGTCCCCCCATCCCCCGTCTGAGCCTTGGGGATTCCTGTCTTGGTTTTTATTTCCCAGGTGGAAGGGTGAATGTGTGTGTGGGGTGGAATATTCCAGAACCAGAGGTCAGAGCCTTTCCTGCCCACTCTTTCCTCCTCCCCATTTCCTGGCCCAGGTAGAAGGGTGGGTGTCTCGAAGGTTTCCGGGTGGCCCAGGTGTGCCCTTGTGGTCGGCGGGCTGGGGAAGTGGGGGCTCCATGTGCCCACCTGCGTCTGCACTTTGGGACGGGTCAGGCTCCTTGGTGGCACTCAGCCTTGGCCAGCCACCTCCCTCTGCTTTCAGCCAATTCCAGCTGCTCCCCCGTTTTCACACGGAGCCTTTGAACGTGCCTTTCTCTCCACCTGGGCTGCCTTTCCTATCCTGTCTTTAGTGAACCCTGATTCGTCCTTCTAGACACTACCACACCAGCCTGCAAGGGCCGGGGCGGGGGGCGGGACACGGAGCCTCGGCCTGCTGGGCGAGCGGTGCACAGAGCCACTGGAGGACTAGGGGTGACGCATGGGAGACGCGGGGTCCTCCTGGGGAAGGGGCGGCAGGAGAAACCAGGATGTTTAAGTCTTAAGAAGAGACCCCCCACCCCCCGCCCCCGGTGGTGCGGATGTGGAAAAGCCTGTGCATCGTGGAGGCGCAGGGACGGCCCAGGGCCCAGGGCCCAGGGCCATCAGCGCAGGACTACGTCCCCAGAGTCCCCTTCCCAGCCTGGCCCAGGCGCCCCTCACGGCTGGTTTGAGTTCAGAGAAGTCCCTGAGGTGTTTGTGTTGGTGGTCAAGACGGTGTCACAATGAGTGTCCACCTTTCCCACACTCACAGCTTTCCTTTCCACTCCAGAACGTTTCAGGGGCGTGTCGAGACGCTCTGTTAGGTCTACTCTGAGACGGTAGAGAGATGGACTGTACAAAGGAAAGTGACCGTGAGAGGCTACGCTGGGGCATCGTGCCGAGCTGGGGGCCTGACCCCCTCCATCCCCGATGCGGGGCCGTGGCCTGTGGAGAGAATGACCACAGTCCCCACGCTGCACCATTTAGCTCAAAAGTGGATGATAAGCTTTCCGGCAACCTTACCAGGCGTTAGAAGCCGTCCTGCTTACACACTGCTGGAGGCCACGAGGCCCGTGTGCAGGGACACAGAGCCACCCCGGCTCTGGACGCCGGCTCAGTGGCTGGGACTCTGCCCAGCTCGGCGCCACGTGGCTTAGCGGCTACACTGGCCTGTGGGCGGCCGATGGGCTCAGGTATCACTCATGTGCTCCCGGGAGCTGGCCCGGCCAAGCGCTCTCCACGGGTGGCCTCAGCTGAGCCACCCGGCCACCCCCCGAGGAGCGTCATGTCCTAACGGAGGTGGAGTCACCTCCCCAGGGCCGCGAGCCTGGAGCGAGCCCGGCAGGGACGAACTCAGGCAGCGGACTGCTGGCCAGCACCCGCCCACGGCAGGCTGCACCGCCTGGGGCCGTGTGCTGTTGGCGTCGCTGCTGCGTTCCTCCCGTCCCAGTTGTGAGGATCAGGATCATCGTTGTTCCACAGGCACTGTTCCTGTTGCATCTGTTAGCGTTGCTTTAACTGTTATTCCTCTTCGGCACTGACTCCCCGGCTCTGTGCCGACCTCCCAACAGCTGCAGCGCTCAGCTGGACACTTTCGCCCCCAGGGACACTTGACAGTGTCTGGAGACGTTTCTGGGTGTCACAGTCGGGTGGCAGGTGGCTACGGGCATTACCGTGCAGAGGCCAGGGCTGCTGCCCCACCTCCCAGGATGCACGGGACAGCCCTCAGCAGCGATTAGCTAGTGCAGAAGGTCATGGCACTCTGGCCTACGGCGTCGTCCTGGAGCAGCTTGGAGGCCCTGGGAGGCGGGGGCCCAGGTCTCCAGAATCCTCTTGGGACAGTGAGGGTGGGGTAGTCACGGTTAAAGGCTCGGCTGCAAACCAGATGTCTGGGTTCCTGCTTGCCTTTGCCATTTTCCTGCTGGGTTGTGATGGTGAATCCCACGTGTCAACCTGGCTGGGCTCACCGACGCCCCGACGGCTGGTAAAACATTACTTCTGGGTGTCTGTGAGGCTGTGTCCAGAGGAGACGAACGTTTGAGCTGGAAGACTGAGTAAAGAAGGTGGCCCTCACCAGTGCAGGCGGGCATCATCCAACCCACTGAGGGTCCGAATAGAACAAAAAGGCAGAGGCAGGGTGAACTCCCTGCTCTGCCTGGGCTGGGACTTGCATCTTCTCCTGCTCGGACCTCGGCACCCCTGGTCCTCAGGCCCTTGGGCATGGTCTGGGACGACACCACCGGCTTTCCTGGGTCTCCAGCTTGTGGGTCCTGGGACATCTCAGCCTCCATAAGCGCCTGAACCAATTCCTCATAACAGCTCCTATCGGTGCTGTTTCCCTGGAAAACACTGACTAATATAGTTGTCTTCGTCTGAGCTGCTGTAACAAAATACCATAGACTGGGGGGGGCTTACACAACAGACGTTTATTTTCTCAAAGTTCTGGAGGCTGGAAGTCTGAGATCAGGGTGCCAGCATGGTGGGGTTCTGGTGAGGATTCGTTCCTTGTGTGCAGACAGCCGCCTTCTCACTCTGTCCTCACACAGTGGAGAGAGAGAGATCTGGTCTCTTCCTCTTCTTCTAAGGGCACTAAGCCCATCCTGAGGCCCCACCCTCATGACCTCATCTAAACCCAATCGCCTCCCCAATGCCCCACCTCCTAACATTGTCACATTGGGGGTGAGGGCTTCAACATATGAATTTTGGGGGAGACAAACAATTAGTCCATAACATGTGTCATCTTTTTCTTTTTAATTGATTTTTACTTATTTATTCATTTCTTATTTCATTATAACACAGACTGCACGAATATCTCCTTCCCCTCCCCACCTTTCCCACACAGGTAATGTCCTAAGGATTCTCTCACCACAGATAGCTTTGCCTGCTCTTGAACTTCATACAACTGGAATCACACCGGCCAGAGTGGTTTCTGTTTGAATCTTTTTGTTCAACATTATGTTTGGAAGATCTACCCCATTTCTTTAAGGTAGCAATTTTTTTTTTCTTTTTGTTGTAGTATTCTATTGCATGAATATGTCATAATCACTTCTCCCTCTCTTGTTTTCAGTTTTTGGCTATTTTGAAAAAAAGATGCTATGAATATTCTTATGTATGCCTTTTGGTGGGCATATGATCTCATAATTTTGGGGGAGATATTTAGGAGTGGAATTGCTGGGCCATAGTGTAGGAGCATACTTAGCTTTAGTAGAAACTTCCAAACCTTTTTGTAAAATAGTCATTTGACATCTTTAAAAAAATTTTTAAAATAGACTATTTTTTAGAGCAGTTTTAGATTTACGGTAAAATTAAGAAGATAGCACGGAGAGTTCCCATGTACCCAGCGCCCAGCTTGCCTATTGTTAGCGTCTTGCATCAGCGTGGTGCGTTTGTCACAGTGAGTGAACCAGTACTGATAACAGTCTCGTCAACCAAGTCCATACTTCACTCCGATTTCCTTAGCTTTTCCTTGAAGTTCTTTCTCTGTTCCAGGATCCCATCCAGGACACGGCATCACGTGCAGCTCTCATGTCTCTTTAGGCTCCTCTGGGCTGTGACAGCCTCTTTTTTGGCCATATATATATACTTTTGTATGTTACAGTAGTTAAAAAAATGGAGATAACTGTAGATTCACATGCAGTTGTAAGAAACAATACAGAGGGATCCTTTGTACATTATGCCCGATTTCCCCAATGGTAATATTTTACAAAACAATAGTACAATGTAGAATACAATAATATAATAGTTGCAATGTCACAGTGAGGATGCTGAATTAATACCATCCATTGATCCCAGGCTGGTGTCCCATCTTACTTGCACTCGTGGGTGTTGGTGTGTGTTTTTGTATGTATGTGGAAGTTCTGCACAATTTACCCCCCGTGTAGGTGCCTGCACCATGGCCACAGCCAAGGTACTGAACATTGCCAGCCTCACAAGGATGCGAGGTTGCACTTTTATAGCCACACCCACCTCCCTCCTACATCCCTCATCCCTGGAAGCCACTGATCTGTCCTCTGCTTCCAAAACTCTGGCATTTCAAAAACATTGTATAAATGGAATCATATGGTATGTAACCTTTTTTTCACCCAGCATAATTCCCCGGAGACTCTCCCGAGCCGTCTCCTGTATCGATAATTCTTTCCTTCGGGCTGCTGAGTGGAATTCCCTGGTGTGGATGAACCCATCTGTCTAACATTCACCTATCGAAGAACATCTGGGCTGATTCCGGCTTTTGGCCATTACAAATAAAGCTGCTGTGAACATTTATGTACAGGTCTTTGTGTGAACATAAAGTTTCATTTCTCTGAGATAAATGCCCAGGAGTGCAAATGCTGAGTTGCACGGTAGTTGCATTTTAGATTTTTTTTCTTTATAATAAATTTATTTATTTTCTTATTCTCTACTAAGGACACAAGCCTGTTACCAGAGGGGAAGGGGGTGGGAGGAGGGCAAAAGGGGTAAAAGGGCATGTATGTATGGTGACGATGCAGTCTATACAGAAACTGGTATACAATAATGTATGCTGGAAATTTACACAAGCCAATATGACCTCAATAAAAGAAAAACCTCAAAAAAAATAGTGCATTTTATATTTTTAAGAAATTGCCAAACTGTTCTCCAGAGCGGCTGTACCGTGACATTTGCACCAGCAGTCTGGATGACCCAGTTTCTTCACATCCGTGCCAGCATTCAGTGTTGTCACTATTTTTAATTTTAGCCATCTGATTCATGTACGTGAGTGGTGTGGTCTTGAGTTAATTACCTAACTCCTCCAGGCCTGATTTCCTCGTCATAAGCTGACTGATAGGGGTGTTGTGAGTTCTAAACAAGGAAATACATGTAAAGAACTTAGAACAGTGTCTGGTATATTGTAAATGCTCTAAACACTGTCATTATTATTATTAGATTGAAGGATATGAAATCGCCAACATATGATCATTTTTGACCTACAAAAGGGTACTTTTATATGATTCACCTAGTATTATTGTTATTATTAGGGAACAAACACCCACCTGGTTCCAGGTGCAGGGGCATATGTTCCCTCCCAGACTTATCACCTAGTTGGGCCTCCCGCTTCCTCACCTGGAGGGACGGCCTTGATGCCAGGCTGACCCACTGGGTTCCCTTGCAAGTGGGAGGTTGTCATCTGAGGTCAAGTGAATTCATCTGGTTGCCGAGTGGACAGGGAGTGTTGGGAGAAGAGAACAACCAGCCCCCAGACCCCCAGGCCCTGCCTGCAGCCTCGCCCACCCTGCCTGCCTGGCGCCCCATCCAGGAACCCACAAGATCACCTCCAGGCCCCACAGCCTCCTCGGGAAGCTGGCATGAGGGTCATGGGAGGCAGGGTCACAGAGGTGGTGGGCAGAGCCGGGCTGGCCCGCATGAGCCCTGATTGTCCCGGCTCTCACCCTGATGGGCGGTGGGGCTGGGACAAGTGCCTTCCCCCTGAGCTTCACTGTCCCACTGCCCACTGAGGGGCCCCTTGGAGGAGAGGGGGATGTGGTGGTGCCAGGAAGATGTGCGAGGGCTGTTATTACCATTGTCGTCGTCATTGTTGACACGCATTTGGAGAGCAGAGCTCAGCCTCTCCCTAGTGGGCTTCTCCCCGGTGAAGGGGGCTCGGGACAGGGAAGGGGAGTGACTGCAGAGTGACCTCGCTGCTTGGGAACCTTGGGAGGGGGTGTGGAAACCCCACCAGAGCCCCCAGGAGGAGAGGAGGACGGGGCATGACCAAGATGACCTGGCCACTGTCTGCCCAGCCCTCATGGGGGGATGGGACCCCGCCCAGGTGACTGTGTGTGCCCAGCACCCAGCAAGGCCATGGAAGGGGCTCCGTGATGCTGGCCCAGTAAGAATCATGAGAAGCATCATCTGTGCAGGGTGTTGCTTTTTCCAGAACACTCTCCCCCAACCTCGTCAATGGCAACTGGAAACCACCTTGTTAACGACCTTACTTTCTGCGTTTCACAGGCGGGGAAACTGAGGCTCAGGGAAGGCCCCTGGGTGAGTGGGGACAGAGTTCCTCCTGGGGGAGGACAACTCCTGTTGGGGGAAGTAATTCAGGAGGCAGGCAGATGAGCATCTCACGGCTGCGTCCTCCCCCTGCCCAAGACGGCCCAGAGTTCTCTTAGGTAGAAGCAGCCAGGGTGAGGGCCAGGTCGTCTGTTGCACTTGGGGGTCCAGAAAAGCCCACCACGGCCTCCCCTGCTGGCCTCCGGGAACCGGGACAGGGCTGCTTCTGGAAGCCATTCAGGAGAGGGGAGTCATTCCCTCTGACTGTCACGTGAATTGCCGGCCTTTGCTGATGCCCACACATGCATATTAATGCTGGGAAGAGATGGGCAGGTTGTCTGGGCCTCGAGCAGGAGGCCCCTTGGGCTGGTCTGGGAGCGCTGGAAAGTGACGGAAAAGGATCCTGCCTTTGGCCCTGCCTAAGCGACAGGGCAGAAGAGGGGGTCGTCTGTGTGGGCCCTGCTGGGGTGAGGGGTCGGATGTCTGTGGGAGCCCCAGGATGGGGCACACCTGCTGGGCTCCTGGATGGGGCACTGAGGGCAGGGGTCTGCCCCCACGGGGTTCATAGTGTGGTGACTGACATACATGGGTGACATGGAGGTGGGAGGCCGGGGGGTCTCAGCAAGGGTCCAGAGCAGGAGGAGGGAACTGAGGCTAAATTGGAGCTTGGACAGAAGGGGCCGGCCTCGAGGGCGCAGTCGCCACCCTGCTTTCCAGTAGCCCCTTATCAACGACCCTACGGAAGCAGGATGGGCTCATCCCCGTTTCATCGACAAGGAGGCTCAGAGAGGTAAAGGGAGTTTCCTGGGGCCACACAGCTGGAGAGGACCAAACTTGGAGCCCAGGCCTGTCTTAGGAAGAGGTCCTATCAGTGCAGTTCTCCATTGTGGAGGGCAGAGGTGGCCTGGCCCCACAGCCTCCCTCCTCCATTGTCCACATCTCAGCCTCATCTTCTCTGACCCCTCTGTTAGTGTCCCGGGGCCACCATAACGCAGCACCACGGATGGGGCGGCTTAAAAGACAGAACTTCATCCTCTCACAGTTGGGAGGCTGGAAGTCCCAGATCAGGGTGTCAGCAGGGCTGGTTTCTTCCCAAGTTTGAGGGAGAATCTGTCATTCCTGTCTTCCAGCTTCTAGCCTTAGGCATTCCTTGGTGTGTGGATGGCTGTCTTCTCTCTGTGTCTTCACATCGTTTTCCCTCTGTGTCCAAACTCCCCTTTAATAAGGGCACAGTCATATTGGAGTAGGGCCCACCCTAATGACTGCATTCTAACTCGATCATCAGCAAAGACCCTATTTCCAAATAGGGTCACATCCACAGCTGCTGGGGGTTAGGACTTCAGCATCTTCCCGGGACACAAGTCAAGCACGACACTCCTCTCTGCATCCGACCCCAAGCACCTCTGCTGGCTGGAAGCTCCCTCCTCCGTCTGTTTGCAGGGCCCCTTCTCGCCCGGTGCTCCCCTTCCTGTGTGATGGATCCTTCCAGGCCTCCTCTCTGCCATGTGTGTTTCAGGGCTGTGTCCTGGCTGCTCCAGCTCTCTGTGCCTCCCCCTGGGCTGTTTTGGGCTCTCCAATGCCTCCTGGAGTCTCTGCCACAGTGACTGTCTCATCTGGGACATGGCCCGGACCCTCCCATGACCCAGGTCCCTCGCCCAGCACCAGCATCCCCATGAGGAGGCCCTCGGGCCCCTCAGCACATCCCAAACTGAGCCTGCCACCTTCCCCCGGTGTTACCGTTTCAGCCACCCAAGCCAGACACCTGGGCATCGTGTTTGACTCTCCCCTGACTCCACCTCCCCAGCCCTCCTCCCTCCCCTCTCTTCCCCGACCTCTAACAGCCCCCCTGCTCCATCCCTGCTCAGGCGTCACCATCCTCTCTGCTCCCTGCCTCCGCCTCCTGCAGCTTCCCACCTACGTGAGAAGCGAGGCCAGGGCCTGGATGGTCTGCTCAGGGGGTGATGGGGCAGCAGGCACTGCAGGATCCTGCTGTCTCAGGGCTGTCTCAGTTTTCCAAATCTTGCTTTTTAAAAACTGATGCCCATCTTCTGATACTCTGAGGTTGCCACCAAAAAGTCCAATATTTGAAAATGTTCTGTGAACCTAAAAGGGCAAGAGACACTTTAGCAGGGCTTGAGATATGTTTGTCGAATGGAAGCAGGAGGGAGGAAAGAAGGAAGGAAAACCTGGGGGGCCGGCAGGGGCGAGGGAGGGCGGTGTGGCCGAGTGTCCCGGGAGAGCCGGCAGGGAGGCAGGCTGGGTGGGCACAGAGGTGCAGCAGTCGTGGGGGTGGGGGGTCCTATAACACTTGGTCCTTTCATGGGGCATGAGTGCCAGGCCCTCTGACCCCGGGACGCTGCTGTCCACCTTACAGTCATCCTGCAGTATCCTGCACTGACCGCGGGCCCTTGAGTCTTGTGTTTCTGGTTTCCAGAAGTTAGGATAAAAAAATGGGCCGAAACACCAAGTAAGAATTTGTGTGCGGAAGCGTAGCTTGTGTGGACCCAGGTTCTGAGAACCTTCCAGAGGCTGCGTGACACAGGGGCTGTCAGCAGGGAGAGGGGGCACATTTCATTCTGACATTTCATTTTAATGATATTCAAAGTGTTCTAATTAAAGCCTCTGTGCTCCCTTTGAAATACTAGCAATTACAAAGATGAATAATTGCATAATAAATATTAATTTGCATCGTGGTAATGAGGCCCAGAAGCACCCTGCTGTTAAGTGAGAATTTAGCTCTTTGCATTCCCTGTGGGGAGGTGGGGGGCTCTCCCAGCCCAGAGGGGCCTCGAAGGAGCCGAGAGCCTCAACGGCGTAGTGAGGGGTTCCACCTGCTTCTGCGATGATCTGGCCCTGTGATGATGGGCACGTCACTTCCCTCCTGGGGCCCTCCCCAAGTCAACAATGACAAAGTTGAGTGAGAGGATCTCTAAGGGCCCTGCCGACTCGGGCAGTCCAGGAGGTGACCGGAAGTTTCTGAGTTTGTTACAATAAGGTCAAACCCAGCATCTAGAATTCCTGACTCTCAGCGAAGCTACCTGAGTGGTCCATGGATGTGAAACCCGCCCCATACAGACAGCCACTCCCAACCCTCTCTTCCGTGTGGTGCCCGTCTCCCAGCCCAGCACTCACCCTCCCAGACACCATGTCGCATCCTCCCTGACACCGTATCGCATCCTCTGGGTCATTGTCTGCCTCCCACACTGGGGTGTGGGCTCCCTGGGGGCAGCGGCTGGACCGTTGTTCTCATTGCCATATCCCCAGCGCCAAGAACAGTGCTGGCATTTAGGAGACAACGAATATTTGCGGAATAAATCATGTTATCCCTCTGCCTGGACACAGCATCTCGCAGCATCCAGGGCTGGTTTTCCTTGTTGACCCACGTGAAATCAAAACTGACAACTTGCCTGCCTCCAGCTGGAGTGTGGTCCTCACATCCCACTGCCAGGAAGAAGGAGAAAATCACGGCTCACCGCTGAGATAAAACATCACCAAACGACCGCGACGACAGGGGCTGATCTCCAGGTCCACGATACCGTCAACATCTAACACGAGTCGCTGCTGCTCCTTGCGTTACCCTGCCTTTGCGGTGCTGACCGTCTGAAGTGTGGGACAGCCTTGGCAGACAGGATGGTCATGGCAGGAAGCGGCTATTTTTCCATCATAAAGAGTGAACCCAGGACGCTTGGCCATCTTGGGTCTTGGTTTTTCCTTTAAACACCTGTCGTGGTTTTTATTTGGGAAGCCGTCCTTCGTAAGTCCGGACTCTCTTGAGGCTGCGGACTTCTTTGGAAGTAGACGGTTTCTCGGATGTCTTGGTTGTTGGAGGTTCCACTGAGAGGCTATGAGACTTCTGCCGGCGTTGGCTAAGTGCACGGCCTAAGAAGCGCGTCTCATGGGCTCTGTGCACGGCGCACCTCCCTCCACTCCCGGGGAGGGGGGTCATGCGGCGAGAGAAGAGCAGCCACTCTGGCGGTGTGTGAGCGTGTGCGTGTGTGTGTGTGTGTGTGTGTGTTTCTGACACCTCTGACTGGTGCACGGCTGCTGGATCTTGATGCTGGGAAGCTGGTTTCAGTGCCCGGACTGGCTCTCAGTTGGGTGGCAGGTGATGGGAAGCTAGTCATCTTTTTATGTTTGTTACTTTTGTTTGTCTGTCTGCCTTGAGGATTCTGCTATCTTCTGGCCTTGGTGACACTCGTCTCTCTGTCACTAGGTCCCACGACGTTGGTTTGGTTGGGCCGATGACCAATTGCGATGTTGGTTTGGGAGGGCTCTCATGTCTTCTTCTACACGTGTGCATATTGTTGGTCTTTTCCAACACGGATAGAACCTTCCATGTTGTGCATCTTGTTTGCGCGTCCCTACGAGACATTTGCTCTAGAAGGAAGCGTTTGTGCCAACGGGAAGGGATGACAGCCCTTTGAGGCCCTTGGGTCTCTCATCTCCCTGTTTATGGAGCTGCTGCAACCGACCAGCACGTTCCTATGTTCTGTGTTGCTTCTGACTCATGGTTAAAGCTGTGAAACCGAGCCTGCAAGTTCTCTGTGTGCAAATGAAAAAAAGATAATCTTTTTCCTCCTCACAAAGGGAAGGTCTTTAGTCTTCTGTGATGGTCTGTTAGAACGGGAACTTGTCTCTCCATCTGTGGTGTGCTTGACAGCTTCCTCTTTCACAACTACTGGAGATCAATTGGTAATAAAAGTGGATCATTTACATGCACTTTAGGGATTTCTAACACAGACAGACTTCTATAAAAACGAGGAGATATATGTCACGTGTTATGAGTTGACTTGTGTCTTCCTCCAAATTCTATGTTGAAGTCCCAACTCCCAGGACCTCAGAATGTGTCTGTATTTGGAGACAGGGTCTTTAAAGAGGTGATTAAGGTAAAAGGAGGTCGCTAGGGCGGACCCTAACCCGGGCTGACTGGCGTCCTTATGAGAAGAGATTAGGACACAGACACCAAGAGGGACGACCATGTGAGGACACAGGGAGAGACGCCATCTACAAGCCAGAGAGAGAGGCTCAGAAGGAGCCCACAGCAGCTGAGAGAGCCCCGGCTGACCACCAGGAAGGAATCAGGGCTCTGTTCCCCGACTGCGAGGGTCTGAATTCCGCCATAACCAGCCGGGCTGGGGAACAGCTCCCGAGCTCCCGATGAGGACGCGGCCGGCCGACACGGTGCATTAGCCTGGTTAGGCCCTGAGCTGAGAACGCAGCCCCACCTTGCTGGACACCTGACCTACACAGCTGTGAGCTCATACATGTCGCTTTGAGCTGCCATTTGTGGTAACTTGTTACACAGCACAGGAAACAGATGCAGGGGAGGTGACGTGGCCAAGGCTCCCCGGCACGGGCATGCAGAGCAGGGACCAGAGCCCAATTCCCTCCACTCCCCCAGGCCAGGGCTCCTCTCATCCAGCTGTGCCTCTGTTCCGGCAGCACCCCTGCCCCCTCACCTGGGAGGCACTGGCGGTCAGGAACGGCTGCTCAGAGCTGATGGAGACGAGAGACTTGGTCTCCCGCCTTAACACGGTGGCAGGGTCCAGCTCCTCTGCGGCCGGCCTGCCCAAGCGGCACTCAGGCTGACGGGGGAAGTGGACAGAGACAGGCAGTGACACACCTGAACGGTGGGCCATGAGAGGAGCGGGATGCCCAGGTGTCTCTTTTTTTTTCTTAATTTTTATTTTTTATTGATATCATAATAGTTTATAACATTGGGAAATTTTAGTTGTACATTATTGCTTGTCAGTCACCATATAAATGTTTCCCTTCACCCCTTGTGCTCACCCTCTAACCCCCTTGTCCCTGGTAACCACCAAACTGTTCTCTCTGTCCGTGTGTTGGTTTATCTTCCACTTATGAGCGAAATCATGCCGTGTTTGTCTTTCTCTCTCTGGCTTATTTCGCTTAACATAATACCCTCCAGGTCCATCCATGTTGTTGCAAATGGGAGGATTTTGTCTTTTTTTCTGGCTGAGTAGTATTCCATTGTATATATATACCACATCTTCTTTATCCAATCGTCAGTTGAGGGACACTTGGGCTGCTTCCACGTCTTGGCTATAGTGAACAATGCTGTGATGAACACAGGGGTGCATAAGCCTCTTTGGATTGTTGATTTCAGGTTCGTTGGATAGATTCCCAGTAGTGGGATAGCCGGATCATAGGGTATTTCTATTTTTAATTTTTTGGGGAATCTCCATACTGTTTTCCATAGAGGCTGCACCAGTTTGCGTTCCCGCCAGCAGTGTGTGAGGGCTCCCGTTTCTGCCAGGCGTCTTTGGAGTTTTTTAGCGCTGGACCTGGAGGAAGGGGGGGAGGACGAGAAGCACACCAGGGTCTCCAGGGAGGTTTGGGGGTGAGGAGGCTCCAGAGCAGCTGTGAGGGGTCAGGGGTGGGGCAGGGGGCGTGCAGTGAAGGGCTACCCCACCTGACAGGCCAAAGAAGGGACTGGCCCTGACTGGCTCCTGGGAGATGACCTCTGAACCCTCGGAATCTGCTGCCCGGTGAGTGTTTTGTGCACCTGAGGCTCTGGGTCGGCTGCAGCCCTCGGCCCTCTGGGTGGCTTGAGCCGGAGTGGCCTAGGTTAGCCCTGTGGGCACTGCACACCCTTGTGACCGGCCCCCAGTACTCACCCTGGACACCGCGGCCTGGACGAGCTTCTCCGCTGGGCAGCACTTCGCCAGTGTTGTCACACGTCGTTGCTGGGAGAATTACGCTGTCCATGTGCCTGGTCTCTCTTGCCCTCTGCCCTCTGCCCTTTCACCCTTTGCTGATTCAAATTGGCATCTTTTCAATGTAAGAACCGAGACCGTAACAGCTTTCCTGAGGCCTGGGAGTCCTTCTAGCGAATCATGGAGCCTGAGGGTGGTCTTGGGGACCCCGGATACCCAGGGGAAAGGAGATGGCAAAGAAGCATCGGTGAGATCTGATATACTTGAGAAGTGGAGGTAGGAATTGGATGCCTTTGAAATGCCTTTCTGTCACGGGGCTGTGATCTGAGGGCGCAGGGCCCGTGGGAGACTGGACTGCATGAGCCACAGCATCACGCGCACAAAGGGGGGATTGTGTGGGGCTTTCCGGGGGGAGGGCAGGCACGAGTGTGCGCCTGGAGCGGGCAGAGCGGCTGGACAGGGAGAGAGTTTGGGTTCAGAGAGGGTTGGATTGAGGGCCTCCCAGTCAGGCTATCCTGAGGGCAGAAGGAGCCATGGAAGGCAAGAGAAGGATCTGATTTACGCAAGAAAGAGCCCTGTAGCCGCCCTGAGGATAAGCAGGAATGGACCAATGGTAGGGGCTCGAGCAGGCACAGGAGGGCCAGTGAGGAGCCTGCTATATCGTCCAGGAGAGAGAGGACTGTGGCTGACCATGCCAGCCTTCTCCTGGCCCTGGCTGGACAGAGCTGTTCCTTCTCCAAGTGGCCCCAGGGGAGGAAGACAAACTCCCTTCTGGGTCCCTAGAGACAGAGGGCTGGCTGGATGTAGACTGACCCGGTCCTGGGGGTGGGTTCCTGCTCTGAGATTCATGAGAGGTCACTCTATCTCCCAGAGCCTCGACTTTCCTGATCTGTAAAATGGGGATGGAAGCACAGCCCTCCCACGCTCACCACGAGGAGACAGTGGGAAAGGGCTCTGCAAACCGTGAAGCGTTGACCCCGTGTGATCTGGCTCTGCTGGCTGCTCCGGCCTCACTCCCCGGTGTCCGCCCCGGGTCTCTGCGCTCCAGTTCTCCTGGCCCCGGCCCAGAGCCCTCCTTGATCACTGCCTCCAGGTATTCTCCCCGAGGCCGCTTCTCTCTCTGCAGCGCGCTCACAGCGACTGGAATTACAGGGGAAGTTGTGTGTCTCGCTGTCTGTCTCCTCCCTGGATTACCAGCTTCATGCGGCCAGGGGCTGGGCTGGGCTTTACTGGCCACTGAGCCTGGGACAGTCCTGAGCACAAAGTAGACACTCAGTCAACATCTGTGGGGACCGCCTGGGTCGGCAGGACCACCTATGTCAGCTCACATCGTGGTTAAAAGGGCAAAAGTCCTGCCAATTCCAACCAGCAGGGAGGCAGGGACTGGGGAGGCTGAGGCTTCTGTGCCGAGGGCGGGCCAAGCCCTAGAGGACGCCCTGAGCTGCGAGGGCGTCCAGGCTGGCGCCTCTGGAGCTGGAATTCTCTCTCCCTTCCTGCTCCACGTCACAGCCTCTTAGTGGTTTTCCACCAAAGGCGGGAATCCAAGTCTCCTGAGTTTGAAGCCACAGAGCTGGTCATTTCCAAGTAACTAAAACACGATTTGCAAACCAGGCCTCCAGGAGTGTCCTTTCCTCTGCCAGGGTTTGCAGCCTGGCACTCACCCGGAAAGGAGCATCTGAGGCCAGAGGGTCGGCTGCTCCGCAGCTCAGGAGGCCACACCCCACCAACCGCCTCGGGACCTCAGTGTCCTCAGCTCACAGCCAATCCCACGAGTTCTGTCTTCTGAATACACCCACAAGGCAGCTACTGCTCAGCTCCTCCGTGGTCAGAGCTAGTCTGTTGAAATACAAGGCATTCCCTGTCATGTTGCCCTCAACACTCTCCAGGGGCCCCCAGAGTCCTCACTGTGGCCTGCAGGGGCCTTCACGGCCTGACCCCTGGCTCCTGGCCTCCTCTCTCTCCCTCATCCTTCCCTTGCTGGCTCCCCTCCAGCTCCTGTTGTTCTCTAGGCAGGCAGGCAGAGGGCCCAGGGCCTTTGCACTGGCTGCGCCAGGAACTCACATCATGCTCTCCCACCAGACTGATGTCAAGACAAAGGACCCCCCTGCCTCCCCCATGGCAGGGGTGGGGGGAATGCCAGAGCAACTGAACCTGCCCACACTCAGGGAAGTCCCCTTCCAGGCTTCCACCTTCGCCCTGGGGAGGTGGCTGGGCTGAGGGTCCAAAGACGGTCTCACGGTGGAAATATGGGGGTACTTGGACCCATCTCCTCCTTCTCCTTATTCATTCTCCTCCTGTTCTTATTCCTTTTTCTTTTTGCTTTTTCCTCTAGGTCTTTGGGGCTTCTGATGACCAGAGCCACACGATTCCTCCGATCTTGTTCTCACAATAAACATTTGCAGTGTGTTGTGTCTCGACGGTCCCCCTGGGTGTGATCTGTTGGGCTCACCAGGGCTATGTTCGGGCGTCCTCTGTCTCCCCAGACAGAGCTGGGCCGGCCATTCACCGCTGGGTCCCCGGTGCTGACACAGGCTCCGCAGGCGCATGTGAAAGCTCAGTGGGCATTTCCGGAAGATGCACATGACTGAGTTCACAAAACGAGCTGAGTGCTGCCTCACCTCCCCCCGCCGGGCAGGGTTCACAGAACCATGTTTATTTGCTTCTGCTTGTTGAGCGTGGACGGGGGCCAGACACCGGCCGCCCTGGTGCCCATGGCCATCGTCCTGTCCCCCTGCAGGCCTGTGGACCTTGAAGTATTATCTCTGCTTCACAGCCCAGGAGGCTGGAGAGGATCTGGTGTGGTTGGGGTGAGCGTGCTTTGCAGGATAGAAATTTCTCCCTCTCAGAGGTCAGTTATCACCCACAGACTCAGGATCTGGAAGGGGCCATTGAAAGGGGCCCCAGAGGGCTGGTGTCTGCCCCTCTGCCCTGTCCACTGCAGCCCTGACCCCACTCTGGGGTCAGGTTCTCTTCCTACCCATCCCCCGCCTGGCTGTGAGCTCCCGGAGGATGGGCTGGGGCCTGGGTCGCCTCGAGGCCCCAGGACACTTTTGGGAAGCATTTGCTGCAGAGACAGGTGTGGGAGGGTGGGTTGTATTTGAGTTTAAACTGTGCTCAGGAAACAGGGAGGGTTCTGGTCCCCGGAGAAGGTTCTGGAAGAAGTGAAACCCCCCAGAAATGCTCTGGGGGATGGAGGAGTGAAGAGCCCCCCGGCTGGACAGGGCGGGGAGGGCCTGGGAACCGCGTGCGCCCCCGGCTGTGCCCGTCCTGGAGATGTTGGGTGAGGCAGGACCAGCTGCTCCAGTGGGCTGCGGATATCTACCCGCTAAACACGGAGCGCTGGTCACCATGGCAACCGCCCAATCACAGGAACCATCCCCCACATCTGCCTCGCACCTGGCGTTTCTCCACGCTCCGCCTTGGGCGTTGACTCATCCAGTCCTCTCAACAGCCCGGAGTTGAGTCCCTCGTTATCCCATCCTGCAGGTGGGGAAACCAAGGCTGGGAGAGGGGAGGGGCCTCAGCCAGGTCTCATGGCCCAGGAGTGGTCTCCTGACTCCTAGCAGGGACCACCCACGCAGAGGGGCTTCCTGACAGTGGCCTGCCACCCCCGTCCTGGCCTCTCTGAGTCCACCTGGAAGCTCACATCTGCTTTGGAAAGAGGCCTCTGCCTGTCCTCCTGTTGGCCCCAGAGAGGGCTGGCGTGGGACCTGCCGGGGGTGCAGATGGCGTCCCCTGGCCAGAGCCACACTCCCGACGATGCTGAAGACGCGCGAGCGCCGGAAATGCTGTGCGGGCGCCTGGGGCGGGGGATGCATGCAGGGGCAGGGAGGGGTCCCTCAAACCTGAGTCCTGGGCCATGTGACCTTGGGCAAGCCTCTGACTCTCCCAACTCACCTGCCTCATCTGTGAAATGGGTATAACATCAGCCTCTCAGGGCGAATGTGAAGATTAAATGAACATGTAGTAGGTGCCTCCCTCACTGTGGTCACTCCAGCCTCCTGCGCCTCCACGCACCCACACCCTCCCTCCCCACCCACTTCCCTAGCTGCTCCTCCTCGGGGCCCCGCCCAGCCCTGGAGCAGCCTGCGGGGGGTGGGGCACTGCCTCAGAGCAGCCTGGCTGTGTGCCCCGGGGCCCAGGCCCTCTCCCTCCCAGGCCTGGGCTGCTCTGAGGTTCCTGGGCCTCGGCAGGGGGGCAGCCTGGCCGAGGCCGTGAGCTCCCTGTGACCTAAGGCGACCCTTCTAGGTTTGGCCTCTTGGCTCAGGGGTGCCCTGGTCACCCCACCCTCACCCTGTGCCGTCTTCTTACTGGGTAGAGCTGGCAGAGGAGGAAGACCATCCACACCAGCCAATCCTCAACCCTCGTCCTGGAGGCCCTCCTGTCCGTGACCTCTGCTGGCCGCATTACCAGCCGGGGGATGGTCCTGGGGAGAGGGGGTGACAGGGGAGAGGGGAGGGACAGCCATTACTGAGAACCTCCTTTGTGCTGCCTGCAGCTGTGGACACCCCTAAAGCGACAGGTGCCACCGCTGGGCTGGAGGGGGACGCCGTCCTGGGTACCTCCCACTGTCCCCCGAGGCTGGTCTGAGTCCCGCCAGCCAACGCCAGCTCGAGGTCACTGTTGGACTGATGGCACACACGCCTTCCTCTGGGTGTGGGGTTGGGATTGGGGCCCCTGCCTGGGGCCTGACAGTGAGGATGGCACACAAGGTCGCGGGCCAGATGGGGCCAGGATTGGCTTGATTAACCTGCAAGCCCACGCTGTGAGCCTTGGCAGCAGAGCAACATGGCCTCCAGGGAGCCTCCAGGGAGCAAGTCTGACCCCCGCGTGCCCCCCAGTGGGTCATTGGCTGGCTTCTGGCTCCGTGTCCTCGCCTGTGATGTGGGGGTCACGATGTGGGCACTAAGTCCATATCTCGGTTGGCACCAGTTGGCTCGGGCTGTTAGTGTTCATATTTCACCCAACTTGTCCAGCAGCGGCCAGCCAGCCTCAGGGGTGAAGGGGACAGTTTGCTCTGGGGACCAGCAACCCTGGCCACTAGTGAGCCGAGGCCATGCAGGGAAGGCCAGATCAGCCACGCCTTCTCCCTCGATCCTTTAGGTGAATTCTTTCCCAGGGGTTTCCGGGTCTGCCATCTGAATTAAGCCCCTGGTGGGCTCCCCATCAGCCCCGCTAACGGGCCCAGGGACAGCTGAGTCCCTGCCACACACCGCCCTCTCCGTGATCATGTTAGAAGATGAAGAAGAAGAAGAAGAAATGCACGAGTGTGTTTTAAAGCCACAAAGTGCTGCTTCGATGGGAGAAGTGGATGAAATTCCAGATGGTGGCCAGGAATTGCCATCGCCAGCCAGAAGCTTCCACCACTCTCCCAGACACCCCGCCCCCAGGCCCCCCTGCAGGCTCCCCCTGCTCCCCACTCCTCCAGCTTCTGGCAAGGAGCGATTACTGGCGTGCTGGAGGGAGGCACGAGCCCCCCGGCGTGTCAGGCGCCCGGCCCAGCTCCAGCCCCGTCTCCCGGCCACTACCCGCCTTATAAATGTCAGGCTGGCTGTTAAATGACCTGGGAAGACGGCTGCTCCGTTAGGCACAGGGCAGAGTCACGGCTACAGAGAAACACCAACAGCCGCGGTGATTCCTTCTGCCGGCCACACGCTGTGACATTTGCGTCATAATTTGGTGGTCTCCCAGGAGAAGCCGCCAGCAGGAGCGTGGGATGACAACTGGGAAAAAGTCTAAATAACAGCACAGGTGGGCCTAAATAACACCACACCTGAGCCCCATCTGAGGGGACCTCGGGGACCGGCCAAGGGTGGGGCTGGAGTGGCTCTTCAGGTCATTCGCCAAACTTTGTAGTTTCTTTGTCACACATTCATTCATTCACTAATTCAGCCAGCATTTCAGATCATTGTCCTTCCCTTCCCACTGCTGTGGCCGACAGCATGGGGCAGGCTCTCACTGGGCGCAGAATGGCCCAGGCCCAGGGTTGGCCCAGAGCCCCACCCCGGGGTTGGTGTGGCCTCGGCGTGGCCTGGGCCCTGCATGTCTGGAGTCCGCAACTCTGGTGTCGAGGAGGAGGAGGCAAGCTGGCTGGCCTCTCCCACCCCGGGGCTCTGCTGGCCTCCCCTAGAGCCTTCACCATGCAGAATCTCAATGGGAGGCCCGAGTCTGAGGCCCTCTGCCTCCAGGAGACTCCACCATCTCTGTGAAAATTCATGGGTGCAAATACGTACTGCGGCAAGGGGGGTGGGTAGTTGAAGCCCCTCTGCTACCTCCTGAGGGTGAGCCTGGTCCCTGGGACCCAGGATGCCCATTTCCAAGTGCCACCCCCAGCATCAGTGCCCAGAACATAGTGGGTGCCCGGCAGCTGCTACTGTTACTGTTGCCATCCTTGTTGTTCAGGGGACGGAGGCCTGGGGCCGCCCTGGACCCCTGTGAGGAGCCCTTGAGGGTTTGAGCACGGCAGCGACCGGTTGCTGGGAGCACGGGGAGAGGGGTTGAGAAGCACGTGGCTACTGCACAGGCCCCAGGATTTCAGGCCCGGCAGGGGCTGCCGTGGGTGAGGAGGAGAGGGATTCTGGAGGAGCTTCTGAGGACGCAGTGGGGGCTATGTGGTCAGTTGTGGGGGAGGGGACAGCACTTCCCAGGGTCTGTGCAAACAGTGGGGAGGGCCATAAGGACTTGGTCCCCCACATTCCCTCCCCAGAGGCAGTTCTCTGAATCACAAATCCCATCCCATCACCCCTCCACATATAGCACACGGCGGCTGCTTCCAAATGCCTTTGGTACAAAACCCAGACCCTTAAATTGGGATCCCAGTCCTTTGCGGCCCCCTCTGACCTCACCTGCTCTGCTCACACCTTTCCTCTCCTGTCCCATCCACCCTGGCCTGCTGTCAGTTCCAGAACATTCCATGCCTACCACTCAAGGCCTCCGAAGCACCAGACAAGGGACTCTGTCTCTGGGCTGAAGCTCCTCATTGTGAAGGGGTAAGGAGGAGTCACCTCTGACCTGTTGGAGGGTAGATGAGGTGACCTGGGTATCTGCTGGGCACAGAGCTAGTCCCCCAGTTCACGAGAGCGATGGCCATCGTTCCGTTATTGTTGATTTCACTCATGAGGCTCGTTTAAGGGTGAAACGAGGTGACGGATGTGATGGTGACGGCCACTCTGGGGCTGTGGTCATCACCTCAGCCCTGCCTGAGAGGAGAGCCTTTGTGTCCTCAGAGTCTGACTGCTAGCGTCTCCCCGGACAGCCAGGACAGCTGTGTAATTTGTGGGGTGTGGTGCAAAATGAAAATGTGGGGCTCTTTGCTCCAAAATTGTTAAGAATGTCATGTCGACCACAGAGCATTAAACCAAGTGGGGCCCTTCTGAGTGGGTGGTCCTGGGTCACTGCACAAGTCACACGCCCATGAAGTCCCCTGGCTGGAGGTTCTCAGGCCTTTGGTGGGGTGGGGAGGGGGGGGGGACAGCTCAGAGAAGCCAGCCTCGTGGTTTCACATCACATCATTTGTGCTGGATGAAAGTCACCCTCCATCCTTTCCAGCCTATTTCAGGCTTGGCCTGGCATAAAAATTTTATCGGGAAATCATTTTTCTCCATTAAACTCCGGAGGTTGAAAATTCTGCTGCAGGAGGGGGCCTGGGAGTCAGTCAGGCATCCCCTGAGGGACAGCGTAGGAAGAGCAGGCTGGGGGCTGGGGCTGGCTCCCAGCTGCTGCCTGGATCTCCTGGGCAGGGGCCCGGGGTTCGAGGCGCCGGGGGTGGAGCTGGTCCTGATGGGGAGACCACAGGAGGCAGGTTCCAGCCAGTACTGGGACCCTTCCCAACAGGGGCCCAGGCTGGTCTGGGGGATCGGGCTCCCTGTGCTTGGGTGTGGGCCAGGCAGGGGGTGCTGGAGGGGACAAGCCTCAGGTTGGCAGGGTCGCCAGGTGGCCATTACAATCCCTTCCAGGGTGCTTCCTAAATGTACTTTCACGACTCCCAGAACCTCATTATGTAAAATCGACCCCTGCACATGCCTTTTGCATAAGCAAGTTCTTCTAGAAGAATGCATTTGAGTCAGAAGTCAGGTAATACCCAAGGACTTCCTATTCATGCCAACATTCCCCACATCAATGGAAAAATGGGAATTATTGGTCTATACAGTGAACAGCCCCAACATATAGGGAAACGGGAGCCCTGGCCTCAGAGCCCACCGTCTCCTCCTCCTTCCGACTGGCCCGGGGGTGTGTGCGGGGGGCAGGCACTGTTTTTATCCACGATTTATCCATCTGATGCCTGAACCCCGGCTGTAGTGGGCCGGGTCACTGCACATTCAGGGTTGGCACCCGTGACAGCCCTGCTCTCTCCCTGTGATCCCAGGCCGATGGCCGCCTCTCTGCCCTCCCTGTCTCATGGAGCAGCGGCTCTGGTGACATCAGCATCACCTGGAATGCACCACAGACACAGATTCTCACCCCTGCCCCAGGCCCGCTGAGTGGAAACACCCTGGGGGCAGGGGCCCTGGTGCTCACAGGGCCAGAGGTCAAGGGCACAGACTCTGGGCGATGGTCTGCGTGGGAAGTCTGGCTCCATCACTCCCCGAGTGTGACTGGCACAAGTTACTTCACCACGTCCTGCCTCAGTTTCCCCATCTGTAAGATGGAGCCAGCAGTGACACTGCCTCAGGGGTCACTGTGAGGACTGGAGGCGCCTCGCACGCCCTCATCTTCACATCAGCATCCCCTCTAGCCACCTTCCTACCGAGAAGCGTGGTCGGCTGGATAAGGGCCCCCAAAGACGTCCCCGTCCTAATCCCGGAACCTGTGACTATGTTGTCTCACGTGGTCGGAAGGACTCTGTAGATGTGATTAGGTTAAGGATCTTGGGATGGGGGGTTACCCTGGGTCATCCGCGGGGCCCAGTGTCAGAGAGTCAGAGTGGGAGAGGAGACGGGAGGGCGGAACCGGGGGTCGGAGAGATGTGGGGCCTGCAGCCAAGGCACGCAGGCGGCTCTGGAAGGTAGAAGAGGCGAGGAGTGGATTCTCCCCACGAGCCTCCAGGAGGAGCCAGCCCCACCTGCGCCTGGACTCTCGCTTTGGGAAACTGATTTCAGACTTCTGACCTCTAAAAACCTCCGCACCTCCAAAACCCTCCCCCAGCCCCAGTCCCGCTGGGCTCAGATCCTGTCTGTCACTTACCAGCTGCACAGTCTGGGCCAGGCTGCCTCTGAAAAATGGGGTACAGTATCTTCCTTGCAATGGTAGTTGGGGCACCCCGTGCTCAGTGCAGATGTGTGGTAGACCCCAATAAATGCCGCTGAGAACCGAGGGGCTGGATTAGCTGCTCTCCCCCACCTGGGGTAGGAGGGGGTCGCCCCGCTGAGCCCTGTAGCCACTGCCCAGAGGGAAAGGGCCAGCTCAGCAGCTCGGGGGCCCCTCGCCTGCCCCGCCCCCCCCACCTCTCGCAGTGTCGCCGCAGGCTGCTGCCGGCTGCCTCGTTTCTGCCCCATCAGCTGTGCCTTCCATCTGCACTCCCAGACGCCGAGAAAGGCGGCCTGCTGCAGGGTGGGCTTGTGAGAAGTGCAGGAAAGGAGGGGCATCCTCCCCATGCCTCCGTACTTTTACCTGTGGGATCGCTGGCAAGAAAAAGTAGCTCCAAAGCATTGTAGTAACAGTTTGTAGGGCTGTCGCCTGGGGAGCCTGGGTTCTCAGTGTCTCCAGGTGGGCGGCTAGGACAGCGGCTGGGTGGGGCCTGTACAGCGCAGAATGGGGCAGGGGGTGTGTTGGGGACCGCCTGCTGGCACCAGAGTGGGTGGACCTGGCAGGATGTGAAAGGGGACGATTTCTGTCTCCCAGTCTTTAAGGCAGGCGGGCAGCTGACGGGCAGACGAGGACGCTGACCCTGGTTTGGGGGATGGATACCTCCAACCTGGGTGTGGTCGGCTCATTTGGTCTCCCGGCGGGATCAAGATGGAGTGGTGATTATTTAAGTCCTTCTGGGACTGGGACGTGGGGACTCAGGGTGGGTGGCCTGCTGGAGGCCCAGCGGCGGGTCAGTTGGCCTAGGACCGAGTCCTGCCACCTACTGGTTCCTCCTCGAGCTGCAAGGCCAGGAGGCCTCTCGGGAGGGCACCCAGGGGTGATGGCGGCACAATAGGTCCCCGGACAGTGAGGGAATTCCCACTCACGGAATGGGGCCCCTGCCTGGTTGTAATCAAAGTGGAGGCGGGACCTCTGCCGGGGCCGTTGGTCAGCAGTCCTGTCGTGGGCCTCAGACTCTTCCCGCCCACCTCCTTTGGGGACGAAAGCCCCCACCTGAGGCTGGGTCCCCACTTTTTGCCCCTTGCAGCTGTGTGACCTTGGGTGGAATCAAGCCTCTCTCTGAGCCTCAGTTTCCTTGTCTGTACTATGGGCATACGACATTCTTTTCCTTACCGTGTTGGAGATGGAATGGGGTGAGATAGTCCGGGACCTGGTGAGACAGCTGTCCCTCCTCCTTCTCTTGGTTTGCATCTGTGGACCCCCCTTCCTGGTCGCCCCTCGCTCAGATTCCAGCTTCGGTGGAAACTCTCCAGCTCCAGACCCATCCCTGTCTCTTCCCCTCTCTCCTGTGTTGACCCAACTGTGGCTCCCACCTGCTTCCAGCCCTTGATTTCCCCAAAACACCGTCTCTCATCGGCCACTGTGTGCCTCAGGCTGTGCGGAAGGTTCTAGATAATGGGAGGTGGGAGCGAGGAGCAAACCTCCACCAGCCTGGTGGGGCGCCCCTGATCTTAACACGGGTCCAGTGACTCCGACCACCAAGAACTTCTCTGCTGGGAGAGACTCAGCCTGGGGCCCCGTGTGTCTGGAGTCCCCTCCCCCTCCCCCGAACCCACAGGCCCCGCTGGGTGGTCTGAGCGTTGTCCGCCTTTTCCACCCTCTCTGCTGGAAACGCCAAACCACTGACAAACGGGCAGGTTTCCACCTCACAGAATCAATCACATTAATGTTTTGGAATATTTGCTTCTAATTTTCTTTTCTCCCTCCCTCCCTCCCCTCCTCTTCCCTCCTCCCCCCTCCTCGCCTTCCCTTTCCCTCCTTCCTTCCTTCCTTCCTCTCTCCCTCCCTCCTTCTCTCCTTCCCTTTCCTTCCTTCCTTCCTTCCTTTCTTCCTTCCTTCCTCCCTCTCTTCTTTCCTTCCTTCCTCTCCTTTTCTTCCTCCTCATTGAGAAACCCACCCTGTTGTTTTTATGTAATAATACATGCTCACGGCATCAGTTGGAATAACCTGGGTTGTGCTGCAGGAACAAACAGCCCCCAAATATCGGTGACTTTGAAGGCTCTCCTCTGACGCGACAGCGCTGGTTCTCTCACATTCCAGAGACCACAGGAAGTCGCAGGACCACACCTGGCGTCCAGGGGACAGGAAAGGTCCTGCCAGGTGCCTGAGGGAGGGATCTGGAACATGGCGCCTGCATGACCACCACACTATCAAAGAGGACAAAATACAGCACGAAGAATACAACATCGAAGAAATAAAAGCACACACATCCTACTCTGCACAAGTGATCACCCTTCATGTTAAGCGAACGTCGTTCTAGACCAGTGAAGGGAGAGAGAGAGAGACTTTTACGAAGATGTTGTCTCACTGCACAAGGTTCTTAATGAAAATAGTATATTTAATTTTTACATCCAGGTAAAATTAAGAAGAAATGGAAGGAATTGTTAAACTTCAAGTAAACTACTATTTCTTAAAAGATACCTTAATGATAAAAAAGAGATTCTGAAAAACGTTAGAAGATTAGAATGATTATAGATACTTATTTACCTACTCATGCCAATTTCAGACAGCGTCTATTGGTTCTCTGCTATGAAATATGAAGTTGGCGCCCACATCCCCTCCTCTCGCCTCCCCTTTCAGCTCAGGGTTGTTATAGTTATATTATTATTATTTTGACATTATCTTAGTGTATGACATTCACATTCTTTTCTGTAACTATAATTCCTATAATTGTTTACTATATTGTTTACAATTGTTTAAATTACACACAATTGTATACATTGTATTAAATTGTGTACAATTGTATAAATTGTATATTATTTACAATTGTTTAAATTGTTGCATATTTAAATTGATCGGATGTTCACCAGTTCTTTAATTGGCTGGATTTTATTGTAATTTATTTATAGTTTTTTCCCAAGAAGAGCACATGGTGTGTGTTCTCTGATTTCTTTCTGTCATTTGACTATATTTATAAACAGCACCCTGGATGTCACTAATTTTCTTCAGTCACACTTTCTTCCCTTCAAAGCCTGGTTCTTCATGGTCTCACCGAGCAGAGGGTGGCTGGGCAGAAGCCTGAGGCAGCCAGCTCTTTTCCTCCTTGTAAACAATTCTCTTTTTCATCCTAAATGCTTGGAGGATTCTGTTTCCTTGAAATTCATGACTTTGCTAAGAAGTATGTGGAGCATTCTGCGGCAGATCTTTCTGAAATGTGGAGTGCTCTTCTGAATTTTGGATTCAATTATTTCTCCATTTCGAGGGCTCTCGCTCACATCGTGTTCACAATGTGATTTGTAGCACTTATTACGGCTGTGAATCAGGGGCTCCAATTATCCTGGTGTTATATTGTTTTCTATGTCCATAAACTTTTCCCTACTTCTCTCTTGTCTCTTTTTCAACTGCAACCCCTGAGATCATCTCGAAGTTTTTCTCTCCGTCATCAATTCCACCGTCATCGGTGTCTCTTCTGCTCATTCATTCATTCACCATGTATTTCTCGATTGCTTACTATTGTCAGCAGGTAAAAGTCTCTTGGAAATTGTGGGGAGAGAGAGATGATTAGCTACATAAATACATCCTGGGGTGTTGGAGAGGTGGACGAGGGCTGTGAGGGAAATGAGGCGGAGATGTGGGGTCAGGAGGACCTTGGTGAGGAGGGACACGTGCGCTGAGTCGGGAAGGAGGTGGGCTCTTTGCTGCTTCTCATCTGTGAGGTCCACAGGCACGTTTTGCTCTAATTTCTCTCCTCAGGTCTGGAATCTCCCATTTCACCTCATTCTGTTGTCTTATGACCTTCTTGTGGGTTTTGGTCTTGGGGCCTGCACATTCTCGGTCAGCTATGCTACGGGCAGTGTGGAGCAGGGGGAGGACCTCCCTCCCATTTCTGGCCGACGTCGTGTGGGTTGGCTGCGGGCCTCTCTCCCGCACACGCCAGTCCCCCCTTCTCTCTTGGAGGCCCGTGTTTGCGCGGTTGCCATGGCGTCCCTTCGTCATGCTCACACTTGTGCGACCCCGTCCTGACAGCCTGTTTGTTCTGGTGCATTGGCACATTTGTTTCCAGTTTCTCTTTCTATCTTTCTCCTTTGTTTTTCTTTGAAAATCGCATCACAGTGTTTGCAAGATGATACATGCTCTCTATGGGTGACTGTGGGGTGCCCCTGTGACAGGCCCCTCTCCTCTCTCCTCTGGGTTTGGTCCCCGGTGGGTGTCTGCGTGCAGCCCCTGCCCTCGGGCGGGCAGAGGTGATGCGGTCCTGGTTGGAAAACTCGCTGTTTTCTCCCCTGAGATGGTGCTGAATGTCTACACTGGAGCTCACCCATCTACAGAAGACCCTCCGGTAGGGGGCGCCCTCACGGTGCGGTTTGCAGCTCTGGAGCCTTCATGTCCCTCGACGAGCCTCAGCCCCGCTGTGCACCGCCCCGTTCTTGGGGCCCCACAGCCGTGTCCACTCCTCTGTGGTCAGGGCCACAGGGACGGAGCTCAGAACCCCACCCCCCTTGCTGTTTTCAAGATCTGCTTTGCTCCAGGTGTTCAGAATGCGGGGTGGTGGGCGTGGGGCACTAGAGGACGAGCTGGGGCGGTGTGAGGTGGTGGGCTTAGGTGATGGGGACGTCAGGTTGAGCCCTGCCATCTGATAGGTCACTTCCTGTGCCACGCTGGTTGTTAGGGATCTGAAGTCACTCCTGCCCCGGGAGTGAGTGGCTGAGGTCAGGTGGGAGAAAGGTCATGGGAGGAGAGAGGGCCCTGGATCCCAGAGGCCAGGCTGCCAGAGGGTCAAGTCTGTGGGTATCTTGATCACCTGGAACTGTGTCAGGAATGACAGTGATCCAGGAGCTAAAATCTTCCAGGAGCTGCAGAGTGTGACTTGGTGGGCGGTGACTGCAGCAAGGAGGGCGGCAGGTGACCGAGTCTGACGGCCTGAGACGGGGAGGGCACTTAGGGAGAAGGGAGGGAGAATGGCCTAGAGCAGCAGTGAGGAACAAGGAAGCTTGGTGGTCAGTGGGGTGGGTGTGAGAGAGGGGACCGCCCCGAGAGCGGGGTCCTCAGGGGACAGACCCGGCTTGGGTGCAGTCAGGAGGTGAACGTGACGTTCCCCTGGAGTCTGAGGGTCTGGGGATCTTGCTGACGGTGGGGTCAGGTCCCGGGGTGAGGTGGAGGGGAGGGAGGGGGCGGAGGGAGAGGCGGCGGAGAAGGAGTGAGGGTGAGGGGCTCTGAGTCCCGGGCGCACTGGCGTCGGCGCTGAGCGCAGCTCTGCTCCGGTGTTTCCCGGAATGACTCGTCCAGGTGGAGAAAGTCTCCCCCGCTCCCCAGAGACACGCAGCCAATGCCGTCGTGGGCTCCGCCGTCAGAAATGACTGCTTTCTGGGGTCAGAAGTCATTTGCTGTCTGGGCATTATGGACCTGAGTTCTCAAGAAAAGTGAGCTCAAAATGGGGAAATAGGCAGTGGGCGAGTCTGTCTGAAAAGCTCTGGGATCAGAGCCTTCTGGCCGTGGAAGGCCGGGGCCCGAGCCGTGGCCACATCAGCGCGAGGCCACAGGAGCCCCCGACCCTCGGGTCCCTCCTGCCGCCCCTGCCGGACCGATGGCCGCTGTGAGCGGCGCTGCTCTCGTGCGCCGGTGTGGACGGCGCTCGGCGGCTGGGAGAGGCCGGTGCCTGGAGCCCGATGATGTGGATTTGGATCCCGACTCCGGCTCCCATGGAGCAGGGGACTGGCCAACCTCAGCCTCCTTTTCCGTGAAAGGGGACAACGTAACCCCCATGGGCGGTGGGACACAGGTCACGGGGCACAATGTGTGTGATGTGGGAGTGAGCTCGTGGCACACGGTAGGTGCTCAGGAAAGAGGCTAATCCTCCCAGGAGAGCAGATGTGCGGACCGAATGAAGAGAGGGGCTGAGAGGAGTGGGAAAAGGTGCAAGGTCTGGGTCCCATTCCATCCTCGCTACGTACCCAGCAAGCCGGGGACCCTGGACAGGTCATCAACCGTCCCTGGGCAAATCTGAGATGAGGTCAGGGTAGCAGGGCTGTTGAGAGGGGAGATGAGATGTGACATGATCTTGCAAACTGTAAAGTGCTGTCCACCTGTGTTTCATACACAACAATAGGAAACCCCAGTCTCCACACCCTGCCTGCCAGACCAGCACTGCCTTTTCTCGTCACCCCAGTGGTTCTCAAAGTGGGGTTCCTGGGCCAGCAAGCACCAGCTGGGAACTTGCTAGAAATGCACATTTCAGGGCCCACTCCAGCCGTACTGAATCAGGAGCTGTGGGGGGGGACCACAATCCTCTAGGGGATTCTGATGTGTGTGTCGGGGTTTGGGAACCACTGTGTTTCACGTGGGCTGCCCTCTCCCGCTCAGACCCCCCCCACACGTTCGACTTCTTGTCTGTGCCTTACCCCCTCTCCCGAGACCCCCAGAGCCGCCACCTCAGAGAACTGTCACCCCCTGTCATGGGACAGGCTCGCACGTTTCCCAAACGGGAAGCCAGGCTGGCTCTCACCTCGCTAAGGACCCCTAGATATTGGTGCCCCTGGTGTGTTCTAGACAGAGGCCACTGGGGACGTCCTGACGCCTGTAATTGTCCCAGCCAGCCTGCTGCTGCACGGAACCAGGGGCTCACTGCCGAATGTTCATGGGTGCGGGGTGTGAGGGGCCCCCGCTCCCTCTAGGGACCCTTTGGAAACTCGCCGAGGAATCAGAATCCAGGATCCTGATTTCCTCTCTGCCGCCAACTCCCCTGGGTGACTCTGGACATGTCCGGTCCTCCGAGCCTCAGTTTCCTCGTCTCTATCACGGGAACATTGGCTGAGGACCCCTCAGTCACTTCTGAGACGTCTGTGTCTTCCCTGCAAAGGCCTAGAGCCATCTCCCCGGGTCTTGTTTCTGACTCCGAGGCGGGAGACCCTTTCACTTTGGGACTCAGGGCTCCTGGAGGCGTCTCCTTCGCGCTTGCTCCTGCTGGAGATCTGACAGGGTGTCAAGGCCCAGGAGTGTCCTCCTGTGTGCTCCACCCCCTCTCCACGCCCTAGATTCTCCAGGCACCTTCCTTCCGAAGCCTGAAGCTGCCTCCTACGCATCTTCCACATGGTGTTTCTCGAAACTCCATCATCCCTGAGGAGCAAGGAGCTGATGGTTCAAGTTAGGGGTGCAGAGAGGAGGCCCCCAGTGGGACCACCTTGCCCCTGCCCAAAAACGGTGCTGGCATGAATTCTGCTCTCAGCAGAGGAGGTAAATATAGTATTGACACCCCTGCCCACATTGGGCTGGCACTCTACAGTTTATAAGCTCGTTCAGGCATTGACACAGAGTCTGCCAAGGTGCTCGTGTGAGCAGTGTGCTAGGGTGGGGAGGGGTTTGTAGAGGGGCACTTGGGACTGATGTTAGATCAGGTTTCAAACCCTGGGCCACTTCCCAAGTGTGGGACTTTGAAGAAGTCACTTTACTTGTCTGAGCCTTATTTCCTCATGGGAAAAATGGGTCTACGTGAATGATATGTTGTGCAGTGCACAACCTGCAAAGCTGTACACAGCCGCCCTCCCCTTCCTCTCTTTAGAAGTCCCTACTGGTTTTCCATGTGACAGCAGCTATTCTGGGGTGGGTTCTGCGATTCATTACTTGGGTTGACACATACAATGGCTCTGTGGTTAGTGCAGTTGGGGGTGCTGGGTTGCTGAAGGCCTGTCCACGTTGGGTAGGCGAGCCACAGGCCCTGGGAGGATCCAGACTGTGGGCTTCCCTGGCGAGGCTCTCGGCCAGCGCACTGCCTGGCTGGAGGCACCACGGGCTAGTCTGGTTTCCCCAGCAGCAGACCCTGAGGTCGAAAGATTCGAGGACAGGAACCTGCCTGACTCACTCTTGTCACCGCACGTGGCCAGGCGCCCGTGGGAGCCGTGAGTGGTGGTTGAATGAAAGTGCGGTGGGTCCACTGCACTGGGGAGTGTGTCAGGGACTCATGGGGGCTGTGAGAGCCCTGAGGGGGCCTTGACCAAGACCGCAGGGTGGTGAGGGGAAGAGGTTGTGGGGGGCTTCCTGGAGGAGGTGGGGCAGGAACGGAGCTCTGAAGGCTCGTGTGCCTGAGGCTGCCAGACGTCCCCCCAGCACCCACTCTTCCATTCTCCAGGGACCTGACAGGACCAAAGCTTTGGAGGGACACATTACCCCTGGGAATAAAGTACTACTTTGCCAGGCCCCCTGCAGATAGCTGTGCCCTCAGCATGAAGTTTTAGCTAATATGATATAAGCAGAAATACTGTTGAGACTTTTGATGCTTAAAGGGAACTGGCTCAGATGGAGGAGGGGCCTTGTTATCTGTCTGCTTTTCCTCTTCCTTCTAGTCTGCAATGAGAATGTGATGGCTGGAGCTCCAGCAGCCATCTTGGATTAAGAGGTGACCTTGAGGAGGGAAGCCACGTGTTGAGGATGGTGGAGCAGAAATACAAATGCTAGTGTTTCTGTGAGCCCAGCCATCCTGCTGGTTCTGGATGTCCTACCTCCGAGCTTTGAAGGATGAGGAACGAGCTTCTGTCTTGTGTAAGCTTCTCTTGTCTCAGGTTTTCCTGTTATGTAGCTAGACCTAATCTGACAGGTGTAGTGGGGAGAGAGAGCTGCCCATGGCAATGGGGAGCCCCTGGAGAGTGCCAGGTGGCCGAGGGACGCGGTCAGGTCGTGTTTTAGCTGACACTTGAGCTGCAGTGTGGAGGAGGGATTGGGGGGGCTCCAGTGAGGGGGTCTGAGATGTCCAGGCCTGAGGGGATGGGGACTTGGCCCATGTTAGGACAGGACTATCTAGCATCTTCCTCTGCCCCTGAGCCGGAATTGCCCATCATGCAGTGCTGCAGAGACTACGCAAATGAGATGAAGCAGGAAGTTATCAGGGGACTGGGTGGCCCTGACAGTGTCATAGACCATTAGATGGGGCTTCTGGGTAATGGAAGTGGGGAGTCGTTTCCTGTGACCCATCTCCCAGAGGGACGGAGAGACAGGGCGAGGCCCAGCGAGATCAGGAAGGGACGGAGGGAGCCCAGGGTCCTCGGGCTGGAGACTTCAGGGAGCCTTAGGGACTCCAGCGTCAGGGAGGGGCGGGGAGTGAGGGCCCTGGGGGAGAATTTGCTTCTTCATTTCTTCACTGATTCAGGCCCCAAACCTGAAGACCCTCCTCACCCCCCACCCCCTTTGCAGGCAAGTGGGTGTGTGAAAACCTCAGTTAAGGCCTCATCTGCTCCCTGAAGTTTGACCTGGGGCTAGAGGAGGGTCGGCCCATCACTCAGCAACGCTGAGACTGGAGATGGGAGGGCCCCGGTCATTCCCTCCACCCCGCATCCTACAGACGAGGAAACCGAGGCCCCGAGAGGGACAGCAACGTGCCCAGAGTGCCCGCAAGGCCACGGTGGTGCCAGGAGAGCTCCCTGCTCCGGCCCCGCCCAGTGCTCCTGCGGCTGCAGGCTGAGTTCCGGAAGCTTCCCCAGCTGTGTGACTAGGCCCCTGGGAGCCTGTCTGTAGATGCAGGGGTGGGTGACCCCGGGCCTGCAGAGAGCCACTGCAGGGGGCAGTGTCACCTCCCCAACCTGGCGGGTGAGGGGTCCAAAAGAATTGGACGATGTCAGAGGGAAGATGTAGACAGCAGTGGAGGGAAGGTGTAGACGGCAGGTGTAGACGGCAGCTTCTGTGGGGGTTTGAGCTGCTGAGGAGGGAGCCGGGAGCAGGGGGCCTTGGACTTGCAGAGTGGGCCCCAGCCGAGTCCAGGCTCAGCCTACTGGACACTAGCCGTGCGGGGGCAGGACAGGGACCCCCCGAAGACAGAGGGGCCAGGGGAGGCGGCAGCCAGTGGGGGCCCAGCAGATGCCCTGGAAGAGGCCCCTGGGTGAGGGGCGCACGCCCTGCGCCTGGACAGACGTGGAGGGCTGCCCGACCCCGGCCGCTGACCCTGAGGCCCGCACCTGCGCTGTCGGGCTGGCGGCGCCTGGGTGCTCCCAGCTGCAGTGAGCAGCCCTCCGAAGGTTCTGCGCTCCCTGGGCCTCCAGACCTGGAGGAACAACCGCGTCCTCTTAGCCGTGTGGGAACCACCTTCATTTCTCCTGAGCCCCGGAGGCCCAGGCGGTCTGCGGGGTCTGGGGAGGGCCGTCTGCCTGAGGGCAGGAGGGCTGGAGGACGTTCCCAGGCCCGAGCCTGGGTGTCTGGACTCGGCTAATGCAGGGGCCTGGCTCGCATCCTCCTGTGACGGGGAGCTCACTCCCTCAGGCAGTGCGTGCCTCGTGGGGTCCCTCTGTCCCGTCTGAGCTGAAGTCTGCCTCCACGAAGCGTCCCTCTGGGATCTTCTCTTCAACCTGCCTGAAATCATTCAGGATCCACCAGAGAAATGCCGACGCCCACTACCACCCACGCCCATTTGCTGGCTGCACCACTGGTTCTGTGGCTAATGACAGTGGCCTCACTTACCGAGGCCTCGGGGACAGGAACAGGGCCGGGACCTCTCATGTCTCAGGTTGTCAGCGCCTCACAAGGAATCTGAGAGTCAGAGATTTCCTCTCCGTTTCACAGGTGAGAACACGAAGGCACAGAGAGGGCCAGTGACTTGCCCAAGGTCACACAGCCGGTCCACGGGGAGGGGGCTCTCAGCCCAGGTCGAGTGGCTCCACCACCTGTGCTGTTAACTCTGCGATGATGCTCTGGTGCCGAGTGAGTACCCCGTCTCCCTGGCCTCTGCGAGGACCATCTCCCCTCCGAGACGCCCTGGTCAGCCCCCTCCGGTCCCCGCGTGTCTCCAGGGAACACGGCCTCAGTGCTGGGCAACCTCACCATTGCAGCTCGGGCCCATCTTCCCTCTTGGGGCTGGTGCCTGTGGGTCTCTGAGGGCCTGGACTGCACCCCAGGAGGGTGGTTCCTCTTATGGGGGTGAAAGGGGATCCCCCAAATATTGCACCCCTTTCTGACAGACCTCCGCTGGCCACACGGGCACCTGGCTGCCTCGGGCTCCGTCCCTGCTGACTGTCCACTGCGCTTCTGCTTGGGGCTTGGCCACAGCCCTGCCCCGTCCCAGATGGGCCTGCCGCCAAGGCTTCGGGGGCCTTCAAAACCAGCCAGGAGCTGTTCCTCTGGCAGACCTGGCCACGCAGGACCCACCTCACAGGCCGATCCCACCCACCGCCTCCCTCTCCCTGGGGCAGGGAACTGGATTTCTCCCTCCACTCTGCTCCAGCCACCCTGGCACACCAAGCTCACCCCTGCCTCAGGGCCTTTGCACTTGCTCTTCCCTCTGCCTAGAATGCCACTGCCCCGGATCTTCTCGTGCTGGCTCCTCCTCATTCGGGCATCCTCCCAGATGTCGTCTCCTCGCAAGGCAGGCCGTCCCTGGTCTGCCCATCTCAAGCGGCCTCTCATCCTCCTGCCTCACTGACCACTGTCCTGTTCCTGTCTCTCCTCAGCTCGGAACAACACACTCAGTCTTCAGTTCCTTCTCCTCCTCCTCCTCCCCCCTCCCCCTTCTCCCTCTTTCCCTCCTCCTTCCTCTTCCTCTTCCTCATCCCCTCCTCCTCCTCCCCCCGTTGTCCGTGTCCCCCAGCAGACAGTCAGCCCCAGGAGAAGGTGGTCTTCTCTGTTCTGTTCACTGCTGGGGGCTCACCACCTAGAACAGAGCCTGTGCTGGGTAAGTGCTCGGCGAGTGTTTGCTGACTGACTAAACGTGCCTGGAGGTCGAGTGAGGCAGAGGGTCTGGGCACCAGACTCGACTAAGTCGTGTGGCGGGGGACACGTCGGGGGGCCTCTCTGAACCTCAGCTTCCGCTTCTGCACAATCGGGGAAGCGACCCCAACCGGATGTGAGGGTCCATCCGAGGTGGGCGCTGCCCAGCCCGGCCCCAGAGTGTGGGCCGCGTAGACGCATCCCGACCCCTCAGCCAGGGAGCCGCGAGCCCGCCATCCGCGCGGCCTCCAGCCGCTGCCCTCACCCAGCGTCCACCACACGCTTCGCCTGAGTCGGGGCGGGACACCGTCCCTGTTGTCCGGCTGGCGCGCACGAGGATGAGCGTCGTCAGGGCGGCGTGGGGAGCGCTCTCGCACGCCCGGGGGGGGGATTACTCCATTGGGGTGGGGGTCATCAGGGAGGGCTTCCTGGAGGAGGTGACAGGCAGGCAGACAGGGACATCCAGGAGCTCTTCTGGCAAAGGCCTGGAGGAGGAGAATGCAGGATGTGTCTGGGGCCAGAGCAGGAAGTGCAGGCATGTGCTGGCCACAGACAGGCTGGCGAGGCCGCCGGGCACAGGGCCGCCGGGCACCGGGTCGCCGCCAGGCACAGGGTCGCCGAAACCTGAGAGTCCGGATTGAGGGGCCAGACATGGCCGGGTGCTGATTTTGGACCTGCCACTTGCCTCCCCACCCTGAACCTCAGGCTCCTTTTGGAACAGTGGCCTAATAAGGCGGCCCCTGTGGTCCTCGGGAGGGCCCAGCGGCGCAGCGGGTGCTAATTAAATGACGGCTGCTGCCCTCTTGGGTTGTTGCAACGTCACGTTATTACAACAAACGCCTTCAGGGCTGTGTCCGTCAGGGTTCAGGGAGAGAACGGAAGGCACTGACTCAGGGAGGAGAGAGCTGTGAGATGGGGGAGCAGGTGCTTTCCAAGCCCCGAGGGCTGGAGCACTGAATCGGCACACACTCGCCCTGAGTTTCCCGATTCCGTGACCGTCCTGGGGTGGGGGCCGGGCTGAGTCACAGACGGCTGCTGTGCAGAGCGGCGTGGCTCCATTTGGCCTTGGGAAGCTCCTGGGGGCAGCTGTGGGGAGGTGGGCTTGAGGTGGCACAGACGCCTCAGCCTCAGCCCCTGCGGCCCTGCTGTCTTGGTCAGAACCTGGGGTCCACTAGGCCCGCGGGCTCCTCAAGGCACTTCCAGCCCCACCTCTAGGCCATGGCTCTGGAGTTTATCTTGAACTTTCTGCTGAAGTTTTTTTAAAAAACATTTTAACTGTAAAATAAGACACAGATACAGAAAACCACATACAACAAATGTGTAGCTTAATGAGTTGTTATTGTAACAATCTCCCAGGTCAAGAATTAGATCTTCTCCAGCCACCTTAGAGGCCCCTCCACGTGCCCCACGCCCATCGCAGCCCCTGCTCCCAGGTAACCTCTGTTCTGACTTCCACAGCGAGCACTTACTTGCGTTTCTTGTGGTTTTATCATCCAAGCAGAAGCCGTCATCCTTTGAAAGTTTCTATGTCCTTCAAGTCTCTTGATTCACAGGCCGCTCCATCCCTTTACTTTCCTCCACGTGTCTGCTGAAGACCGGGGGCTGCTCGACTGTGGACTTGGCGCCCGTGGGCAGTTTGCCGACCGCGTCCTCCTGGGGCCGTCCAGCATGTCCTGTGTCCGCGGTTCCCGCTCGCTGGGACTGCGATCCGTCCTCCGTCAGGAGGCGTGATGGCTGGTGGTCCCCGTCTTCTATGTTGGCAGCTGTTGCCGCTCAGGGTGTTGGTTCACTGGGGGTTGCAGAGCGGCGACAGTCTGGCTCTATCACGTCACTTGTTATAATTTTATACAGAGAGACTGCCCCTCATCAGTATTTGGTTACCAGGCGGTACCCGCGTGGGAAAGACGGGGGAGGTGCTGGGTTCTTGCCTGTATTTTCCGGCTGTCAGGATAATGAGTCTGTTCCCTGATATCACTGGAAGGCGACCAGGCCCACTTCCCAAGCGCCCACCGGCCCCATAGGGGGACGTCCTAGTGGCGGGGACAGTGTGTGATCCAGCCGTGACCCTCAACCCTGCAGCGTGGCCTTCCGTGCACGGCGGGCGCACTGGCGGCAGATGCCGGAAACCTCGCCAAGGAACTTCTAGGAACCAGCCCTCCACCCACACAGCGTTACATACACAAACACGAATGACGTATAAAATGCATAACACACGCGACACATGTGACGCATAAATCACATCAACTTTTTAGAACCAGGCTGGATCAATAAGCACGGCTCCCATTGGCCGAGCCCTGCTCCTCCCGGTCCCTGCCGGGCGCCGCCGGGATGCGCGGAGGCGGGGGCCTTAAAGAGCTGCCTGCGGGGACCTCCTGACTTCACCGATAAGAAGAAGTCACTTTGTGGCCAGGCCCTGGTGTCGTGGGCCTCGGGGGACAGCGTGGCAGCAGGGGACTCACACTGAAGCCCCCAGGCGGGGAGGGTGAGTGTCTCTTCCGGCCACGGGTGGTACCCCAGGCGGGTTCCCTGAAATGCGCGGGCTG
This sequence comes from Diceros bicornis minor, assembly GCF_020826845.1. Taxonomy (NCBI): domain Eukaryota; kingdom Metazoa; phylum Chordata; class Mammalia; order Perissodactyla; family Rhinocerotidae; genus Diceros; species Diceros bicornis. The sequence goes on from NC_080764.1 coordinate 5,728,486, forward strand.
CCTGACGCCCTGTGGTACCTCCGCCCTGCTTCCTTCCGTCAGCTAGCCTGGGGACAGTCGTCTGCAGCAGCTCCAGCCTTGACCCTGCAGAGCGACAGGTCCACAGGTTCCGGGGATGAGGACGTGGGTATCTTTGGGGGCCATTGTTCAGCAGGCCACACCTCTGAGGCCTGCTCAACACCCTTTGTCGCCCCCGCTCTGCCTTCCCACTCTGCCCGGGTCTGGGGATCAGCCTGAGCGTCCCGGCAGCCTCGCCAATGCTTGTCACTCTGTCCCTTCCCACTGGAGCGTTATCCGCACCCAGAGCTTCTCCCCCTCATTTCTGACCACCCACCTCTTGAGGGGAATTTCTTCCAGGCCGAGCCGGAACGCCAGCTGCAGGGAGCCCTCCAGGGTGACTCAGCCCACGCTGGCATCTTCTCGCCAACCCTGTGGCCTTTGCTGCAGGACCGCCGTCTGCTCCCCGCGTCCCGCTCCCTGAGAGTGACGGTCTCCTGGGTGAGCACTGCCACGCCCCCTCTCTGCGGCTCCCCGCCGAGGCCGGCACAGGCTGTCACAGCTGCACTGTGACTCCGCTGTGCACGGTGACAAGCACACGCTCTACGTCGGGAAAGGCACCTCTGCAGTCGTGTTGTGGTCAGTCCCTGGCGGACGGGACCAGGAGCTCACGCGCCTGCCCCTTGGGCGGCGGTCAGGGTAGAAGCCTAGGGGCCAGCCTGGCCTGGCACTCACTGCCGTGTGGCCCCTAGCAGGCTACTGGGCTCCTCTGAGCATTCACGCCACCCCCAGAAATGTGTTCTTCCATCATGCATGATGGAAACTGACAGAAAAGCCTCAAAATTGAAGTGCTGCCCCATGTGTGGCCCCAGGTGCTGGGTTCTGGGGGGCGGGGGCCGTGGGCACAGACCTGGTTCCGGACCTGGCTCCCCCTCACCGGCCAGGGCCGGGCGGCCTCTCCAGGCCTAGGCCTCATCTCTAAGGAGGGGGCAGTGTGACTCTCGGCGGAGGCCGTGGCGAGGGCGGGACGTGGGCGGGAAGCCCGAGTCCTGTCCTGTTTGTGGCTGGCATCGATGGTTGGGGAACTCACTGAGCACCGCCGAGTGCCAGGCCGGGTACCCACACCGGGGCTGCAGGCGCTGGGGCAGGAGAGAGGAAACTCACTGAGGGTCCCTAAGTGCCCACCTCAAGCCAGGCCCCAGGGTGAGCCTAGGTGCCGTGGGCCCAGCTGGGCACACGCTCAGCGACGCTGCCTCCGAGGGGTCCTCAGATGTGCCCAGCGCTGATGTGGGGCCATCAGTGAGTTTCCCAGCGAGGCCACATGTCCCGTCCCTGGGAGGACTGCATCCTGCGACGGCCTTTGCTCTTTGCTAGTGTGCAGACCCCTGACCCCGGGGGGCGGGGCTTCCCACCGCGGCCGGGCACGGGATCGGGGTCCTGAGCCTGGCAACACTCAAGGTGGTGGTCCCTGGCCTGGGGCCTCCGGGGCTGGAAGCCAAGCCTGCAGACCCCCCAGTGCTCCTTGTGTCCTGCTGCCAGGATCGCCTCCAACTGCAGACGCTGCCGTTGGGCCACGGAAAAGTGCCCAGACTGGGCGCGGAAAGGCCTGGACCCAAACCTGGCCCCACACTCGCCGTTATGTGACCCGCGGTGTCCATGGTAACGGCAGCCCCGACCCTGACACAGCCCTCCCCCCGCCAGGCGCTGGTCCAGGCTCTGGAGGGGCATCACTTCCTTCCATCCTCACAAGAACCCCACGGGGTGGGTACCGTCAGTGCCCCATTTTACAGTGAGGGCACTGAGGCCCAGAGGGGGCATGTGCTTGCCAGGGGTCGGCAGCCAGGACAGGGCAGATGCGGGATTTGAATTCAGGCGGGCTGGCTCCAGAGCCGGGGGCCCAGCCTCTGGGCTGCCCTGCCCAGTGGAGGGGCATCACAAAATGACAGGGACTCCAATTTCTCATCTAAAATGTGCAGGGCGGTGGCACAGGTTCCGAGGCGTGAGGCACGGGGAGCGTCAGGCCCGGGCAGGTAGTGGGCTCTCCGTGGACACGGCCACTTTCTCCTCCCTCCCCGGGCAGGCCAAGCTCCAGGGAGCAGACACCTCGCCATGTGGGGAGGAGAGGGGGCCGGTGGCATTCTTGGAGGTGGTGGCACATGGCAGGCCACAGCTGTCCCCAGGGCTCAGGCCTTGCAGTCCAGACCCTCTCCTCATCCCCTCCCCCACCCGTCAGCCCCTGCAAACCTGCACTCGTTGTGCCTTCTCCCCCGATGAGGTTCTGGAATGAGCTGCTGTCTTGAGCGTCTCCCATCAGGCCGGCGTCGGGCCTGGCTGGTGTTAGGATCTCGGCCAACACTCAGGAACCGGTGCCTCCTTCACACGGGCGAGAGCATTGGCCCGGAGGTCCAGGGTCACCTCTCCATGGGGCTCAGCAAAGTGCGGGCCCTCCCCTCCCAGCCCCACCTCGGCCCGGGAGGGGTCAGCACGGAGTGAGAGACTGGATGGGGAGTGGGGAGAGAGGGGACGGATGAGACGTGAGCGCACACTATGGGCCGGACACCGATTCACACACGACTCTGCCCGGCCCAGCAGCGCTACCCCGGCTTCGGGGCCAGCACCACGTTCCTCTGGGGAGTCAGCTGTCCCCCACGTGACGCTGTGCCAGCCCTGCGCCCCTCTACTGTTAGGGGAGTGGGCATGGAACCCGGGCCACCAAGTGCTCCATTCCCCCGGTTCAGGGATTGACTCAGGAACGGGCACACGGCCATTCTCCACCTTTAACAGAACCTGTTTTGTTGAAGAGGCAATGTGCCCACCTAAAAATGGATGTTACCACGCTCCCTTGCAGCTAGGAGCGGCTGCGTGATGTGAGAGGAAGTCTGATGGCTTGCTCTCCCATCAGAGGAGATAGTCTCAGCGAGCACAAACCCTTCTTCTTCCCGCCTGGAATGTGGATTTGATGCCCAGAGCAGGAGCAGCCATGTTGTGATCATGAGTATAGAAGCTGTATCACCAATGGTAGAACAAAGAAAAGGCTGGGCCTCCTGGGAAAGAAGGAGTGGTATAGACACATACAGGTATATTTGCCTCTTCTTGAAACCTCGCTAAAATTAGGGTGAAGATCACTCTAAGGCATCACTCTCACTTACAAAGAAGAAAGGAGAGAAAACCAAAGCCGCATTTGGAAGCTGGAAATCTGGTGGATGGGCAGTAGCCCACTAGGCAGGTCTGAGAAAGTGGAAACTCAGCTGGCAGTGCGGAAGGCTGAGAAGCAACGAACAGCTCAGACACTGGTGACACTAAATACTCTGGAAGGGGGAGCGAAGGAGGATTATTTGAAACAAGAGCTATCGGCCTCCCTCCTCTGCTCGCGCGGCTGGGCGACCGCCCCTTCCTGAGCCCGGAGAAAGCCTGGGGTTTGTGTTTGAGAGAGTGCTGTCTTAGTTCGTTCAGGCTGCTATAACTAGTGCCCAGCCTGGGCGGCTTATAAACCACAGACGTTTATTTCTCCCAGTCCTGAGGCTGGAAGTCCAGGATCAAGGGGCCGGCACGGCCATTTTCTGGTGAGGGCCCTCTTCTGGCATCGTGGCCGTCCTCTCGCTGTGTCCTCACGCGGCGGAAGGGGCCCGGGCGCTCTCTGGGGTCTCTTATAAGGGCACTAACGCCATTCAGGCGGGCGCCACCCTCAGGACCTACGTGGCTCCCAAAGGCCCCGCCTCCTAATACCACCGCATCAGGGGTTAGGATTTCAACATACGGGTTTTGGGGGGACACAGACATTCAGACCGCAGTGAGGGTAAAGCAGGGGGCTCTGGACTGGGGGTACCTCAGGGGCACCCCTTGAGGACAGGGGACCACATGGAAAGCAGAGGACATACGGAGTACTAAGGTCCCTTGTCCCCGTCCCCTTTGCAGCTGCTGGAGCGCCGGCAGCCAAGCATCATCCCCGGCAGGAGGAGGTCAGAGGTCATTTCAGGGAACCCGACCTTTCCAAGTGGAAAGACCAAAACTCTGGCCCTGGACGGCCCCCCAGGAACTGGGCCGGCCATGAAGACCGCCGTCGGCACACGCTACCCAAGGGCTCAGCGCTTCTCATCAGCTTTCTCTCTTTTTTTAAACGACATTTACATTGAGTGAAGCTCACGGATCTCGAGGACGCAGTGTGACGAGTTTTGACACACGTAGACACCACGTAACACACCCCTGTCTCCAGGTGTCAGACATCCCCATTCGCCTGGACAGCCTCTCTCTAGCCCCTGGCACAGGTAATCCCCATTCCTGGCACCCGCCCCTGCCACCCAGGCAAACACTGCTCTGATTTCTGTCACTGGCAGAAAGTTCTGTCTGTTTGCAAGTTCACATAAATGGATGCACAGCATCTACACTTTTGCATTGGGCGTCTCTCACTCAGCATAACGCTCTGAGTCAACCCCGTCGTCATACATGTCAGTGGTTTGCTCCTTTTAAGGTTGAATAGATTCCCCTGTTCAGATAGAGCGTACCTGATTCACCCATCCTCCTGCTGATGGACACTCCATTGTTGACAGTTTTGGGCGATTGCAAACAAAGCTGCTATGAACGTCCTTGTACAGTCTTCATGTGGACAGAGGCTTTCGTTCTTTAACTGGACACATGGCTGGGAGTAGAAGCGCGTGGTCACAAGCCAGGTGTTTTACGGGAAATGGACGTTTTGATTTTCAGTGATACGCTCAGGGGAATAAGAGATCCTTATGTAAAACAAGGTGCCGTAAAACAGGGAGGTTCAGAGAACTGAACGAGTTCTTAGAACGTGAAAATATTACAGCAGAAATGAAAAACTCAATAGAAGAGCTGGACACGAAATATGATCCAATCTTATAGAAAGAAGAGCGAAAAAGACATGGAGATAGAAAATAGAAGAGAGAATGTTAGGAAACCGGAGGCAAGCAACCAGATATTGATGTTCTGCAGGGAGAGAACGGAGAAGCAGAGGGAAGAAATTACCCATGAAAAAATTTAAAAATTTTCTACTCTGCCAGGACCACGGGGTGCCCAGAGACGCTGATGAAAATAGAACAATAGCAGAACGCGTTACCTTGACCTTTCCGAATGCTAGGGACAAAGAAATAAACCCAGGGCAGGGAGACAGCTACACACGACGGATCAGGATCACGGATGTCTTTACGTTCTCTGTAGCAGCTTTGGGAGCGAGAGGCCCAGGGAGCGGTTCCTGCAGAATCCTATGCCAGGGTCCTGCAAATTGTCCCGGTGTGAACTCGGTTAACAGAACTCCTTCCCCGTGCAGTCTGAATTAGAGCTGGCCAAAGGAGGACAATCTGTGGCACTTGGGAGGCAGAAGGAAGCGGCAGCATTACTTGCTGGAGGTCTCTGGGGTCAGACAAAACGGTAGAGTTCCGGCAGTGCCCGGTACCCTCCAGCTTGTTGTCAGTCTTTTCCTTCATACACACTCTTCTTCCTCCCTGCTGGCCTGCTGACCACCAGCAGTGCCAGGCCCCCCCCGAGGCCACCCCTTCTCGCAGACGTCCCCTCCAACGCCTCTGATGTGCTCCCCGTCGGTGTCTGGATGTGTCTGGCTCCGGGGGCTCCCCAGCAGCCCTGACCTGTCCACCTGCGTCCTGCCTCAGGAGGTGGGTCAGCGGCTCCTCTTCGGATCCTCCCCTCCCTGTCTGGACCTTCACTTCCCTGGCTCCTCCCACAACCGTGCAAGGCCTGACTTCTGCAGTGAATCCCCGGGGCACCCAGGGTGGCTCTGCCTCCCCGTCCCAAGGCTGTGGGATGCAATTTTTGGCCCCTGAAGTGGTTCAGGGAACAGAAACTTGGCACAGAGATCTGGAATTGGTTTTCTGATCTGACCAGGTTTAAAGGCGTCAATGGGCCCATCGCCGGCGGTAAACAGGAGCCTCGTCACCCGTCGCATGCGTTGGCAAAGCAGTTATGTAAACGATCACCAGGAGTTTCCTGGATCAGGTGCCCACGGAAGGCGAGGGTTCGGGTGACCCAGAGCTGCTGCCCTAGAACGTTCTAGTGGCCATGAGGAGTATGTGGGCTGGGAGTCTGCTTGGTGACTTCCGATTGTTTGGGGGAATTTGGAGAAAGAAAACGATGCGCTCGGGGTGATAAATTCCCAGCACAAGGTCAAAGTTGGGAACCCGACAGTGTCTACAGCTTCCTCCTCGAAAGATACCCTGCTTCTTGTAGCTGCAGGGTTGAGAGATTTTTGAAAACTGAACCCAGAGTCCAGTCCTGCAGGGGAATGGAGTCCAACGCAGTTTAATTCACAAGGTCTCTTATGTTAAATCGGGGTATTGACCGGGAAGGGGTGAGACTCTCAGAACTGAAATGAGTGACACACGGGCAGGTTCTGATGAAGCTGGGTGCCAGTCACCCCCAAATTCTGCCAAGCATCCTCAGCTCAGAGAAGCAGCGCTTCCTCCCTGTCTGAGCGGGTTGGTTTCCCACGGCATCGAGAACCTGCAAAGACCTGTCCTGGGGTCATAGAGATCCCTGCTAATGCTCCTCCAGACCCACACCCACCACCTTGAACTTCTCCCAGACCTGTCACTAGACTCCCGTCTGACGGGCCCCAGGGGCCTGGGTACAGAGCAGGACCCGTGAGGAGGTACCATGTATACCGAAAGCATCATTAAGACTTGTCAATTTGTATCACAGAAGCCTGGGAGTGTGCAGGGAAATGGATCCTAAGGGTGTTGGGTTAAAATGTAAGGAACAGAATGCTGCGTCAAGTGGATTTGTTGATGTGGGTGTGTTGAGCAAAGATCTGGGGCTTGTGCGTTATTTCAAGTAGCTGGGGGGAGCTCTAACAGTTTGCTTCCCTGGGGGAAGGAACCTGACCCAAATATGAGCTACGCTGAATGAGGCTGAGGTGCAAGGATTCCCTGGTGTTCCGTAGAGGAAGGTGTCCGAGGGCTTGGGGAAACTTGAGCGCTGGAGCTCTGCCCGCCTGTCTATGGTGAGTAAGGGCTGCCTTTGTCCCAGGCGTGACTTCCGTCAGGGGCGGTAGAGCCACAGCAGCGGACAGAGGGTTAGATGCGCAGAGATCTTTGCTACGGCTTAACCTATCAAGGTTTCCCTGAGGGTGAGAGAGCTGGCCAGTCTGCTGAAATCCGTCTTCATGTGTATAAGCAGAAAGCTCTAGGTCTGACTTGAATCACCAAAAAGAAATACTCCCAGGCTCTCAGACAATCTTCAGACTTGATCCCATCGGAAGAGCCAGCACCCTTTGAACAGAGTGGGTCCCCTTGAGGATGGATTCTTTTATGATGCCCCAAATGTCTACATGAACCTTTCCCCCTAGCCTTCCCAGAAGGACCTGTGGCCACTTACCAGGGTTGACACTGAGGCCCGGCTTGCCGTGCGCGCTGCTCTACCACATGTGACCCACAGGCACTGGTGCTGAGGTGTCTGGCAGACAGGGACACTGTTTGGACCTCGGCAGCCCCCTAGAGATAAGTCACAGCAGAGTCCTGTAGGATTTTGGAGCAAAGCTATACGATCCTCTGCAGATGACTATCTCCTTTTGAGAGTAGCTTCTGGCTTGCCACGGGGCCACCCAGGGACCGTGCAACCTGAGCTGCCCATTGTGGGAGTTGTCCGACCTACCAAGCCACCAAGCCGTCAAGTGGCAGTGGCCTCTCAATACGGGGCTGGAACGGCTCCTGAAGGCACAGGTAAGATGCGTGAGGGAGTCACGCGACACGGGTCAGAGTCCCGGGGCTCCTGCTCCTGCTGGGTGGCCTCCCTTCTCTCCATGCACATCTGTGCCCTCGTGGGGGGTTCCCTACACAATTATCCGAAGAAGAGATAATGCAGTCCTGGTCTGCAGTGGTCCTGAGCACCGTGTGGGCATCCCTGAAGCAATGTGTGAGCCCACGTAGGGAGGCCCCAGGACAGGGGTGCAGGACAATTGCCCAGCGGCAGGACTGTGAGCAGCACACCTGGTTGTCCGCTTCGCTGGAAGGACGGGGCATTAGAGTTACGAGTCCCCACGGTCTCCGTCAGCTCCGGCTGCTGTAACAGAAGTGCCACAGATGGCGGGGCTTAACATTTATTTCTCCTAATTTTGGAGGCCAAGATGTCCGAGATCAAGGCACCAGCAGATTCGGTGTCGGGTGAGGGTGATCAGGGCCCACTTCCTGGCTCATAGACGGCCGTGTCCTCACGTGGTGGCAGGGGCAAGGGGAGCTCTGGGGTCTCTTTAATAGAAACACTAATCCCATCATGAGGGCGCCACCCTCGTGAGCTAAGCACCCCCCAAAGGCCCCCCTCCTCACACCGTCACACTGGGGGTTAGGAGGTCAGCATATGAATCGGGGGGCACAAGCATTCAGTCCACAGCCCCCTCTTCCTGGGCGCTGTCTAATGGTTTGACTGGGTGGTGAAGGGCTAGAAGGAAGAGATCGGAAGATTGGTGACAAGCAGGTTTGAGGAAGAGTATGTGGACCGACCACCTGAGGGGCACACAGTACAAAGATATCGTGTTTTATAGGACTGTTGACCACAGCGCCACCTCAGCAGAGGAGGGTCTCAATACTCAGGAGGACGAGACGATTCCTTCCCCACCAGTCAGCGTCCGAGCGCCTGACAGTTGGCTTTTTTGATTGTGATGCCAGTGCCTGTGTTAGGCGTTTGATTGCCGAGGCGTCCGTTTCAAGGACATCCATCTCTGATAAACCTATGGCTGCACAGCCAGAAGAAGAGCCGGCCGCCCGCCCGGGAAGTTCTGCTTTAGAAAGCCCTGGTTGATCAAGGTAACTGACCGCTGGAGTGACCTCGCTTTTCCCTTCCCGCACTTTAATTTCTGTTCTTATGTTTTAAATTCACCAATAAAGAGTGAACCCAAGAAACCCTAGGCCCCTACCCTCGACCCCAGTGAGGTAAAGCCCAGATCCACACTCTTTCTTTATCTGTGACCTTGCTGTGTGGCCTGGGCGTGCCGTGTACCCTCCAGGACTAGTGAGTAATAAACCCTGTTTTCTCCGATTCCCTGACGGTCGTTGCTGAGGTCTGTCTTGCAATCATAATAAGAACCTCAAGGGCTGGTCCAGCCACAACATTGGGTCTGGTTGGGGAAATGTCTGTGGGGGCTGCCACAAGCAGTACGGGCCCAGGTGAGGGCTGTTGATGCAAGTAATCCATAATCGTCTATACGTCAAAGTTGGGGTGAGTTTATTATGAGCCAGGTCTGAGGACTATAGCCTGGGGGCTTCCTTCCCCAAGGAGGGAAGGGCGCCAAAGACGTGGGGTGTACAGAGTGGTTATGTACCATTGTGGAACAATGAGCACACATCACACATGACAGGAGTGTCCCTTTTACTGCTGTCACGGGATGCGTAGCTGGCACAGCAGGTCAATGGTCAGCAGGTACGGTCACCAGGTGAGCACAGCGGGTCGGCGATAAATCCTTAGTTCCCAGGCAGAGATGCTTATCCTTAAGGAAATGCCAGTGTCGGGGAAGATGCATCCCTGTCTTTAAGGGCATCCTTCTTGTCTTGGGGACATCGTAAATGTTTAAAGCAGATGCACAGTGCCTGCTCAACAGGCCACGCCAGGCCCTTTTGGGGAAACAAGGTCGGGCCAAATTAGTTTTAACTGAAAAGGCTTCCTCATATCCTCCAATGTATCCTATTGCTTGTCATTTATTCATCAGGGCCCTGGCCAGTCCTGGCCGACAGCATCACTATCAATAGGCTGAGAGTGACAGAATAGTCAGCTTCTCTCCCCAGCCGCCCCGTCCTCGCCTACGGAGCTCAGGAGTCACGCGGTGGGGTCAGGAGTCGCGCGTGGGCTCAGCAGCATGGACTTCTGCTCCCCAAGGCTGATCTGGCCACGGCCAGGCTGATGGCCCAATCTGCCAACAGCAGAGGCCAACGCCGGACTCCCAACATGGTGCCACTCCCCAGGGGACCAGCCGTTTGCCTGGCGGCTGGTTGATGACATTGGACCACTTTCTGTGTTCTCTCTGGAATAGATGCGGATGTGCCTTCCCTGTTCACAACGCTCCTGTCAAAACCACTGTCCACAGTTCGACAGAGCGCCTTATTCACAGCACTCCACACAGCAACGTACAGACTCCACACAGCAACCAACAGGTACGTGAAAAGGGGCTCCACATCACTAATCATCAGGGAAATGCAAATCAACACCACAATGCGATATCCTCTCACGCCTGTTAGGGTGGCTATCATCAAAAGACAAGAGATAACAAACACTGGCGAGGATGTGAAGAAAAGGGAACCCTGTGCACTGTTGGTGGGAATGTAAATTGGTGCAGCCACTATGGAAAACAGTATGGAGGTTCCTCAAAAAATTAAAAATAGAACAACCCTATGATCCAGCAATTCCACTTCTGGATATTTATCCGAAAAAAGCAAAAACACTAATTGGAAAAGATATCTGCACCCTCATGTTCGTCGCAAATGCTGCATGGTCTCGTTTATATAATGCAATCCAAAAAATTATATAGTGTAATCCAAAAAAAAAAGTTGGCCTTATAGAAACAGAGATTAGAATGGAGGTTGCCAGGGACTGGGTTTGGGGGAAATGAGGAGATGTTGGTCAAAGGGCACGAACTTTCAGTTATAAGACTGGTAAGTTCTGGGGATGTCATGCACAGCGTGGTGACGATAGTTAACAGTACTGTACTGTATACTGGAAATTTGCTAAGAGAGGAGATCTTAAGTGTTCTCACCACACACACACACACACACACACACAAAGGTTAACTATGTGAAGTGATTGACGTGTTAATGAACTTGATTTGACAGTCGTTTCACAATGTAGATGTACATCAAACCATCACACACATCTTAAATATATACAAATTTATTTGTCAATTATACTTCAACAAAGCTGAAAGGAAGGAATCTTGTTTCCCCTTTCTGCACCCCTGGCGTCTGCTGGTCCAGGGATGTCACCTCCCCAGGCAAGAATGCTTCCATCAGGGGCCGGACGCGATCCCACGGGCTGACAGCTGAGAATGTCGCCTGGCCAGTTGGGGATCCTCGTGACACTGAGCCCGCAGGCCAGGCCGGGAGGGCATTCGTGCCCGAGCCGGTGTGAGGCTGTGCATCACGGGGAGGGATTCGGATGCTATCACGCAGGGAGGGGCGCATCTGGCATCAGGGGACCCTGGGCGACATATTTTGGATGCCTGGGTCCTCTGATAAAAGTTAGTGGAAAGCACAGCGAGCTCACAGAGCAGCCACAGCCCGTTCAGGAATGAAGTCGTGGGTCACCCCCACCCCAGGAAGGAGGCCGGGGGCAGGGCTTGCCTCGGGCAGGCGGGCGGGGGATGGGAACCCGGGCAGAATGGGGGGAGGGCGCTGTGAAGGGCAGCCGCGGCCACGGGGACAGCTGCCGAGATGAAGGCGTGGTGGTGAGGGGCTCTTTGCTTATGTCGCTGTTGCCATGATATCAAAATACATCGAGCAATTCCTCTCCTTTCTTCTTTCCCTTCTCCCACTCCTCCCAATACCTAACATAAGGCGTGTTGATAGTGATTGATCACGTATCTTGGTATTTCAGCTGCAGGATCTCAAGGAGGGGGTGCGACTCAGCTAGGAGAGGAATGGAGACTCTTCCCAGATGGTAGGGTGTTTGGAGGGAGCGGGAAAGGTCAGCGCGCTTTTGATCTGATAAGGAAGAGTCGCATCACGTTAGGCAGAAGCCTGACTTTGCTCCTGTCTTCACTTGGAAGTTAAATGTCTCCCTCCCAAGCTCCACGCTGCTGACCAAGGAAATCCATTTTTATTCATTTATTCGTCGAATTCGTCAGTCTGGGGTGGGCGATGTTGCAATAACAAATATGTTCTTAAATCTCAGTGGCTTAACACAATTAGAGTTTATTTCTTCCTCACGAAAAGTCTAGCGGAAGCTCGTAGCTCTCCTGGTGGAGTCCTCTGTACAGAGACTCGGGGCCCTGGGCTGCTTCCACCATCAACGCACGTTCTCCTCGGTCTCTGTGGCGGAGGGAAAGGGAGCTGGAGCATCGCCCTGGATGGGCGGATCTGCTCCCACTCCTCTGGCCAGGACGCAGGGACACGACCCCAGCTTAGCACAGGGGCGGGTGGGAATGCGGTCCTCCTGGGAGCCCAGGCGGAGGAGGCGACCCTCTCCAACGAGCAGACTCCTGCCGCGTCAGGGCCTGGGCCCGTCTGCCTCCTCTGCTTGAAACGCTCTTTCCCTCCCTTTTCTTGGAATTAAGTTCTAGTCATCTCAGTCCAAGTGTCGCTTCCCCAGGGAGGGCAGAGAGCAGCCGCGGCGGGGCGTGAGCTGGGGGGGCCAGCAGGGCTCGGTCCTGGTCCTGCAGACCAGCCATCCGCGGATCTGATTTCATCCCAGGCCCAGCGACCAGTGTGCAGAGACGGATGGGCTTTCAGGGAGGCAGCGAGAGGACGGGACTTGCATTTGAAAATATCATCTTGGGCTGCCTGGTGGATGGGGAGCCGATAATGACACTTCTGTTTTTAAGAAAGGCCGACTCCCTGGATGGCGCCCTGAGGACAGGGCAGCCCTGCATGACGCCAACTTTGATGAATAATCTCGGCTCCATCGAAATACTTGACCAACGCTCCATGTAAGAGGCCTATAAATTATTCAGCCTCATAGACATCTTGGCAGAGGGGGCCTGGCTGTCCCCTAACGAGCAGCCTTCCACGAGGCTGAGCGCCGAGGGATGGGCTGGGAGGGGCAGCAGTTAGGCTTGGCAGAGCTGGGCAGTCTTTGAATCTTCTCAGCATCTCAGCCAAGCTTCCCAGCCCGGCCACTTCCGAAGCCAAGCCACCTCCTTCATGTCCGTGGACGCTGATGAACGCTGACTGTGGGTGGCCGGGCCCTGCACTGGCCACTGGGGACACAGAGTTGAGCTATCCCTGTGTGGTGGGGAGACTGACACCCAGACAGTTAGAAGGTAGGGTGATTCTCAGGAACAAGAGAGCTGTGGGAGCCCAGGTCTGGAACGGCAGCCTGGGGTGACAGGAGAGGTGATGTCCGAGCTGCGTTCTAAAGGATGAGTAGGAGTTCACCAAGTAGATGAGGTGGGTGAAAGATGTCCTTGCCTCTGGAAGTTGCAAGAGCACGGGGCAGGGGTGCGGGCGGGATAGGATATGAGGCTGGAGGGATAAGCAGGGGCATTCCTGCAGAGCTCTGCATGTTGGGCTAATGAGTTTGGATTCTGCCCTGGGGTCCTGCGGAGCTGCTGAAAGGGTTGAAGCAGAGGGGGGACACAGATCAGTAAGTCACAGAATGGATCCCTCAATGTGCATGTGGGCTGGACTTCAGAGTTGGAAAAGAGCCAGGCCTGCCCTCAGGGAGCTCCCAGTCTGGTGGGGGAGGACCACCATGCTCTGGAAGTTGGGTAGTATCACCCCCTTTACAATCGAGGAACTCGGGGCTCAGAGAGGGGAAGGGCTTGCCCAGGATCGGATCACACAGCGACGATGCACAGTGTCGTCTCCTCCCACACCAGGGTTGGTGTGTTTGCCCCACAGAGTTCAGCAGAAGAGATGGTGTGTGACCTCCGAGATTAGGGTACAAAGACACTGTGTTTCCGTCTTGGCTGTTCTGTCTCTGGGATCACTTGTTCTGGGGAAACCCGTTCCATCCTGTACGCAGCCCTGTAGAGAAGGCCATGTGACGAGGAACCGAGAACTCGCCAGCAGCCCCGTGAGTGAGCACGAAGGAGGATCCCCTGCTGGGTCAAGCAGTCAGATGGTGGCAGCTCCAGCCCTCAGCTTGACGCAGCCTCAGGAGACCCTGAGCGAGAGCCACCCGGCCGAGCCCCTGCCAGACCCCTGACCTCAGAACTGGGCGAGAGAAGGCACATTTACTGTTCTCAGCTGCTGAATGTTGGGGTGACTTGTTACACGGCAATGTAGCTAAGATAGCTAATACACCCAGCTCTTCAGTGGCAGAGCCAGGTCTGCAGGTCTCAAATCCTGGCTCTGTCTCTGCTGCTCAGCCCTCCGTGGTCTCACACCCTTGCCTTGGGGCCTCTTCCCTAAGTCTGCCAGTCCTCCCGGCCCCCACCATGGATCCCCACTTCCCTGTTAGTGACAGAAGCATGGGCTGGTGGGGGACGTGCCCACCAGTTATGGACCTACTGGGTCCAGTGAGCTGCCTGCTGGGCGGACCCTCCATCTCGCTACCTGCCCCAGCTGCTGTGTCTGTAACTGAGACCCCCTTACCCTTGTCTGGCTCCCAGCCTGACCCCTGCCCCATCCTCAGTCGGCACCCCATCTTCTATCCCAGACCTCAGCTCCAGGAGGGAGGGGCCCCACCTGCCTCGTGCACGGCTGGATCCCCAGTGCCTGGAACAGTGCCTGGCCCAGAGCAGGCATTCCACACAGACTGTTGAATGAATGGCACCTCCACGGGGGCTTCCGGCCCCTGGGTGTACACAGCCCCAGGAGGCTCCCAGCACACGTGCCTGGCTCCCACGGCCGACAGCAGCCCAAGGCCCCAGTCCACCCCTCGGCGACCACGGCTCAGATCTGCTGCCTGGTCTGCCGGCTCAGAGAGGGAGGTGACGGGGTGAGGACGTCTTGAATCAGACAGTGTGGACTTGAGCTGGGAAGAGCCGGTCTGAGTGGCTGTGCGGGACAGAGGTGCCCGGTCTCCCCAGCCGCAGCGTCCAGACTCCGTGGGCCACTGTGTCAGAGACACACGTCCTCCCCATGACCTCACAGCCCCCGGCTCTGCCCCCACAGCCCTTGGCAGCAGTGGGGGAACTTGGTTGGGTGAATGTCCCTCTGTGCCACCTGCTCACATCCAGCCTGGCTGGACATGCTGGGGACAGAGGGATGGGTCGGGCTGGGCCCTGCCCTTGCGGAGCTTGGGGGTGTGTGGAGGAGCCGGCGCCCTGCTGCTCGGCTGAGATAGCAGGGTGCCCAGGGCTGGGGGCCAGAGGAGGTGCTGGCCCAGCATCCGGAGGTTAGAGGCGGAGACATTCCAGCTTGGTGGTGAGGACGAGCGGAAGGTCGTCGCGAGCATGTGCCGAGTGATCGCAGAGTCAACAGAGCTCAGTGGACGGCGGCTGGGCTGGGTGGGGCTGGCCTTCCCCAGTGTCCCATCCTCAAAGTTCTCTCTGCTTCTTCCTGGGCTATGAAATCTCTCGGTGGCTTCAAGCCCCTTCAGTACACTGAACACAGCACCCCCATGACCACCTCCATCCCGAACCCTTCCTGTCCTCCTGCCCGCACCTCCAGCCAGTTGGTCTCCAGGCCTCTCAAACCCAACACCTCCAGAGCAGAGCTCATGATGAGAAGGGCCCTGGTTTCATCCAGGGTCTGCTACTCCTTAGCTGTGTGACGTTGGGCAAGTTACTTAACCTCTCTGTGCAAACAAAGCATGTGTCAAGAGGTCAGGGGCCAGGAGGCTTGGGTGCAGGTGGGCTGGGTGGAGTGTGGAGGACAGTTGGGGGGTAAGCAGGGCAGGACTGAGGCTGTGACACTTTTGGGGGGTGAGAGATGGCAGTCGCTTTATCTAGGTAGTGGCGGATCATCCACGGGATCAGGCCAGGTCGAGGAACAGAGCCCAGGCTCTGTGATCCACTGAGCTGCTCTATAATAGCAAGTTGCCTGTCCCCACGGTGCATCCGCTGACCCAGCCCAGCCCAGCTCTGGGACACTCTTGACAGTTCAGTAGTTACCAAGCTGCCGAAAACTTTGGCCTCGCCTCTGTGGGTGAGGCCAGGGGAAGAGGTGCCCTGATGTGTGGTGGCCTGAGGTGTGAGGTGGTCCCCTTGGGAAGGGAATCTGGCTGTGTCTGCCAAAATTACCCGGTGCACATACCCTGACCCAACAAGTTCGCCTCTGGAAAGCCCTCCTCCAGGAAGCCCCGCCCACTTACGGAACGGACTGGTCAAGGATGTTCACGCAGCACGAGTTGTAGCAATAAAAAATGGAAACACCCCGAGAATCTCTCTACAGGGGCTGATTGAACAAACTGTAGAGTGCCATACAGCTGAAAAGAGTTAGAAAGATCACCACTTACCAATGATGGAAGATCTCCAGAATACGCTAAGTGAAAAAAGCAGGCGTGGACTGTATGTAGCCTGCTACCTTTTGTGTAAGAATATAGATTTGCTTGTATTTGCATAAATAAAGACATTGGGAAAATGCAAAAAGAAATGAATAAAAATGACTAGATTAGGGGCAGGGACACAGATGTGAGGGAGGCTTCTCAAAGTTATAACCTGTGAATTTATTTGTGTTTTGAATGGGTTATGTTTATTTATTACTTATTTGGAAAGTTAAAAGAGTAAAATAAGAAAATGCATTAAAAGTATCCGCTTAAGAAAAGCACCTTATTTTTCCCTCGTTGCGTTTTGCTACGTGTCACGCTCTCAGCCGTGACTGCCTCCGTGATGCTCACAGCCTGTGGGGGACGAGAGATGCCAAGTAAGTGGGTACATGTGGGGGATGCAGGTGGGGGAACCTCACGGGGAGGGGGAGTGGGCTGAGGGGCGGGGACAGCTGCTCCGGGGCAGTGATGTTTAAACTAAGACCTGGAGTACGCTGGCCAGATGACGCCACTGGGAAAATGGCAGCATTAACTGAGGGCTTCTCGTATGTCAAGAAACTCTACAGTCTCCCATTTAATCTGCACAGCAACGCCATGAGGGAGGCACTGTGCGCCCATTTTAGAGATGAGCAAATCGAGGCTCTGAGTGGTGAATTACTTGCCCAAGTTCGCATGGCTGGTAAATGGCAGGGTGATGGTTTGAACCCAGATCAATCTTACTCTACAGCCTCTGCTGCTGGCCAGGGAGCTGCCCTGGACCCAGGAACCTAGTGGTTACATGCAGGGAAGGGACACTGCTCCGAGCAGCCAACCTTGTCCTCCTGGTTCGTGAGCATGTGGAGTCCACCCCAGTTGGTTCAGGGTCAGAGGCTCTGTTGCATCTGGCTGGGGATAAACCTGAGCCTGAGAAGGTTCTAGAGCTGGAGGCATACCCCTGTGGGCAGAGCTGAAATGAGGGACATGAGGTTGCACAGTCACAGGAGCTGGGCACTGGAGAAGAGGCTGACGTGGGCTCCTGTGTCAAGGTGGGGAAAGGGCTGGCACCAATGCCCCCTCCCAGGGGCGAATGGGCCATCCATCCACCTATCCATCCATCTATCCATCCACCCTCCCCACCAGGGAGAGCCAGAGCAGAGCCCGGCTGGGCCCACCTCCCCGTCTGCCCCAAGAGCACTGGGCCCTTGCTCGGCAGCCATTCTTGGGTGTCTGCGGTGAGCGGGGCAGCCTCGGCGTGTTCCTACCCAGTGCTGAGGGTTCAGGCTTTCTACAAAGTGAAGCGTTTGAACCTCTGTCTGCGTTCTTGGGCCACAAAGGATCTGAGGCAAACAGAGCGTTTGTGTTTCCAGACTGACCTAGTTTTTGTGAAAACTCCCTCTGAGCGGCTGCTCTGATGGCTGCGTCTCTGGGCCGACTGCAGAACCCCTTCTGCTCTGGCTGGGGAAGCCAGCGCCCAGGACCACCCAGAGTCTCAGCTCCTCCAAGCAAACTGGCTTGCATGTGTGCGCCCCTATGAGCACCTACTGTGAGCCATGCCCTGGGCAGGCCTCGGGTGGGCACAAGTAGCCCTATGCCTCCCCCTCACATCAACCACTCTGTCTTCTTTCATTTACCTTCAAACCTGTCCCTGCTTCTTGGTCAACTCTTCTATGCTGCCTTCTATGAACAAATACCTGTCTTCCTTCCTGATCAGGCCAACTCCTACGCATCCTTCAAAACCCACAAATACTCCCTCCTTTGTGAAGGCTTCCCAGTTCCCCCAAGCAGGTACTCCCTCACTCCTGGTGCTGCCAAAATGCCCTGTGTAAATGAAGGACATGACGTCAGCTACCACCAGCTGAGTTTCTGCTGTCTTTTCTTTGTGTGTGTGTGTGAGGAAGACCAGCCCTGAGCTAACATCTGTTGTCAATCCTCCTCTTTTTCCTGAGGAAGACTGGCCCTGGGCTAACATACGTGCCCATCTGCCTCTACTTTACACGTGGGACGCCGCCACAGCATGGCCGGATAAGCGGTGCGTAGGTCCACGCGCAGGGTCTGAGCCTGTGAACCCCAGGCCGCTGAAGTGGAGCATGTGAACTTAACCGCTACACCACCAGGCTGGCCCCAAGTGTCTGCTGTCCTTTAGGCATAGTTCCAAGTGCTGTCCATAGGGAGAGGGGAGGCCATCTGAGGAGGTGGCACTGAACAGAGACCCAGCAAGTGAGACCACTGGCCATGCTCACCTATGGGACACAGGGTCCACCCTCAGGGTCTCACAGTCGGGTGGGGGCACAAATGCAGACCCAGAGGGTGGCCACACATTGTGCTCAGGGCTATGGCAGAGAGGAGATCAGGGAGGGCAGAGGGAGCCCAGAGAAAGTTCCTAACGCTACTAGGGGGCAGGGCAGGGCAGGGTGGCAGTTAGGGGTCAGCCTGCTGTAGAAGAAAGAAAGCTGATTTCATATTAAAGCACAGGATGTCTGTTCTATTCCTTCCTTCCACCCATTCCTGTATTCACTCATCCACCCATCCATCCACCCATCCATCCATCCATCCATCCATCCATCCATCCATCCATCCACCCATCCCTCCATCCACCCACCCATCCATCCATCATCCACCCATCCATCCACCCATCCACCCCTCCATCCACCCATCCATCCATCCATCCATCCACCCATCCATCCACCCACCCATCCATCCACCCATCCATCCACCCATCCACCCATCCATCCATCCATCCATCCATCCACCCATCCACCCATCCATCCACCCATCCACCCATCCATCCATCCATCCATCCATCCATCCATCCATCCATCCATCCATAATCCATCGTCCATCCCTCCATCCACCCACACACCTATCCCTCCCTCCTTCCGTCCCTCCCTCCCATACTTGTGTGCACCCTGTGCCATACCTAAGGATGCTAAGCAGTGTCAAACCCCGTCCCTGGCAGACCTCAAGCCCCAGAACTTTGTACTGACTTGCCTCACTCTTTGCTGCCTCGCCGAGCCTCCACGGCTACATCTGTGACGTCGGGACGGTGGTCTCGCCCACCATGGGGTGACTCGACACATCAGACACACCAGAACGGTGTCTGCACACAGTGAGTGGTCCACCGGGATAGCTTTTGTCATCATTGTCATTATTCTCCAGGGGACAGTCCTGCCTGGCTGGGGCAACTTGATCGGCTGTGCTTAGGAGCTGGGGCTGAGGTGGAACCAGCGATGGCCAGTGGCTGCCCAGTTATGAGAGCGTCTCACATCGGGTTGTGATGCCTCTGCCCTTCCTTCCCTCCACAACATTCTGAAGTTCTGCCCTGGATAAGCAGAGATGAACCAGGCTGGATGGGGCTGGGCAGGGGGTACAGTAAGGTGGACACAGAAGGTCAAGGGGTGGGAGCACCAATCTCCTGGCACCTCATGGATGCCTCTCCAGAAGGCACCAAGTTTGGGCTGAGTCATGAGGCTGAGAAGGTTGGTCTGGTCGACAACCAATGTGGAGGGAACAATGGCAGGAGCAAAGGCACTGGGGCATGTCCTGGTTGGCTTTGGGTTCCAGGGTCTGGTCACCAGCACTCAAATCCTTGCTCTGCCACTTACTAGATGTGCAACCTTGGACACTTCTCCTCTCTGTGCCACAGTTTCCCCACTTGTAAGTGGGAGCGGAGCAGAGAGCTACACTACTTCCTTCTTAGGGTTGTTGGGAGAGTCGAGCAAGTGATGTGAGTACAGTGGTTTGAGCAGGGCCTGCAAGTGTTGGTTAAGATTAATATCCTGTGAATCATCTGGAGAGCCCTGTCATATATTTACCCCCCACCCCCCAACTAGGGGAGACCAGCTTGAGGAAATAACAGCACGGATGCAAATTCTTGACAGGCAGACACAGGTCTCCAATCCCGCCGGGGACGACCTTCTAATTGGCCTTGAAAAGGTGCACTGCAGCTGCCTGCTCAGACGCGGCAGCTTCTGGGTGACAAGCTGTTGTCAGCTGCTTTTAACGAGCCTGGTGTTTCAGCGCGCAGAGGTACCCCCTGGACCAGGTCTGGGATAACTGGGTCCTTTGAAAAGCCCACCAGGAGGGACACTGATGAGACGTCCCCAACTTTGAGGCCAACGACGGCCAGCACAGCTCTTGGTTCCCTCCCCCGGCGACACGTTCCCTCATCAGCACCAAGAGTCTCTGGGACCTGGGGCCCGGGGACAGCCACTGCAGGTGATGCCACCGCCAGGTGTGCCCCAGGGGTGGGGGACACGGGAGCTCAGCTTCCTCCCTTCCCGGGAAGCCGCGTCCCCCGAGGAGCCTCGGCTGTTGCAGGAACCTGGCCGTGCGTGCCGCTGGCAGCCGAGCTCATAAACAGCTGTCACTCCCTGTGTTCCAGATGGACCCCGGCGCCGCGTGCACCCAAAGACTTCTGCTAATTAAAATCAGGTTTTGACGTTTGGGGCTTTTTGCCGAAGATGGGAGATCACGCTCCGCCGTCAGCGGGGAGCTGAAGCGTCGGGCTCTGTCTGAACACAGGGCCCCAGACAGCTGGGCGTGAGGCTCCAGGCATTCTAACGCTTTTATTTGTTTATCGAACGCCTTGGTACTCTTCCCACGTTCCAGAGAGGATTTGAAGTGGCCATAAGAAAAAGTTTGTCTTGAAACAGAAAAATAAACACCCCTACACGCATGTGCATGCACACACGATTTTTGGAGACAGAAAGGACCGTGTAGGAATCCTGTTCTGTCACTTTCTAGCTGTGTGTCCTTGGTCAAGTCGTTGGACCTCTCTGAGCCTTGGTTTCCTCATCTGTACAATGGGCGCATGCAGTGCCTTCATCGCAAGGCTCTAGTGAACATGAAATTAGATCATGAGACAAAACACCTTTGCTGCTCAATAGATGTTTCCAAAATAGGCCTGTTGAAAAGGGTTCACAGGATAAGAACAGAAGAGAGAAGTCAAAGCAAAGATAGGGGGCTGGGCGCCTACTGTCACCCAGCCTGGGAACTGCACCTGTCCCTCCCCCACCCGGCTGGCTCTGCGGGGACTGCTGCCTCTGGCCCTGGGTGGACACGATGGTTCAGGGCTGGGCACGTGGTCCATGGAAACCTGAGGCTGGGACACAGGGAAACGGAGGGCTGGGGAGACTGAGGCACGGCTCTCTCTCTTGGTATCCTGCTGCAGGAGATAGCCGTCTGAGATCGGGAGCGGGAAGCCGGGGCCCGGGAGGTCGGCTCTGCTCCCAGGCGTTCCTTAGGCTGGCCTGACCCTCCAGCATCTAATATAACGTCCCCACTTGGAGTCAAGAGGAGCGAACACGAGGAGCACGCGGTCACGGTGAACAGAGCTGCTGGGGCTGAGGGCAAGTCTGTGCCTTCTCAGCCGGGCGAATGCAGTGAGGGCAGTTCCCTGGCTCCCCGTGGAAGGAAAGTAGATGACAGGGTTTCTCAGGGGAGATGGCATTTCCTGGCCTGGATGCAGGACAGCATCCTCACGGGGGCTTCACGTGGGGGCCCGTGTGGCCGCCTGGACAAGGGTCTGCAGTGTCTCAACTTGGAAGCCAGGACAGGGCACCTACTCGAGAAGGTGCAGTGCCCGGGCTGAGGCAGCAGGGCCAGGCCTGCAGGGAGCCGGTGGGCGTGGCGAACCAACCCCCCGGGGGCCAGGCAGTGGACAACGACAGCGAGCGGGGTGGAGAGATGGCCCCTCTCTCCTGCCCGCATGCAGCCAGGGCCACAGGGGCTTCCGAGCGCCCACGAGCAGAGCACGCCCAGACCCGGCGCTTCTCAGCGCCCACTGCTGCCTCCCCGCCCTGAGCCGCCCCTCCTCTCATCCCACAGAGGCCATCTGGGGTCTCCCCACCTCTGCCCTTGGTGCTCAGGGGGCTTCTCAGCACGGCAGCCAGAGGGTCTGTCTCACTCAGAGTAAAGGCGGGTCCTCAGGGGCCACGGGATCCCCTCTCCTGAGCTCCGATCTCTGCTCTCACTCCCCTGTCCACGCCAGGCACGCTGCCCCAGGGCCTGGCTCTGCCTGTGGAGTTTTCCCTCGGGGTGCCTGCAGGCTGCCCCCGGCCGCCTTCCCCAGGGGACCCCTGACGCCCGGGGCACCCCGCCCCTGCGCTGCGCTGTCTCCTCTCGTCTCTGCCTGATGGTCAGCCGCGGCTCACTGAGTTCTTCCGCTTTGCTGTCTGTCCCTTCCTGCTGGAAGACGAGCTCCGAGGAGCCGGACCCCTACTCCTCTGTTCACTGTGTCCTGGGGGCCCCGGCTCAGGAAGCCTGCGGGATGGTATCATGAGGACCAGCCCCGCACTTGTGAGGCGGGAGTGCACGGCGTCCGCCCCTGCAGGGGGAGCAGCTGGTGGCCTGGACGCCCAGTTACAAGCTGTTGGTAAGAATGGAAGGGTCCTGCGTCTGCCTGGGACCCACCTCCGCAGGGAACTTTCCAGG
Source organism: Diceros bicornis minor (assembly GCF_020826845.1). Classification (NCBI taxonomy): domain Eukaryota; kingdom Metazoa; phylum Chordata; class Mammalia; order Perissodactyla; family Rhinocerotidae; genus Diceros; species Diceros bicornis. Next base: position 5,750,935 of record NC_080764.1, read on the forward strand.
TGTTCTCACTGAGTCCTCACATCAGTCTGCCATGTTTTACATGGGGGGAAACTGAGGCTCCCAGGGCAAGGGTGGGAGAACGACCCGGTTTGCAGAAAGTCTTCCCAGAAGCAGTGCGTGGGGTTCCCCGAAGGAAGGGACTCTGGGCATACATACACAGCACGTATCTTCCACTGGGGCCGGGGGAGACCCGGCTGGGGACATGTGACTCCTCTCCCAGGGCTCCTGTGGTTCCCAGCCCCGTTCCTCCCAGGCCCCCCTAGGTGGGACTGGAGCCTGATACTCAACACTTACTGGCATATCTTTTAAAAACCTCCTTTGAATGAATAATAATCACTTAAAACCTTTTACAAATACATATTAATTATTTATTAACATATGTAGTTAATATGTGCTTATATGTAATGTAAAATGTTTGTAATTCACACATATGCATTGAAGAAAGTCTGGTGGCAAACCGCGTCTTCAGAAGCACGGTTAGATTCCCCTTCCTCCCAGAGACGACGAGGACTATGCATTTTGCCGCAGGTGCTCCCAGTCCTTCTAGGGCCATGTGGATGTGAGTGTGGTGGGCCAGGAATTCGGGGGGGGGCGGCAGGAATCCTGCAGGAGAGACCGCGGCCTGAATGGGGCCATCCTGGGAGGTCACTCTCCTGCCTGACCACTCGGTGGCTCACCGCTGCTCTCGGCACTGGACTCTGGCTGCCTCGGCCCCACGGGCCTGGCTGGCCCCTCCCGTCCCCTCGCCTCACCTTCTTCCACTGGCCCCTCGCTCTCTGCCCCTGGCTCTCCAGCCTCTTTGCCTTCCTCCAACACCCCAATGTCTTCCCCTGCTGTTCCCAGTGCCCGGGACACTTGTCACCCTCCCCTGCCTCCTCGTCCCGACCCCACCTGACCGCAGCAGGACTGATCTTTCCAGACCCCCGGCCTCCCTCCTCATTCCTCTCTGTCCAGCACCCCGTCCTTTCAGAGTGCACGTCACATCCGTCCTTATGGATGTGCTCCTCGGGTCACTTGCTTGTGATTTTTCTCTGCCACCAGCATGTCCACCCTGGGGGGGCAGGCACGCCCGATGGGTGTACCACTGTGTTCACGGTGCCTGGCACGAGCCGATGATCGGGAAATGTTTGAAGTTAAAGGAAGAGGTGCCCACAGTGACTAGAGGACGTGGAGACACTTCATTCACATGTGTATACGTACATATATATATATATCTATATACTTGTAGAAATGTTTTTTCTAGAACATTTTATTGAAGTATAATATACAGATTGAAAAGCACACAGACCCCAAGTGCACAGCTGGATGAATTTTCACCGGTTACACACCCATGGACCCAGCACCCAGATCCAGAAATGAGACGGCAGCGCCTCAACAGCCTCCCCCACACCCCCTCCAGCATCTGCCCCTCCCCGCAGCCGCCCCGCCTCCGTACTCCAGATACAGTGCTGCTGGGACAGCAGCAAACTGCTTGGCAATATCTACTAGGCTGAACCGAGGTCCCTAAACGACCCAGCAATCCCTCTCCTAGGTATAGACACGGCGGAAATGCACACCAATGCTCACCAAAGATGCTAAGATACATTCTGGAAGGTTTGTGATCCCCTGAAACCACCCATATGTCTGTCACAGTGGATGGACAAATAAACAGGATATTCACGCAGTGGAATCTTCATAGCAACAAGAATGAAAGTTGAACAGACACGTGGCAGCAACGACGAATCTCACAACGTTGAGCGGAAGGCGCCAGACGGAAAAGAGAACATGCTCTGGGATGACATTTACACGCGAGGCAAAAACAGGCAAAGGGACCCAACTGTGCCAGATTCTTGTTTTGTTTCTTTTTCTACTTTCTTTCTTTCCCTCCGTCCCTCCCTCCCTCCTTCCTTCTTTCCTTCCAAATTTGGGATCTCTCTTTCTGCACACACACACACACACACACACCAGCTTCTTCCCTGCATCAGGAAATAATGCCCTTCAAAATGGTGCACCTCTCTGTCACATTGATGCCAGCCCTGATATCAGTTCCCCTACGTTAAACCCAGCATATATGGGGTTAAAACCGAAAGCACTCATCTCCTTTCCTTGCTTTTCTAAGTTACAGTCATATGTGAATAGCCGTCTTTTTAAACCTTTGCATCCCTGAACTTCACAAGGCAAACAACAGTTACAAATTGTTAAAAGCCCAGGTGGCCTCACACTGGGCCTGCACTACAGTTTTGGCTAATTATGGGTCTTTTGAAGTTTTATTACAGGGAAACTGATATCCAGAGAATATCAAGAAGCTAAAGCTTCCCAGACCCTAACTCCTCGGCTTCCTGGCACCAGAATCCACCCTCCGCCACGGAGACAGAGACAGTTGAAGGACACCCACCTGCGATTCCCTTATCTCGTCATCCTCCTCCCTCCAGGCAGCCTCACAGGGCCAAACGCGGGCTGGGGGGAAAGCGCTGACCAGCAAGGCCACAGGCTCCCCCTCCCTACCAGCAGCCACATTCCTCACAGCCTTTAAAACCCCTTGCCTCCCAACTTTCTGGGAGACGGGACAAATTTGAGAGCTCTCATCTCCCGGCTGACGTCATCCGAAATAAAAACTCCTTGCTTGCCATAAGCCTGGCGTTCCAGTTTTATTTGGCCCCTCTTGTGTGGCGGGTAAGGAACCTACGTTTGCGTCCAGCAACAACATGAAGGCTGTCAAGGGGTTTGTACCTATTAATAGTTCAAGTGTCAATGCTTCGGAGGATCCATTACCTTCTTCACAAATCGAGTGGGTTCAGGTCGCTGTCAGACACAGGCGCTCTGAGGGGCTTGTTCGGGTGGAGGTGAGGGGTGGTGGCAATCATGTGACAGCAAGTGCAGGCCATGCCCCACGGGGTGGCTAAGGGGAGGGGAGGCACGTGGATGCCGTCCAAGTGGGCGCTCCAGCAGAAGGAAAGGGTGAGGTCTGGTCATTTAGACGATGTGTCTGTATCTTTTTAACGGCTGCACAGAGTCCGTTGTCCGGGTAGTTTGTGGCTTACGTAACCGAATCTCTGAGATTGGTGTGGTAACCATGGGGGCGCCAGGGCCAGGCTGCACAGTTCAGATCTGGGCTCCCCCAGGTGCAAGTGATTGATCATGGGCAAGTTAATTAACCTGTTGGGGCCCCAGTTTCTCATCAGCAAAGTAAACCAAATGCAGCACGTACCCTGTAAGGTGGCTGTGAGCATGAAATGAGTTGTCATTTGTAAGGCACCTGGCAAGGGCCCGGAACACAGGAAGCATCTGATACGTGCTTTCCACTCTCTCTGTTGTTTAACAGTGTCCCTCATTTTATTAGTCGGCTTTTGCTGTAATAGCTGCTTAACAAGTAGACAGTGGTGTTCAACAGCCAGGACTATACTCTGCTCTGGGCTGTGGCTGGCGTCAGGTCCACTCCACCTGTCTCCCTGTCTCTCTTTCTGGAACCCAGGAGCAAGGAGCGGGGCCACCTGAGGCATTACTCCTGAGTCCTGTCACTCCGCCCACACTCCGGGGCGCACAGCCGGTTTCGTGACCACGCCTGGAGTCAGTGGATCAGAGAAGCTGACTCCCCGCACAGGGAGCCATGGTGAGGGTGGGGGAGGGAAGGGAGACTGTAAAAATGATGCGACCTCCTGCCCACTCTACACAACCTGGCTCTACGGTCCTTCACGTGGAAACATATTACCTCTGTTTGATGAAATTCCTGGAAAGGTAATGCCCCGTGAGTCATATGAGCATTTTCCTGTCCCTTCGTAAAATGTTTCTGAATTGCCCTCGAGGGAGACTGCCCAAGTTACATTCCTACCGGAAGGGTGTGAGCCTGACCCACAGCTCCAGCCTGGATGCAGTGAATTATTTGTTTCCATCTCTGCCAAGTGGATAGGTAAACATGGCGACGATGATGACAGCGATGACAGCATCGCATACATCACCGGCTTGGATTTCTATGGGGAGGTCTGGGGCGTGTGAAGTCGGAAGGACCCCGGATAGGAGCAGTCATTTTCACCAGTTCCCTCCTCCCCTCCTGCACCGGGCTGGAGGCAGGCGAGCCTCCCCTCTCACGAGGGGCTTGGCCATGTGACCGGTGCTGGCCAGGGAACGCGCCACGCCCCAGTGGCTTAAATGCACTCCAGTGGTTTGCTCTGCCCTGCCCTGCCTTGCTCCCCCTCCCCCACGACAACGGCATGTCCTGGATGGCGGCCGCCCCTTCCTGCCGGGGCTAGAATGAGGAGACACGTGGCTTCCATCTCAGCTGAGCCACAGCTTCACCGCCAAGAACAAGGAACAACGTTGCTTGCTGCAAACGACCAAGAAACCTGCCCAGTGCAGTACGTGATTGGATGGACATCTCCCTCTCCCCGGGGATATGAAGGCCCTGGGTTGACGAATGGAAGGACCTGGATGATAAGAAATAACGCACTTTCTCAGGAGGGGCTCCTGTGTGCAGGTTGACCAGGGAGAGCGCTCAAGGTCCGCTCCAGCGGGAGTGAGGGACGCAGGACCGGGCAGAGTGAGAGGCTGGTCTGTGGTGGAGGTGCAGCGGGCCCCTCGGCCAACCCGGGGAGCCCCAGAGCTGGGAGGGCCCTGCACTGAGGCCAGGGGCCAGCCCTTTGCACCAGTGCAGTGACCGGTCATTGGATACAGGCTTCTCCGGGGGAGGGGACGACCTTGGGCATGGCGCTCCCGTCAGTGAAGTTGGTTCCTGGAGAGATGCACTGGCCACCATCAGCAGCTGCAGGGGGGAAGCCTTGCCCCTGGAGGGGGCGGTCTGGGAGTGAACCACACACCCTATGCGTTGACTAAGCTTCCAGAATCGATCACCTGGTGCGCTGGACACAAATGATCACCTGTGATCACCAGGGCCTGGGGGTTAGTGTCAGTGTCCATCAGAGAGGTTCCCAAGGTCACACTGCCAGAAGCAGGCCGGGCCAGGCTGGGGGCCCCGGGGCTGTCTGACTCCAGCACCAACGCTGTCAGCTGCCAAGACCGAGCCGAGGGGGACACTGGCTGTGAGTTAGGGTCACACCTCACCCAGGGGGGTGGCCCAATAGCATCCCCAGGAGAGCGTGGGCCACCTCACAGAGCCTCTGAGGAGCGGCCGCCTCTGAGGCAGATGGGCTCCGACGCTGTGTTTTAAATCGCCGTCTTTTTTGTGCCAGAAGCTTCTACCCTCCTGAGAGGGAAGCAATTTAGAAAATGATTCAGCAAACAGTTTGGTAGAGCTTTCCTCGGGCTGCTGGGCCTGTAGAACGGGCCTCATCTTTGGAATTGATCAAATCTGGCTGGAGTCCCAGCTCTGCCTCCGTCACACCCCGCTGTGGACCAAGGGGCCCTGTCACCTCTCAATGCCCCAGGGGTGGGCTGAGATGACGCCCTCCTCTGGGGGAGGACGTGGGGGATGAAGTGAGGCAATGGGTTTGTGGATTGCGAAGTTCTACGTGGGTCGGGATGCGCTTCAGCTCCGGGCCTGGGGACATGGAGGTGACAGGGTGTGGTCCTTGACCTCAAGGAGGCCACAGCCCAGTGGGGAGCCAGCCATGCCAACCAACCATCTTAGGGTCGCACCAGGCATGCCATGAATCTGGCAGGCGCAAAGGAGGGTGGGGGCTGGCCGTTGGGGAGCGACATGGGAGCTGGGTTTTGATCATTGAGTAGGAGTTCACCAACTGTCCAAGAGAGAGCATGGGAAGACAGCTGGAGGGGATGTGGGTCCAGAGCTCCTCAGGCAAATGTAGGGAAAGGACGGCTTGAAATGTTCAGCTTTGAGTTCAGGCTTTCTAACCTCAAGTCAACTGTACTTGAGATCTATGCCTTTTACTACATGTAAATTATACATTTACATTGTTTATCAATCATAAACTAAAACGGACATGAAAAGCTTGCCAGGTGAAGTAAGGGTTTCTAGCAGGTGAAGATTGTGGCAAAGTCATGGAGGCATCGGGGGAAAGGCTGCTTGGCGGAAACTGAATTATCCTGTTGGGCCAGATTATTAAGAAGTTAGATTTAGGGGTAATCTAGCTGGAACATCCCATTTTACAGACAAGGAAACAGATCAGACAGAGAGACACCTTGTTCACAATTGTGCAAGCTGTCAGTGGCAGAGCCAGAACTCAGATTTAGAGTGTGTGTGTGTGTGTGTGTGTGTGCGCGCGAGCGTGTGTGTGTATGGGGATGGGGGTGGAGGGGCCGTGATTCCATTGGGGTGCAACTTGGTGAAGGAAAGAGCGAATCACGTTGATCGGTGTTCATGCCATTCAAACGTGCTTCTGTACAAAACAACTTAACAAAGCAGACAAAGTTTCACACACCCTGGCGCACGAGGAGAGCCGGCCTGGCGCTTCCTCCCCCTCTTCCCCCTCCCCCTGGGAGAAAGAACCAGAATGACAGTTCTGCACCAGGGTCTGTGCCAAGCTCCTTACCCAACATGCTCTGCAGCCCCCGCAAAGAGACTCAGGAGGCGCTCACAGCTCTCCCCGCCTCGCAGATGAGGACCTGCAGCTCGGGGGGCGGGGTGGGGAGCTCTTCATGAGTTGGCTGTGGCAGGGGGGTCGGAGTGCCCTTGGGACTTGACCCCTGGTTGTCGGGGCCTTTGCACTTGCTACTCTGCTACTGGAACACTGTACTCCTAGTATTTATGTGGGGGACACTCCTCCTGTTCAGGTCTCAAGTCAGAGGTCAAAGAAGGCTTGACCATTCCATCTAACATGCTCCCCCACATCAGTCTCCAGAATTTTCCAGTAATCCCTCTTTTTCTCTCTTCAGAATCAGAACACAGCAAATTATCCTGTCTACCTTATGTTTATTATGCGCCTTCCCTACTGGAATATAAGTTCCAAGAAAGAAGGGGCCTTACTTAACATACTCCTGTATCAACTAATATATGTTGAATGAACAAATACATGAATGAATGAAGGAAATGTCACTGAATCCTGGGCTCTTCTACTAATTTCTAATAGTATATAATTTCCTGCTCTAGCATTTTACTTGGGCATTTAGGTAGTTTCCACTTTTTTTGTGTGTGTGAGGAAGATTGGCCCTGAGCTAACATTTGTGCCAATCTTCCTCTATTTTGTATGTGGGACACTGCCACAGCACGGCCGCTGATGAGTGGTATGTAGGTCCACGCCTGGGGTCTGAACCCCCAAATGCTGGGCTACTGAAGCAGAGCACGCAAACTTAACCACCACACCACCGAGCCGGCCCCAGTAGTTTCCAGTTTTCACTACTATATATCCTGTTGCAATTCATCATGGGATCACATTCGTGCATTTTTGTAAAATTATAGTTTTTGTAAAATATGGTGTGCCTCGTGATTAAAGCTTTTTCAAAAATCACGGAGATGCAAGTGTTTATGGTGGTTCTTCTCACGCTAAGCCTCCCATGTTCCAACACCTGCTGTGCTGCAGGCTCCGTGGGAAGGCTCTGCCTCTCTCACTTATCCTCACCTTCCCCACCTGCTCTCAGACTCTGAACAGGAGAACCTTTGATATGCAAATAGCTTCGTCTTGCCAGAAAGATGTAGAAAGAGCCCCATCCGGTGATGGGCTCTGCATCTGAATTCCTGCGGTAGAGGAGTTGGCTCTGCTTAGCTCTTGGGAAACGAGAGCCAAGAGGTCGCGTTCCTGGAAATGAAGCCGCTGTCCCTGGCAGAGGTTATGGAGGTGGTGATGGGCGGGGGCCGTGGGGCCGGCCTGCGAGCCCGGCTCTGCCACTGATCAGCTGCTGCGGCTGAGTGAGTCGCTGCCCCTTCTCGCACCTCCCTCTCCGCATCAGTAAAACGGGATAATGATGGCGACTACTTCACAGGGTGAGAGGATCAAATGAGATCACGTGAAGCACTCGGCAGCCTGGCACACTAGACGTGGCCTCCAAAAGCCAGGCTCTGTGCTCACGCCACTGGGCATCCGTGATAATAAGGCATCAGTCCCTGGGGCCATTCCTCACGTTCTGCTTTTCTGTATCCACCTTCTAAATCATCGGGGCTCCTGGACCTTGGGGGTCAACTGAAAGGTCCTTAGAAGAGCCGACACGACTGCGACACCATACTCAGATTGCAATGCCAGGGTAGCTATGACCGCCAGATGCCACGCTGCATTCTTCATTCATTCAGCTGTGCGCCAACGTTGTTCGCAGCCCTGGGGCCCATCTGTCAATGGAAGAGACAGAGGGCACCAGACCACAGGTGCCGTCCCCGCCCAGAGCACTGCAGGGGACGATCAGCGAGTGGGGCAGCTCCTCTCTGTGCTGTATTTTCACATAATTTCTCTGTAATTATTTCCTTGAGTTAACTTACACTTATCATAGTTACATTTGCTGTGTTATATTCCTAAACTGCAGAAATGCGTCAGTGGCCCAGACGCGGCTCCTTACAACACAGAAGTAGCATAATGACTAGAATGCAGGAGGAGTCTACACCCGTAAACCAACAGCAAGAAGTGGCTGTGAGGGTCCCGGGAGGTGAATGTGCCCTCACGATGATTTTGCACGAGAAGCCAAAAAGCAAAAGCATTTGCTGCTAAAATATCAGCAAATGTCTGAAAAATTGATTTCATTGTGCCGATGAACTCTCATCCCCAGGCCTCGGGACATTATCGGTTATGAAACTTGGCCAAACAGCAGCCTGAAGGTGAAGAAGATTTCACTTCCTAAAAAAAAAAAAAAGTAGAGCTCTCTCGCAGGAAGCCATGCAGCTTTCCAGAACAAGCACAAAACAAGACCCACCGGTGCAAAATTGAGTAATTTTACTCATTAAGGCTGAAATGAGGCAAAAACTACATCATTCAGAGCTGCCCTGTCTGTACCAACAGCAGAGGCAGCGAAGTTACCGCTTCGTCACTAACCACGGAGCCAACGCCAAATGTCACGCGCGGGGAGACGAGCAGACCTGCAGCAGAACCCTCCGTCAGACGACGCTGTGGGATCCTGCCTCACGGCGAGGGCCCGCGCCCAAGAGCAATTCCTGCGTGTGCACCTGCCGGCAGACGCGTCCCTGTGCCGGAAACCTCTGCTGCGAAGAGGATGGATCAGCTGCTGGCGGGACGGGCGCAAACGCGGGTGGCTTGGGAGAAAGTCCCAGTCGACCGGCGGGCCGGCATTCGCTGAGCACGGGCGCGGCCGGGGAGCGCTCCACGCACTTGACGAGAGTCAAGCGACCAGTACTTTTATCTACTAGTTTTTATTACATTAACTAATTTATTTAAAAAGGTAGTTTTATTATCCACATTTTAGAGTTGGCGAGCCCAGGGCCCGTGGAGGTGAGCCGGCTTGCCCCAGGTGACACAGGTGGCGGGTGGCGGTGTCCACACCGTTCTTACCGCGGTGGCAAACAGCTCTGCCCCAAGGTGAGCGAGAAGTGGCTTGTTCCTCCTTAACTACTGAGGGCCCACTTTTCAGGAAAAGAGGTTTTTCATGAAGTTAAATTATTATTATTTTCCGTAGCCATGATGTGGACCGGAAAAGGAGTGTTAGAATCAGTTCTGACCCAGCACCGACTCTGTGAACAGCAAGAAAGGACATCGCGGAAGGAATAAGAGGCTGCTCAGCCCCCTCCTTCTGTTCACAGCGAAGAGTTAACAGTCAACCGTGCGTGCCCTGATCCTGTCTCACATTGAAGGAGAAACCACAAATAATCCACGTGACCAAGCGCAGCTGCTGAGCTGGCGTCTTTCAATCCTCAGAGTGGATTAATTGGCATCAAACGCGCACATGTTTATTTTGAAATGAGGGCAGAGACGAGACTTTTCTTCTTGATACGGATAAAGCAAGTTAACACCACGCCTAGGATTTCACGGGGCTCATTCAAGTCTCTTGAGCATCTAGTTAGTATCTATTTAGCATCATGAAGACCCTGGATCTGTCACTTCAGGACAGAAAAGTCACAGACGCTTTAAAAAGACCAACCATAGCGAGAAATGTTGGAAAAAGAAACTGAGGTTTGGACACATTTAAAAAAACACATCCACAAGCTGCAAGAGAACCTGAAATACTTCCAGAACTGAGCACAGGAAGGAAGTGGGTTAGGAGCCCATTCACCGTTATCTCCTACTCCGCGGTGTTCCACTTTCTGGGGTTCGAGTGTCTGGCAAAGTGGTAAAGAGCTGGAATGCGTTTTCTGTGAGGTTCATATTAGGATCTGTGAGCTTCATGTTAGGTTTGTGTATATACTATATATTCTATATAGATATAGCACCTCTCCATCGTGACCAGCCATGGCGGATGGGTGTTAGAAAGAGCCACTGCGTGCTCCCGCCATGTGGAGCCTGGTCATTGTGAGTTGGGATTATCTAATTCAGTAGAAACAACGAGTTAGGAAAGAAAATTCATCTACAACTCCATCTCTCCATTCTTGAGAGGGCCACAGCACCTCCATAAAAATTTAGAATGATTTAATCTCTCAGATGTACAGGAAATGACAATTTTTATCAGTCATTTTTAAAGCACTGCCTTCGCTTTGCTTTTAGAAAATGGGATGACGCTCTAGAGAAAACAACACCCTGAGTAGTGGGGGCTGGGGATCTGCTCCCCTTCTCTCCTGCAGAGTCTCCCTGTGGGGGTCACAGCCGGGCCCCAGCCTCAGGACCGGGGGGAGGGGTCCCCAAATCTGGTGACCTCCATGACTGACACCAACACCCACTCAGCTGCTTGGTCTGGAAGCCACACCTGACATTTCCCTCTTCCTTGTCTTCCTAATTCATCGTCAGATCTTGAAGAATTTACCCTTCACAGTACCTGGAGTCTGACATCTCTTTCCATCCCCAGTGCTGCCCCCAATCCGAGCCCCATCTCTCTGCTGGACCGTCCCGAGAGCATCCTCTCGACTCCTCCAAAGCCATTGCTCTTCCCCAGCCTGAGTGTCTGTTTCAAAGCGAGAATCTGCTCTCCCCTTCGCCCTCTGCACCGTGACCCTCTCCGTCACAGCTCCTGCTCCGGACTGTGGCTTTGAGCTGGGCTGTCCTGTATCAACTCATCAAATCCATGCAAGCCCACGAGGAAGGTGGCTCCGTTTGGGCTGCCGTGAAAGCAAAGGCGTGGTGCTGGATCCCAGGAGGCACAGGAAAGGGCGCAGGGAGAGCGAGGCAGGCCAGGAGGGTCGCTGCACAAACGGGGCTCGGTCCCACCCACTGGGAACCATGAACCCTGTGGAAGGCACCCGGGAACTGTCCACCTGGAAGACGTGAAGCGGGGTGCCCTCCACTGCCCCCTGCCCCCGTGGCTGAGGACCGTCCTGAGGGCCGGTGACTCCCCTCCATTTGCAGGCTCCCCTTCGGGGAGGCTGAGTGAGCTCTCCCGGCTTCAGCGAGAGCCCCAAGGTTCAGAAGTGGGGAGCCTCGGGGGGCGCCGGAGGCTGGGCATCAGCAGTGGCCTGGCTGAGGCTGTCTGGGTGGGGCGAGGGGGCGGCCTGGGACCACACCGCCTCTTGCTCCAGAAGGTGCTGCCTTCATCCCCATTTTGCAGACACGGAAACAGAGGTCCAGGGAGGTCAGCGGCTTGCTCGAGGTCACACGTTGTTAGAACAAAGGCCGAAACCGTTCCTCTGCTTGGCAGCACCCGGCGCGACCCGGCCCCGGTCAGAGTGCTGAGATTCACGCCTGCTGGGAGCGGCCCTCATCCCGTGACTGGTGGGGTCGGTGTATAAATCCCCCCCCCTTACCCCCCTCTCCGGGGTAAAGCGGCTCCCACAGTCCCCCAGCTTCCGGCGCTGGAGAGGTGGGAGCTTTCGCCGCGGCCCGCGGTGCAGATGTAAACCCGCTCAGCTGCAGCCCGGACGGGGCTCGTCCACAGCAGGCCGTCCCACAACCAACTCGCAGTCACCGGCCCCTCTCGTCTCAGCGCCGCCCTTCCGGATGAGCGGGACCAGGACCGGGGGCCGCACCGCTGTCTCCTCTTCCACTCGCCGTCTCCGTCAGTAATCAACCGTCTGACTCGAAAAGTGGCGAATCTGGGGGTCAGGCCTTGGCCGTGGCCTCGGCCAGCACGCAGGGCGCTTCTGAAGAGACCTAAACTGAGACATTTCCTGTTTATTCTAACGCACACGATACTAAAAAAGTATAACTAGAACCACCTGCCCTAAGGCTAAATCAAGCACTAAGGTTTATATTATAAGTGAACTTTGATTTGAAGGTAAACGTGAAGGAGTTCGTTGAGTAGTGAGCTGGGAGGTGGTCCACGGACGTGGGAGCCATCGAGGGGGGCTGGATGCGGCCCACGCTGAGAGATGCTGCTGCGTGCCCACCCCCCGCTCCACAGAGTCCCATCATCATTCCCCCGGTTGAAAACCCCCAAGCTTCCTATTTCCCTTCTAATAGAACCCCCCTTCTCACCTGGCGGGCCAAGCCCCGCCTGCGCCGGCCCCATCTACTGCCCCGCCTCCCCCACTGCCTGCCTTGCCCGCTGCAGCCACGAGCCTCCTTCCTGTTCTAGAACACACCCAGGTCACTCCCAGCTTAGGGCCTTTGCACCCGCCACTCCCTCTGCCCAGAACGTTCTCGCCCTTCTTCACATTGCTGACTCTTTACCATTCTCCTTCTAGCTGGCATGTCACCTCCCCTGAGAGGCCTGCCCTGGCCGCCCAACCTCTGGGGCATTGCCGGCGACACCACACGGCACCTGGAACTGTCCAGAATTATCTCGGCCATATATTTGTTCCCTTATGTGTTGCCTGCCCCACCTCCACTAGAATCTGAACTCTACGAGAGCAGGACATTTGTCTGTCTTGTTCACAGCCGCATCCCCAGGTCTAGAAGAGTGGCGGGAGCAAACTCAGCCCACGGTCTGTGTGGTGGGGAATCCTAACTGTTGGGGACGGTTTCCTGCCTGCCAGCAGCCACCCCCCTCTACCTCAAGGATGGCTGTCTCAGGAAGGGTTCAGTAGCCCGGGCTGTCCCATCTCCGGGAAGTGGTAGAGTATCTGGGATACATCCGTAGGGTTCCAGCTGCTTCCATGAGCCAACCCCAGACCCCTGTCCTCCAGGCCCCTTCCCTTGAGAATCTCTCTCAACCTTTTCTGGGTAAATCTCGACCTGTGTGGCCCCAGCTCCTGGATTTGCAGACTGCTCCCCCCACTACAGTTACCCTGGTGCTTTATAGCTTACAAACTGCGTTAGCTATTTCTCCATCCCTCCACCCACCTCAGCCTTCTTCCCCAAAAGATTCAAGGCGGCACACAGATTCTATTTCCTCGTCCCTAAGATGTCCCCAAGGCTAAGGTGCTCCACTGTAGTTTTTCAGGAAACTAACAAACACTACTGTCAATGCAAGATTACAAAAAAAAAAAACCTCACTGACAAGTGCATCACCCCATCCACACAACTCCATCCCAACTTCTCGATTTCTTTCTGCTTACCACCATCAAAAGTTGAGTCTAAAATTTCTTCTGAATCACGCGTGGCTGTCGCAGCGGCACAGAGCACTACGCTGTTGCTTTTCCGAACCTGTGTTAGTGATCTGACCTCTTCCCCACTTTCAGAATGGGGAGGAGGCATCTGAACTGTGCGCGGAATCCCGGGGTTTGGAATGGGAGTGGGAGTTTCATTTCCCCCTTAATTGAACTGCTTATCACCACGAGTTGAACAGCTTCTTCTGAAAGGCAGCCAGCAGCTCTAGACAGACCGCTGTTTGGCTCCTGAGTGATATTCCTTTTGACAAATGAATGGGTCACCAGAACCTCTTCAAGCCTTGGAACTTCTAGAATCTATTCTGAGTGATGCGGCAATGGCACCTGTCTTATGCATTGGCAGGTGTGTGACAAGAATGGGTCTTACACACAAAATTAACGTTCAGTCTTTTTGTCTGCAATTGTAGCTCAGGAATAAACTCACAGAATTTGGAGCATATGTTCAGGATGGTCTGACATAGAATATATTCTAAGAAGTAATTGCAAAATTCATTTGGGGAAAACAGAGGAAGAGCCTCAAAAGATAGAGGCAATCATTGTCTTGAAGAACTGAAACTGAAGCTCTGCTGTAGGTCCACGGGATGGCTAATTAAGAGAGACAGGCTGTGATACAAAGATGCTGAGATCGATTAGATTATTGTTCCAGAATATTCACTCCCTCTCCCCCGCTTCCAGGGATGAGGATGCTTCTCCATCTCACCCATGCTGGACCTGGTCACGTGACCTGCTCTAGCTCTGGGTTGGGTGATCCTAATTCTCCGTTCCATGACCTCAGGTTTAGCCCTGTGACTTGTTTTGGCCCAACGGATACTAGTGGATGTGCTGCAGCAAAGGCTTTGATGTGCCCGTGAGGACAGCTTACTATTTTGGGCTTCTGCCATCCACGAGAAGAGCTTCACCTTGGGTAGCTGCTACCTCTTTAGCCTGCAGCCCTGAATGAACGCAGGTGGGGCACACCTGGATTCCACCTGCAGCTGAGTCCAGCCCAGCCCAGTCCTTGTCAGCTGACCTCCAACCAACCCCAGGCATGTGAGACAAAATAAATGGTGAGTGTTTTAAGCCATTGAGTTTTGGGGTAATTTGTTACACACCATTATTATGACTATAGCTGACTGCTACAGATACTGATGTGAACAAGTAATTGGGACCCCTCTCCCCCCCGTCCAGCAGGCGAAAATAGCAAGCAAGCTGCATAGGTTCAGAGTCAGCACAAAGTCTATGCTGTACTGTGAAGCAGCCTCACAGGTCATCCTAAGCCTGTGTCAGAATGACCTTGAACCCTTCACCTCATAACCCAAGATGCCAGCAGGGAAAGATCTGCAGCAGGAAAAGATACAGGGCACCTGGCTCTCATATCCCCTAGCTACATTTTTAGGTTGAGGGAATAATTAGCAAGCCTGGTACTTGTCTCCCTCCGCGCACAGATAACATCAACACTCCAGGATATATAACCAAGAAATTCTTATTCTAGAGAAAAACCAGAGGTACCCTGTCACGGACGACAGACACCCCTTTGGTGTGTATAACTGTTGACAAACGTACTCAGATCCACAGGGTCTGGAACAGCTTCTTCAGGGCACCCTGTTCAACGGTTTCCGGGGCGCCATCCTCACTCTTGATTATTGACTTAACCTCTCCCAAGATTCTTTATTTCAGCCGACACTGACACGGTGTCATATATAAGCCTCAAATTAACAGACAAACTCGCCAAAGAGCAGGCGTTGACTTGGGACGAACCTGCTGACCACAGGGACATCTGCACCAGGCTTCAAGTCTGCACATGGTTTTTCCAGGCAGCATGGGGAACCAACTAGGAGGGAACTTTCGCTTTCAATGCTTCATCCTCTTGTCCTATTGTAAACTGTGACTTATAGTAAGAAAGATATATTTGGCCTTTGTCCCAGTTCCTGGCACAGAGCTCCTAAAACCCTTGGAATTTCCTAAGAGCTGTTGAGGCAAATAATCCATAACCAATCTATAAATCAGAATTGAGGTGAGTTTATTATACCAGCCAGTTTTGAGGACTATAGCCTGGGAGAAAGTACCTTCCCCAAGGAAGGAAGCACTCCGAAGAAGTGGGGTGTACAGAGTGGGTATATACTGTCTTGGAACAAGGAAACTCATGTGACAGCAATATCCCTTTCACTACCGCCACGAGACGCTTAGGAGGTGCACCAGATGCACAGCAGGTCAGCGGTCACAAGGCGAGCAGAGTAGGCCAGTAATGAATGCTTAGTTGCTGGGAAGAGATGCTTATCTATAAAGGAATGCTGGTGTAGGGGGAGGCAACATCCCTATCTTTAAGGGCATCATTCTTGGCTTTGGGACATGGTAAATGTTTGAAGCAGATGTACACTGCATGCTCCACAGGCCACATCAGGCCTTTCTGGAAAAACAAGGTCGGGCTGAATTAGTTTGAAACCAAATGGCTTCCTCATATTTCAACATCTTATTGCTTTTCATTTATTCATCAGAGCATAAAGGAGAAGGGAGTGTCTTTTGTTATTCATAAGAAGACCTTTCCAACAACACTTGAGTTTATGTTAAGACGTTTAGACTTTTAGAAAGCCCCTAAGAATGGAGGCTGTTTGCCAGGGAACCAACATGTGATTAGAGGGCTGGAACTTTCAGGGCCACCCCTGACCCCTGGAGACGGGAGAGGGGCTAGAGGTCGGGTGAATCACCAGTGGCTAATGATTTAATCACTCAGGCCTCTGTAATGAAGCCTCCATAAATGTCCCTCAAGTGTGGGGTCCGGAGAGCTTCCAAGCGGCCGAACACATGGAGGTGCTGGGAGAAGGTGCACCCAGAGAGGGCATGGGGGCTCCAGCTCCTTCCCCCACAGCTGCCCTGTGCGTCTCTTCCATCTGGCTGTTCCTAAATTGTATCCTTTATAATAGACGGTCATCTAGTAAGTAAACCATTTTCCTGAGTTCTGTGAGCTGCTCTCACACATTATGGAACCTGAGGAGGGGGTTGTCAGAACCTCCGATTTATAGCTTGTTGGTCAGAAGAACAGGTGACAACCTGGGACTTGTGCTAGGCACCTAAAGTGGGGGCAGGCTTGTGGGACTGAGCCCTTACTTAACCCGTAGGGTCTGATGCTCTCTCCAGGTAGACAGTGTCAGAATTGAGTTATTGTAGGCCCCCCAGAAGTGTCCACCGAGAACTGGGGAATTGCTTGGTGTGGGGAAAAACTCCACACATTTGGTGGCCAGAGTATTGAGGAGTCGAAGGAAACAGAATTTTCCTTTAAAGTAGAGTGTCGACAGGAGAAACAGGTTTTACTTTCCCGTATTAAAAAAAATTAAGGTGAAATGAGGTCTGTACCTTTAGGTTCAAATTTAAACGCTCGTGGTGTCACCAGTGTCCATAGGTTAGCTGAGGAGATGAGGATAGCAGACACCAAAGCAGGGCTGAGGTCACAGCTTGGCCTCTGCAACTAGGTCACCCCTGAGCAGGATGACCGACTCATCCCGGTTTTAAAATGGGATGTCCCACATCCCGGGCCCCCCACCCCCAGTTCTGGGGGAAGTGGACGACGGTTGGTCACCCTCTGCCTCACCCTAGGCCTGGGGACTGGCCAGATCTTTGACATCAATTGCAAGATGAATTCACTCATTTCAGAAACATTTACACTTTGAGAAATTATGTGTCTTAGAATTATGGAAACACTGTGTCCACAGTAAACAAGATAAAAATAGATAAAGACATTAGGATGGAAATCGGGATGCTGAAGGTGGTCTATGAGACACACACTATTTTTTATCCTTCCTCTTCAAACCCACTAGCATGACATTAAAAAATGTGGATTTTTAAAAGACATGAATCCACAGGACAAAGAGACAGAAGAGACAATGGAAATAAGATGTGGGGAGCAGGAGGGAAGATGGACATAAGCTTATTGATCTAACTACAATTACAATGTAAACATCTTGGGCGGAGGGAAAGGAAGGCCCTGTGTGTGTGAGAGAGAGATTGTGCGGTGTGTGAAGCCACGACAGGAAGCTAAATCATCTTCCATAATGGGAAGTTGATACATAATGCCTAAATCTAAGTAATCAATAACAACATAGGGATGCTATTTAAAGATTTAAAGGTAAATGTTAAAAAACAAGGCAGGAGTACATGCTTTGGGAAGCGGGGCAGAGGGTGGGGAGCAAGGATTGCTGATTTTAGCCAAGAAGAATTGTACGATGACTTGATCTTTTAACCTACGTTCGTGTCAAACTTAGATAAAAGCAACAGCCTTGAAGAGAGGACCCGCGAGCGACCCACGGAGACAGCACAAGAACACGGCCACCCACGGTGGACTGAAGTTGTGTTTTCTAGATGGCCAGCAAAGCTGAACGGTTTTAAATCCATTTGCTAGCCTTTTGGGTTTCCTCTTCTAAGACCTGTCTCTTCACAGCCTTTCTTCAGTTTTCTATTGGATGATTCTCCTTTTCCTAGTGATCAGTGGGCGTTCTCGATTCATTCTGGACGCTAATCTTTGTTGGTTATAACTCGTGCAGTCACCTCCTCTCATCTTTACTTTGGCTTGCCTTCATTTCCTGTTGTGTGTGTGTGTGTGTGAGTGTGTGCATGCACAGAAGTGTTTCATTTGAATGAACTGAATTTATCAATCCCTCTCTTGTAGTTTGAGTTTTGGTGTCCATTTAACGGATCCCTCCTAATCCTATGGCCAAAATGACTCCTATATTTTCTTCTAAAAGTTTTAGAGTTCTGCTACTCACTTTTAGGTCTTTAATCCATGTGCAATTAATTTTTGTATAACATATAGAAATAAATATGCCACACCCTCCAATACAGCAGGGAAAAGTGAAAAAATTAATGAATTGGAAAATATACCTGAAAAAATTCATGTCATTGCTCTGCAGCAGCGGTTCTCAAAGTGGGGTTCCTAGATCAGCAGCACGGGCGTCACTTGAGACCTTGCTGGAAATGCAGATTCTTGGCCCACCCTAGACCTACTGAACGAATCAGAAACTGGGTGTGGGGTCAACCCTTCCAGGTGATTCTGATGTCTGCTACAATCTGAGATTCACTGCTCTACATTGTTCCACTTTATTTTCCAGCGCACTGGTGATGGGCATGTGCATTATTTCCAGGGTTTTGCTTTTATAAACATGGCCTCTAGGAACTGTCTCCCACAGGTTTCCCAGGACCCTCGTGTGTGAGATCTAGGGGAGGCACCCCAGCCCTGCCCATTTCCTCTCTCCTAATTCATACCGGGTTGTTTTCGGAAGTGATTGATATCAGCCTGGGTCCAAACAGAAAACGAAAGACACTCAATCCAGGTAAATGAGGAGAGTTTGATAACAGAGACGATTTATAACAGTGTCTCGAGAAAAAGGAATGTTTTCACGCAACTGAAAAACCAGTGGAGCACAGATGTACCGGGAGTGGTTGCAGAGAACACAGTATTCACAGTAGCATCCAAATAATGTGTGATATTTTACCCACCAAAGGAGGAGCTGTAGTTATCAGTATTTAGAAATATTTTTATGTATACACAGTTAGAGAAATTAGGCTACAAAAATTTTTGTGACAAAGTTAGAATTGAATACAGAAACGGATGTCAGAGTCCCCATGTGACCTTGCTGTCTTTGCCGCAGTCATTAATCAGACCCTCAAAATCTGGGAGTCCTTGGAGATCTACTTTGCACATCGACCTAATGCCCTACAGTGGGACTGAACTTTTTGTAAACGAGTCCTCTAAATTTTTGTTGCATTGTGTCCAAACTCTGTTGGAAATCTTTAATCAAAGTATTCACTAAATGGGTGCCAAGAATTCTGAGCTTTGAAGCTTTAGCGAACTCTAATTATTAGAAACAATCCCTGCCAATGGGGAAATGTTGAAATTCATCCCCACGAAAGCAAGAGAGGAGCTGAAGAAATTAAATGCTGAGAGCTCCAATGGTGTTCGAGGTCTAAATTTCAAATTCCATAATTGTTTTTGGAATGTCTCAACATGTGGGAAGAATCTTTTGATGAGATTCCTAGTTTTAATTGGATAAATTTATATTCCATACTGGAACAGAAGGAACTCAAGTAGGCCTACGGTTTTGCAGCATCTAAATTTGATGAAACGTTGGAAATAATAATACACAAATTTTGAGGGGGACAAGTTTTGGCTTGTAAAATATTTGTTGCAGAACAGTACCCTGAATGGAGTGAAAATGACTGAAGTTATGGAGATCTTTGAATATTTATACATTTTAATAGATAAAATAGAGTTGAGAGCATCCTCCATTTACTAGAGTTTTCCTGAGCTTATCTGGTTCCTTAGTATCTGTAGGAAGAGGATTTTCTCGATTAAAATATAGTCTACAAGGAAGACTTAATGGAAAATGTCATCAGACTTAAATTTATCACCACAGAATGCAACTTTGAGTAAGACTACAAATGATTTTATGACAAAATGAAGAATAATAAGACCATGCTGAAGAAAAAAGCATTCTTCAGAAAAATATCAGCAACATGGCCATAGATATAGGTCCATCAGTATCATAAATTAATTTGTTGGGCCATAAATAATGTTTCAGAAAATGCATTAGTTTAATTATCCTTAGCAACTTGTTTTGTTCTGACAAGCGTCCCAGTTTGAATGGTGACCCTGCCCATGTGAAGACTGACATGGTTGGCCATCCGCCTCCCCCCCGAAAGCTGGTTCTTGCCTTCTAGGCTCCATGGTTTCCATCAACCCCTATGGCCAGTCTTCAGCAGGCTCCTCCCCACGTCCTAGACCTCTAAACCATGGATTGCACCATTCTTGACCCTCTTCTCTTTTCTTTTTACATTCTCCTCCTAGCTTTAAATTCCATCTGTCTATTAATGACTTTCCAGTGGACTCTCCCAAGAACTCCAGACTCACATCCAGATCCAGCCTGACATCCACTTGAAGATATTGAAAAATCTCTCAAACTCAACTCTCAGTGACGTCCTTCCCACCAAAGCCCATTGCACATGCAGTTGTAAGAAATAGCAGAGACAGACCTGGTGTGCCCTCCACTCAGTTTCCGCCAATGGTAACATCTTGCAGAATCACAGTGCAACATCACGACCAGGATATTGACACTGATACAGTCAAGATACAGAATATCCTCCTGCTGCCCTCTTATGGCCACGCCCACTCCCCCTCCACCCCCTGGGGGCCTCCTCAAGTGTTCATCTCTCTGGAATAAATGCCTGGAGTGCAGTCACTGGGTGTTTGGCAGTTGCGCATTGAGTTATTTTTAAGAAATCGCCCAACTCTTCTCCAGAGTGGCTGTACCATTTTGCATTCCCATCAGCAACGTATCCAGTTTCTTGCATCCTCACTGGTGTGTGGTGTTGTCAGTATTTTTTATTTTAGCCATTCTAATATGGGTGTGATGACATCTCAGTAAGGTTTTAATTTTCATTTCCCTAATGGCTAATGACGGTAAACGTTTCTCCACGTGCTTATTTGCCATCTGTATATCCTCTTGGGTGAAATGTCTCTTCATGTCTTTCACCCATTTTCTAATCGGATTGTTTGTTTTACTGTTGAGTTGTGAGAGTTCTTTATATGTTTTATAAAGATACTAGTCCTTCGCAGAATGTGTGGTTTGCAAATATTTTCTCCCAGTCTCTGGCTTGTATTCTCATCCTAACAGGGTCCTTCACAGAAGAAAAGTTTTAAATTGTGATGGAGTCCAATTTATCAATTTTTCGTTTTATGAATCATGCTTTTGTTGTCAAGTCCAAGAATTCTTTGCCTAGCCCTACATTGCAAAGATTTTTATCCTATATATATATATTTTTTTTTAAAGTTTTATAGTTTTATGTTTTACATTTAAGTCTGTGATCCATTTTGAGATAATTTTTGGAGAAGATATGAGACTTACATTGAGGTTTTTTTTTTTAACCTATGGATGTTCAATTGCTCCATGACCATTTGTTGAAAAGGCTGTCTTTCCTCCACTGGATTGCTTTGCATCTTTGTCAAAAACCAGTTGGGCACACTTGTACAGATGCTCTATTCTGTTCCATTGACCTGGGTGGTGTCTATCCCTCCACCTACATAACACCGTCTTAATTACTGCAGCTATGTAATAAGTCTTGGAATCAGGTAGACTGTTACCTCCGACTTTATTATTCCTTTGCAAAATTGTTTTAACTATTCTAGTCCTTTGCCTTTCCATATACATTTTAGAATAATCTTCTCCATATTTACAAAAAATCTTGCTTAGATTTTGATAGACATTGCATTAAATCTATGTACCAATTTGAGGCGAACTGACATCTTTACTCTGTTGATTCTTCCACCACGTCAGAGTGTCTCTTTCTTTATTTAAATCTTCTTCTTTCCTTGGTGTTTTGTTGTTTTCTGCATACAAATCCTGTACATGTTTTGTTAGATTTATACCTGAGTATTTTTTGAGTGGTTGTACACGGCTATTGTATTTTTAATTTTGCTGTGCATGTGTTCCTTGCTGGCATACACAAATAAAATTGATTTTTGTATATTCATCTTGTATCTTGTGATTTTGCTGAACTCACTTGTTAGTTCTCGGAAGTGAGGTTTTTTTGTTTGTTGTTTTGGTAAATGCCTTGGGATTTCCTATGCACAATCATGCCATCCAAGTGAGGACAGTTTCATTTTTTCCTTTCCATTCTGCATGTCTTTTGTTTCCTTTTTTGCCTCAGCGCTCTGGCTAGAACTTGCAGCACCAGGTTGAATAAAAGTGGTGAGAGCGGACATCCTTGCCTTGTTCCCAATCTTACGAGGAAAGCACTCAGTCTTCGACCAGTAGGTCTAAGGTTAGCCATAGGGTTCTTGTAGATACTCCCTAACAAGTTGAGGAATTTCCCTTCTGTGCCCATTTTCCTGTGAGTGCTGATCATAAATGGCAATTGATTTTTTTCAGATTTAATTCACATACCATAAAATTCACTTTGTAAAAGTAAATAATTTAATAGTTTTTAGTATATTCCTAATGTTGTGCAACCATCAACACTAATTCCAGAACATTTTCATCATCCCAATAAGAACCTGTGACCCATCAGCAGTCATTCTCCATTCTCTCCTTCTCCCAAGCCCCTGGCAAACCCTAATCTACTTTCTGTCTCTATGGATTAGCCTATTCTGGACATTTTATATAAATAAAATCATACACTATGTGGCCTTTGTGTCTAACTTCTTTCACTTAGCATAATGCTTTCAGGGTTCATGTTGTAGCACATATCAGTATTTCATTACTTTTTATGGCTGATTAATATTCCACTGTAAAGTAATATCACATTTTGTTTATTCATTCATCAACTGGTGGACATGTAGCTTGGTTCTATTTTTTTTTTTTTTGTCTATTACAAAACAAATAATGCTTCTTTGAACATTCATGTACAAGTTTTTGTGTAGACACATTTTCAATGATCTTGGGCATATGCCCAGGAGTGGAATTGCTAAGTTATATGTAAACTCTATGTTTAACTTGTTGAGGAACCGTCAAACTGTTTTATGGTGGCTGCACCATTTTACATTCCCATCAGCAATGTGTGTGGGTTTCAATTTTTCCACATCTTCAACAACATTTGTTACTGTCTGTCTTTTAGTTTATAGCAATATGGGGCGGGGGTGTGTGAAGCGATATCTCATTATGGTTTTGATTTGCATTTCGCCAAAAACGAATGATGTTTAGCATCTTTTCATGTGCTTACTGGCCATTTGTATATCTTCTTTAGAGAAATGTCTATTCAAATACTTTGCCCATTTAAAAAATTAGATTATTTGTCTTTTTATTATTGAACTGTAAGTGTTCTTTATATATTCTGGATATTAGACCCTTATCAGATATATGATTTGCAAATATTTTCTGCCATTCTGTGGGCTGTCTTCTCATTTTATTAATAGTAGTAAAAACACAAAAGTTTTAAATTTTGGTGAAATACAGCTTATCTATTTTTTTTTTGGTCACTTGTACTTTGGTGTCATAACTAAAAAAAAAAAAAATTGCTCAATCCAAGGTCACAAAGATTTACTCCTAGGTTTTCCTCTAAAAAGTTTTAATTTTTAGCTCTTACATTTAGGTCTTTGATTGATTTTGAGTTAATTGTTGTATAGGGTGTGAGGTAGGGGGTCTAACTCCATTCTTTTGGTGGGGATACCCCGTTGTCTCAGAAAAGACTATTCTTTGCTCATTGAATTGTCTTGGCACTCTTTTTTTTTTTTTTTGTGAGGAAGATCAGCCCTGAGCTAACATCTGCCAATCCTCCTCTTTTTTCTGAGGAAGACTGGCCCTGGGCTAACATCCATGCCCATCTTCCTCCACTTTATATGGGACGCCACCACAGCATGGCCTGCCAAGCAGTGCGTTGGTGTGCGCCCGGGATCCGAGCTGGTGAACCCCGGGCCGCTGCAGCGGAGTGCACGCACTTAACCACTTGCGCCACTGGGCCAGCCCCTTGGCACTCTTTTTGAAAATTAGTTAAACATAAATGCTAGGGTTTATTTCCAGACTTTCAATCTTATTCCATTGATCTATGCCAGAACTGTACATTCTTGATGACTATAGCTTTGTAGATAAGTTTTGAAATTGAGAAGTGTGAACCAGCCAACTTAGTTGCTCTTTTCAAGACTGCCTTGGCTAATGTTGGTTCTTTAAATTTCTGTATGAATTTGAGGATCAGGATGTGTTTCTGCAAAAAAAAAAAAAAAATGCAGCTGGGAATCTGATAGAGATTAAGTTGAATCTATAAATAAATGTGAGAAGTACTGCCATCTTAAGAGTGTTAAGTTTTCCAGTTCATGAACACGGGATGTCTTTCTATTTATTTAAGTCTAATTTCTTTCAATGATGTTCTGTGGTTTTTGGTGTACACATCTTACACTTCTTTTGTTAAATTGATTTCTAAATATTTTATTCTCTATGATGCTATTTCAAATGGAAATGTTTACTTAATTTGATTTTTAGAATTTTCATTGCTAGTGTGCAGAAATGCAATTGATTTTTAATATATTGATTTTGCATCCTGCAACCTTGCTGTACTTGTTTATTACCTCTAGTAGTTGTGTGTGTGTGTGTGTATTCCTATAGATCTTCTATATACAAGATCATATTATCTGTGAACAGAGATAATTATACTTCTGCCTTTCCAACCAGGATGCCTTTTATTTCTTTTTCTTGCCTAACTGCTCTGGCTCGAACCTCCAGTATAATGCTGAATAGAAGTGGTGAGATCAGAGGTCCTTGTCTTGTTCCTTATCTTAGGGGAAAAGCATATGGTCTTTCACCATTAAGTATGATGTGAGCTATAAATTTTTTGTTGATGCCCTTCCTCAGACTGAGGAAGTTCTCTTCCATTCCTAGTTTAAGTGTTTTTATCATGAAAGCATATTGGATTTTGTCAAATGCTTTTTTGTGTGTCTATTAAAATGATCATATGGTTCATATGATCTCTATACTCTACTATATGATGTATACATTGATTGATTTTTGTATGTTGAACCAATCTTGCATTTCTGGGATAAATCCCACTTCATCATGGTGTAAAATCTTTTTAAAATGTTGCTGGATTTGGTTTTCTAGTATTTTTGTTGAGGATTTTTGAGTCTACGTTCATAAGGTTTACTGGTCTGTTTTCTTTTCTTGTAATGTTTTTGTCTCGTTTTGGTATCAGAGTAATACTGGCCTCAGGAATGAGTTGAGAAATGTTCCTTTTTCTTCCACTTTTTGGAGGCATTTGAAAAGGATTGGCATTAATTCTTCTTTAAATGTTTAGTAGAATTCACCAGTGAAGCTATCTAGTCCTGGGTTTTTCTTTGTGGGAAGTTTTTGATTACTAATTCACTCTCTTTGCTTGTTAGGTCTATTAAGATTTTCTATTTCTTCCTGAGTTTGTTTTGGTAGCTTGTGTCTTTCTAGGAATTTATCCATTTCATCTAGATTATCTAATTTGTTGGCATAAAACTGTCTGTAGTATTCCGTTATAATTCTTTTTATTTCTGTAAAGTCACTAGTAATGTCCCCTCTTTCATTCCTTATTTTAGAATTTGAGTCTTCTCTCTTGTTTTTCTTGGTTAGCCTAGCTAAAGGTTTGTCAACTTAGTCAATCTTTTCAAAGAATCAACTTCTGGTTTTGTTTATTTTATCTATTGTTTTTCTTTTTCCTTATTTTGTGTCTCTCTTTTAATCTTTATTATTTCCTTACTTCTGCTTGCTTTGGGTTCAATTTGCTCCTTTTTTTTCTAGTTTCTTAAGGTGGAAAGGGTGGTTATTGATTTGATATCTTTCTTCTTTTTTTATAATAGCCTCTTACAGCTTTAAACTTCCCTCTAAGTACTGCTTTTGCTACATTCCATACATTTTGGTGTATTATGTTTCATTTTCATTAGTCTCAAAATATTTTCTAATTTTTCCCATGATTTCTTCTTTGATCCAGTGGTTATTTAAGAGTTGTTAAGACTGTGTTGTTTTATTTCCACATATTTGTGAATTCCCTTCTGTTATTGATTTCTAATTTCACATCATTGATTCTAAATCACATCATTCACAATTATACAACTATACCTTGTATAATGTCAGTCCTTTCAAATTTGTTGAGACTTGTTATATGACCTAACATATGGTCTATCATGGAGAACATACCTGAGAATATGTGTTCTGCTGTCATTGAACAGAGTGTTTTACAGATATCTGTGGTTTATGGTGTGTTCAAATCTTCTCTTTCCTTGCCGGTCTCATGTATAGTTCTGTCCATTACTGAAAGTATATTGAAGACTTTCACTATCGTCATTGAATTATCTATTTCTCCCTTTGTTTCTGTCTGGTTTTCCTTCATGTATTTGGAGCTCTGTTGTTAGGTGTATATATGTTTATAATTGTTAAGTTATCTTGATGGATTGGTCCTTTTATCATTACAAACTGTCTTTCTTTTTCTCTAGTAACAATTTTTGTCTTAAATGTTGTTTTTTCTGTTATTAGTATAGCCATTCCAGTTCTCTTTTGGTTAGTTTGAATAGTATATCATTTCCCACTCACTTATTTTCAACTCATTTGTTTCTTTGAATATAAAGTGTGTCTCTTGCAGACATTATTGAGTTGGGTTATTTTTAAAAATCCATTTTGCCAATCTCAGCCTTTTAAATGAAATGTTTAATCCACTTACATTTAATATGTTACTAATAAGGTAGGATTTACATTGCCATTATGTCATTTGTTTTCTATACGTTCTATTCTTTTGTTTCTCTATTCCTCCATTATTGCCTTTTTTTTACATGAAATAGATATTTTCTAGTGTATCATTTTAATTCTCTTGTTTCTTTTCCATATTTTTGGACTTATATTCTTAATGGTTGCCCTGATGATTACAATTAACATCTTAACTTATAAAAATCTAGTTTGGATTAATACCAACTTAATTTCAATAGTTTAGAAAACTTTCCTCCTAAATAGCTCCATCTCCTCCCTACCTCTTTTATGCTATTATTGTCATGCAAATTACATTTTTGTACCCTCATCAACATAGATTTATAAGTGTTGCTTTATGCAGTTGTCTTCTAAATAAGACAGGAGAAAAAAGTTTCAAACAAAAATACATTTATACTGTGAGAAACCAGCTGTTAATTTTATTGACAACACCTTATACATGACCACTTGCTTCTCTCTTGCTGCTTTCAAGATTCTGTGTTTGTCTGTGACTTGCAAGAGTTGCTCTATGATGTGTCTAGGTGTTTGAGTTTATCCTACTTGGAGTTTGTTGAGCTTCTTGGATGTTCAGCTTAATGCATTTCATCAAATTCGGGAAGTTTCTGGCCTTCTCTGATACCACTCCAGCTGGGGAGTGGGGTGGGGCACCTCACTTTAACTTGGCAAGGTCGGGAGTCTAGGCTCCCCGCTCAGCCTTTGCTGGCATGAGTGGTGGTGGGACCGTTAATTTTTCTGTAGTGTTTGGTTGGAGTACAGCGGTTATTGTCTAAAAGTTTTCTGTCTTAGGTTGTCCCTTTTCCGGTTCTTTGGCTTGAGAGAGCAGGTTTTTGGAGGCAGGTTTCTGGTCTGCACTCAATGGCACCTCCAGGTTGCCAGCTTCTTCAACTCTAAGTCTGAGATATATGATGCAAAAGAATGCCCAGGGAACTCAACACTCTATCATTCCTTGGGTCCTGAGCCACCCAGCCAGTCTGCCTTTTTCTCTCCACCTTGTGGAGTCATTTATTTTGAGTTGTTTTCAGTTGTGCTTTGTTGAAAGAATAAGGAAGACCCTACCCCATCTTCCTGGAAATGGAAGTTGACTATATTTCCTTTTAAAAGGTAATTTTCCACAGCCACCTCATCTTGTAACATTTCTGCCTCCTTCCCCCCACCCGCAATGTCTGTTCTTTTCACAAGTGTCATCCCTTCATTGTTCTCATTTTTTTTTTTTCTGAGGAAGATTTGCCTGTCTTCCTCTATTTTCTATCTGGGTCATGCCCACAGCGTGGCTGCTGACGAGTGGTGTAGGTCCATGCCCGGGAACTGAACCTGGGCCGCCAAAGCGGAGTGCACCAAACTTAACCACTAGGCCACAGGGCCGGCCCCCCACTCTTCTCATTGAGGATCCTAAATATGCTTAAAGTCTTTTTTTTTTCCAGATTGTTCTATTCTTTTAATTTCATCTGGAGTTAATTCATATTATGATTATTGATTTTGTTGGCCATTATTCTCAGCATTAGATGTTTTCATGGGCTTCAGAGTTTTGATTTTTAGGCTCATTTTTGGGTAAAAGGCTGTCTTGCACTTTCTCTCTGTGTGTACTCCACCCTCCTGCCCCTTTTACGTTTCCTCCCCAGCCCAGCAGTTTGGGGCTGCACCAATGATATGAGGCATGAATGAACTTGACTTTGTCAGAGGCCTGCCTGAGGAGTACAAGTGGCTCCCAGAGGTTCAGCCTCCTTGAACACTGTGTCCTCCAAAGACTGGCTTAGTGGGTGTCTTCTCTCTCCAGCCATGTCCCAGCCTGGAATTGACCTTTCAGAAGCAGCTGAGCAAGGTCAAGCAGGAGAGCCATCCAGATCCTAAGTCAAACAGCTCATACCCTTTGGCCGAGTAGTTCCGCTCCTTGGCATTCACCCTGGAGAACCTGGCAGAGAACGGGGCTGAGATTTATAAATAAGCGTGGTTTATAAAACTTCCCCATGGAAAATCAAGTAAAGATCTATCAAAAGGAGTATGGTCAAATAAATTGCGGCACATGATTTCAGTGGAACACTAGGCAATTCAAAATTGAAAATCACGCATCTTTAATGGGAAAATGCTCAAAATTCAGTGTGTTATTTTTTTAAAGATTTTATTTATTTATTTTTTCCCCCAAAGCCCCAGCAGATAGTTGTATGTCATAGCTGCACATCCTTCTAGCTGCTGTATGTGGGACACGCCCTCAGCATGGCCGGAGAAGCGGTACGTCGGTGCGCGCCCGGGATCCGAACCCGGGCCGCCAGCAGCGGAGCGCGCGCACTTAACCGCTAAGCCACGGGGCCGGCCCTCAGTATGTTATTAAGGTTACAAAGTAGTTCGAAGGGTAGAAAAATTAACATTTTGTAATAGAATACATCATAGAAAAACGACTGGATGGAACCACAGAAATAGTACTATTCGTTCTTTGCAGGTGGAGGGACTCTGAGTGACATAAAGGTCTTTTTAAAGACTTTTGTGACATCAAAATTTGCTACAATGAACATACATGAAAAGCCAGCTTCATTTAAAAAAATAATTGCAACATATACAAAATGAGCCTTGCAAGCAGCGTTGGGAAGCATCAACCAGAAAAGAAAGGAAGGCACCCCGGGCATTAATGAAAGACCAGAAACCGCAGTCATCACTGATTGGCTGCTGAGGAAGGACGCGGAGCAGCGGCCCGGGAGGCGGGGCTGCGCGGTGCGGGGGCGGGGCCACCCCACTTCCGGGGCGGGGCCTCGGGCGCCGCCGCGCGCGGGAGCGGGCGGTCTCCATGGCAACCAGCAGGGCCCGCGCGAGGCCTGCCCCGCGCCGCCGCCCCCGCCGCCTCGCCGGCCCCGCCCCGCCGGCCCCGCCCGCGCCCAGGCCGCGCCGCGCCCCGCCCTCCGCCGCGCCCCCGGCCCGGCCCGCTCGTGCTCCCGGCCCCGCCGCCCCGGCCTGACCTGACCGGGAAGCAGTTCCGCGGGCCGCCGCCGCCGTGACTCATCGCTGCCCGCGTCGCCCGCTCGGGCCATCTTGGCGGCGGCCGGCGCGGCAGACGGAGCGGCGGAGGAAGCGCGGAGACCCAGGTACGCGCGCCCCGGGCCCGGCGCCGCCGCGGGGGCGGCCGCCCTTTGTTCTGCCCCCGCCCCGCCCCCGCCCCCCGCGTCCCCTGCTCCCAGCCCCGCCCGCGACCGCAGCCTTCTTAAAAACATCTTTTTAATCCTTCAGGGCCCAGAACGAGCCCAGGCTCCGGCGCAGCCGCCTTGGCCTCGCGAGGGCCGCGTCCCGGAGGCGGCGACCCGCAGGGGCCTGCACCGCCTGCCTGGCCCGGACCTCTCGGCCACTCGGAGGCTTGCACCCGACCCTTCTCCTGATTTCCGCCTGGGCCTGCCCGGTGTCGGCATCACAGGCGCTCGGTGCTCCATACCCCTTCTCACGCCCCCGCAGTCTCCGCCTTCGGCCGACCTCGGGCCAGCATGGTCCAACCCCAGACATCGAAAGCCGAAACCCCAGCCCCCGCGGCTTCTGCCAATGCCCAAATGGATGACGTGATCGACACCCTGACCTCCCTGCGCCTCACCAACTCGGCGCTGAGGCGGGAGGCCTCCACGCTGCGGGCGGAGAAGGCCAACCTCACCAACATGCTGGAGAGCGTGATGGCCGAGCTGACCCTGCTGCGCACCAGGGCTCGGATTCCGGGGGCGCTGCAGATCACCCCGCCCATCTCGGCCATCACCTCCAGTGGGACCCGACCGATGACCACGCCTCCGACCTCTCTGCCCGAACCCTTTTCCGGGGACCCGGGCCAGCTGGCGGGGTTCTTGATGCAGATGGACAGGTTCATGATCTTCCAGGCCTCCCGCTTCCCCGGGGAGGCCGAGCGAGTGGCGTTCCTTGTGTCCCGGCTGACTGGGGAGGCGGAGAAGTGGGCCATCCCGCACATGCAACCCGACAGCCCGTTGCGCAACAACTACCAGGGGTTCCTGGCAGAGTTGCGGCGAACCTACAAGTCCCCGCTCCGGCACGCACGGCGCGCCCAGATCAGGAAGACTTCCGCCTCGAATCGGGCTGTGCGGGAGCGGCAGATGCTGTGCCGTCAGCTGGCCGCCACGGGCACCGGGCCCTGCCCTGTGCACCCAGCCTCCAACGGGACCAGTCCGGCTCCGGCCCTGCCCACCCGGGCACGGAACCTTTAAGAATCGGCCGCCACCCTGGTCGCCTCTGCAGCCACCCAGGTAGCATCCACCCGCTGCTGCGTAGAGGAAAAGTTGGAACGACAGCATAGCATCGCCCTCGTTTGAGGACGTCGCTTCCTGCCCCTCCAGACCTGTTCCACGAGGAGATCTTCCTTCATGGCTCTTGGGCGCTCTGTCATCCACCTTGCTTGCTAGTGTCACGTGCTAGCTTTGTACCTGCACCTCAGCGCATGTCTCCCCTCTCTTGCCTGCAACCCCAGCTCTTCTCGTGACCACAGCTCTGCTGCGCGGTCGCAGCGGCTCCACAGCACCCTGCGGACTGTTTGGGCTGACCCCTCCCAGCCTGACCAGGTTCATGGAGACCCCTACTCCACCCTCTGCAGGCCCCCACCGCGGCTCCCCGCCTGCTGCCCTGTTCTCACTCGTGACAGAAAGGAGCCACTTTGGCCAGGCTGGTGGCTTATGTGGGTACCTGGAGAGGGGTCTGGCTTTCTGCCCATAGGTGATCACCAGCCCTGTCAGGGCCCAGTGTGGCAGGCAGGGGCCTCGTCCCTGCTGTCCGTGGCCAAGTGACCACTGTTGGGAGAATAGTTCCAGCATTCGAGGGGCAGGCTTCGCTCTGCACATGAGCACGCAGTCGTCATGCCCATTGTTGTGCTGGGAAAGACTGATATTTCAGCTAAAGGGAGAAGCCCCCAGCGGATGCACCTCCTTTAGTGCCTGGCTTTAGCTGCCAGTGTTCTGATAGCGCCAGGAACTTAGAGAATCTGGAGCTTGCCTGTTAAAGAAGGTCATTGTGACTTTGGACCCCTGGGCAGTTCCATCCCGGCCCCACAGGCAGCACATTCATGCTCATCCCTGCTTAAGACCCACTGCAGGCTGAGGGCTGGATGCCAGTGGCTGGCTTTGCTGCCCTGGGCCTCCAGTGAGACTCACCGCCAGCTGCTAGTGTGCAGTCACCCCTCGTCTTTGTCCCACGTCACTTGGTGGTGGGCCTTGTCTAGCTTGAGACTCATTCCCTTCTCCATTCAGGTGACATGTGGCCTTTACCTCGGCCATTTCAGCCACCCCCACCATCTGTCCGTCTCCAGAGCCTCCGTGTAGCCTGCCTTCCCTGTTCCTGGGCTGTCCATCACATGTCCAGTCTTTGTGCAGGAAAACATGGACTCTCATAGCTGGAGTCCAGCTTCTCTGGGGTGCAGCATTAGCGCTTAAGGCAGGGGCGTATCTGCCTCTGACAGCCCCAGCCAGGGCCTTGGTGGCATTTGTAAAGGAAAAGAGCTGCAGACTACCTCAGTCCTGATGTGGTGACAGTGCAGAACTGGCACTCGTGTCCTAATTCTGAGGGGCAAAGCTGTACCTCTTAGTGGTGGATGGCCTTGTGCTTCCTCCTGGGGGACGCCCAGAAATCACTTTCTGAATGAGACTTGGCCACGGCCTTTGGAGTGTGCTGTCCCCCCCATATGTCGATGCCAGGTGAACCCCATGTCCATGACCACCTGGGCCACGGGGGAGATAGGCTGTCTTACCCTGGTTCGTCTGCCCCTGTTCTGAATGGTCCTGGCTTGACTGCAGAAGGACAGCGTCAGCACCCACCCAGAGACCTGTGTCTTGGGATGCCCGGAGGTTGGGGCCTAGGGCCCGTCCTCTCTTCCTCAGAGTTTTGATGATGCTGGGAGGTGACTGCATTCTGAAGCAGCTGCTGCCTTGCAGAGTCAAGGCTGTTCCGTGGTTGCTGGGGTTCCTGGACCACTGCCACCCACTCGTGGTAAACTCTGTTCGCCCAATTGCCCTGCCAAACAACTGCCTGAGTACAGGCTTCACGCCCCCTGGATTCCAGCCAAGGCTGTTCAGGTGGGACCATGGTGCTCATCAGGTGTGAATGGGGGAGGACACAGTGGGGCCACCGTACTGGGGGTGGGGCCTCTGATGGAGGTGTGCAGATCAGTTTCTCTTGTGCTCAGTTCTCTCCTGTCTGCCTGCCAGGCAGAGGTGCCCACAGATGAAGGGGTACTGTGGCAGCTGGGGAGAAAGAGGCCTGCAGGGGGTAACAGACACCTTGAAGGTTTCCACGTGGCACAGCCCAGCCAGGGTAGGAGACCCAGCCTGGGAGCAGGGCGGGAACTCGGCCATCTCACCAACCCCTGGGTCGACCCAAGTGGTGTTTAGAAGTCCTGCTGTGTTTGCATTTGGCGCTGTTTTCAGTTGCGCTGCTCGTACCAGGGCCAGAGCCACCATAGGCCGAGGCTGGCCGTGCGGCCTGTGCACGCCGGTGAGCCGGCCCTTTGCCTATGGCTGTGCCCGGCCCAGGCTGCTGCTCCGGCTTCGTCTGTCTCGCTGCTTTGGTGGTTTCCCCTGTTGGTGCTTGGTGTCTGTGGGCTAGGGACGGGTGCTCTTGTCCTGCGACCTTGACGGCTTCCTGCGACCTTGGAAACGGGAGCGCGGGAGAGAGGCTTGGGGGAAGCTCCACGTTGGGAGCCCGCTGTGGCTCTGGGGGAAGACGCCCTGGTCCCCAGCTAAAGAGAAGACCCAGGCTCCAGGCAGCCTGGAGCCGGACCACGTGACTGGGAGGCTCAAGCTGAGGGCGGAAGTGGGGTGGGGAGCTGCTTTGTACACAATTGGGGGTATGATTTCTCTAAATCTAAGAGGTATTGCTTTATAAGGGGACAGGCGGTTAGTGTGAAACAGTGCGTGTGAGGGACGGCTTTGTGTTTCTCCTGGTGTTGAGGATATTTGGACTATCTTGTGACTGCTTTTGGTCTGTGTGACGCTCCATCGGTAGGTAAGCTTCATTGCATAGCAGGGTGTCGCTGAGATGGGGTTCAGAATAAGGGATACTGCTTGGCCTAACAGACAGTGTGGCCTTGGCATTAACTTAATGTCCTAAAGCATGTCAGTGACTTCTAGGAAAAAGCAAAGACGCATTTCGTTGGTCACAGGTGAGTATGTGATGAGTAAGTAATGGCGAGGCGTGCAGAGTACCCCGTGCGGGTGCAGGTGAGCCTTTCCTGATGCACGAGCTGCTGTTGTGAGGGGCACAGGACCGCCCCCCCCCCCGCCCCCCGCTGGAGACCATGATCTGGGCAGCTAGGCCTATAGGAGAATGGACACGTGTGGGGAGAGTTGGGTGTGGACTTAGGTTACCCTAAGGGAGCAAGCCATGCACTGGGCCCACTGTGGGAAGCGGAGCTCGGTGTGGGAAGAGGGGGAGATCCTTGCAGAGGTCCCTTCCATCTTGCAGCCAGTGCTGTAAGACTGAGATCGCCTCTGCTCGGGAAGCATTAGATCAGTGGCTCAGAGATGAAGACTCAGATGAGGCTCCGGGAAGGAGGCATAGGGCAGATTGTTGGGCCGACAGCAGAAGCTTGCAGCGTAGGGAGAAGGTTGGGGTTTAGGGCAGGTCCATCACACTGAGCGTGAACAGAGCTGTGGTCTCCCGTGTCACCCCTCGGGTCCTAACACGGGGTGTGGTGGTGGTTGGCACAGCACAGACACAGTGCGGAGGATGGGAGGGACCCCAGCTCATAACTCCTTTCCGTAAACAAGTGACAACCTACTAGGTCTTTTCATTATCAAAGCAAAGCTACACGTTATAGAAATTTTGGAAAATGAAGAAAGAGAAAAAAGTAAAATTTTAACGTTTTGGTGTCTCTCCTTCCAGGCTCCCCCATCATGGTTTCTCTGCGTTTTGGTTTAGCATAGTTGTGATACTACCTTCTGTAGCTTAGATCCCGGGCGTCCCCTGTGTTATTACTAATTTCCTTTCGGAATGGCCGGGTGCTCCCCCATGAGTAGTGCCGATGGTTGGTCACCAGTGCTGTTACCAGTTTCTCACTGTGAGAAATGGATGAATATCTTCGTGCATAAAGCTTTTTCCCAATGTCAGGTTTTATTTCCTTAGGATAGATTCCCAGAGGTGGGATGATGGAATTAAAGAATATGAAAACCTTTGAGGCTCTTATTACAGATTGACAAAATGGTTTCCAGAAATGTTTGTATCCGTTTCCACTGCCACCGGCAAGGATAAATGTGCCCATTTTGCCATCTTGCCAGCACTGAGTATTATCATCTGGCTAAATATTTGCTGATCTGATAATGAAAAACTAGTGTTGTGTTTTAGTTTGCATTTCTTTGGTTTCTAGCAAAGTTGGACGTCTTTTCATGTTAAGCAGGTGTATTTCCTCTTTTGTGGATGGTCTGTGTCCTTTGCTCTTATCTACTGGGGTCTGATAAATTTGTATGAGCTCGTTATATATTAAAGATGTTAACCTGTTGTGTGTCATGTTTGCTGCACGTGTTTTCAGCTTTTTACTTTTTTATGTGTGTTTTAACTTACTGAAATTTTGACTTATACATAGCCGATCCATTCCCCACGGGGCACTGTGCCCACCGGGCTGGCACACAAGGCAGGCACATCAACTCTGTCCCTTCTGTTCACGGCTGTGTCGTTGTACCTGTGACAGTGCCTGGCACACAGCAGGTACCCAGTAAGCCTCTGTCAGGTTGTTGCATGAACAGGTGCTGGTGCTGGGGCCCCCCGACGGGTGGAGCAGGCTCTGCTAAAGTGCTTATGGACCGGGAGCCGCCCTCAAGCCTTTCGGTCTAAGAATCCCTCCACACCTCTGTTAAAAATCATTGAGGACCCCAAAGAGCTTTTGCGTATGTAGGTTTTATCAATATTTACCATATTATAAATTAAAATGGAGAATGTTTTAAAATATTAGTTATTTTGAAAATAAACTCATTACACGTCAACATAAATAGCATATTTTAATGAAAACTCAGTTTTCCAAAACAAAAAATTTAGCAAGAAAAGTGGTGGTGTTTAACATTTTTGCAAATTTATTGTCTAGTTTAACAGAAAACAGCTGGAGTCTCGCACCTGCTTCTGCACTTAATCTTTTGCAAGATCACACGTCATGCGGCCCCTGGAAAATTCCACTGTACACTCATGAGATAGACTGGAAAAGGCTCAGAATATTTTATCACAAAAACAATCACGTATTGTTATGTAATAATTATTACGCAGCGTTATTATGAAAACGATTTTACCTCTCAGACCCCCTGGAGGGTCTTGCCTCACTTTGAGAACTGCTGTCTGAGAACAGACAAGAATAGGCAGTCCTGCAAACATCTCCATCTGGTCCTTTGTGGTTTCTGTCATTGCTTTAGACTTAAGGTCTTTCTTCCCCTCTAGAATTAATCAACAGTTATTTCTGGAATTAATTTGGCATGTAGTGTGAGGTGAGGCTCTAAATTGACTTTTTTCTAAATATTTAAACAAATATCCTGAGATCAGATATGGAATTCTTTCTCTCCCTCGTTGATGTGTTATTTCCTTTATCACACTTGAAAATCTATTGTAGGGCCAACGTTTCTCTTATCTGTTGATCCATTTACTTTCCCCAGTACCTCCCTTTTTTTTAACAATTGTGGTTTTATAATTTGTATTCATATCTAGGGGCTCTCCTCTGTCAGATTTTCTTACCTGTTTCCACCAGATGAACTTAAAAAAATTAATTCTAAGGTTTTCCTGAAATCCCAGTAACAGGTGCAGTGCTGGGAAAAACCTAACTGCTCTGGCGACTTGTGTGCAGGGTGGAGCCCTGTAGGTTGGGGCGGCCCCGACTTCCTGCCAGCAGACAGCCTTGCCCTGGGGTTTCCACCAACTGCTTCTCTATGAGTGGTGGTTGGTTTGGGGACAGGGGTGAAAATCTGTGCCCCAACTGGCTAGACTGTTGCCTAGTCAGTGTCTTCTGCTATGGAAAAGTCTAGAGGGCACATAGTGCCCAGCTCCCTGTCCCCAGATGGCTGGTCCTAGGAGGTTTACAGGAACCTGGCCACCCCTCTGCCTGGCCGTGGGGTGTGGAGCTGCGACCCCCCAGCCAGCCCCACCGTGTGGCCCGGTGTGAGGCTAGAGACCAGGAGCCTGGGTTGGCGCAGGGCCTCCGTCCTCAGTGCCTGCAGGACCTCTGCTCTTGCTTTGAGCCCCCGTGTGCCCAGCCTGGTGGGATTCCCTCCCGTGGCCCTGAAGACTCTGAGGGCCTCCGTCTCAGTGAGTGGTGGCTCTGACCATGTCGTCCCCAGGCCAGGAACCTGGGTGTCATCCTTGCCTTCATCCCGTACCTGCTCCTTCACCAGCTTCCCAGTGCTTCTCCTAAACGCCTCAGTCAGCCTGGCCCTCTGTTCCCGCCACTGCCGCCCTCTGCAGTCTGTCTTCCTTCCTCCCCTCCGCGATCCTAGTCCTGCGTTAAGGATCAAATGTTCTTCCTCATAGAAACCCTCCTGAACAACCAGGCTGGTTAGGGACCCCTGGGCCCTGCTCCTGCGTCCTCACACCCACCCAGCTCACACCTATTAAAAGCTGTCACCTTATGTTGGTGTTGAGCTTACATTTGTCTCCCCACCAGACTGTGCACTCCTTGAGGGCAGAGCTGGTGGATTTGTGTGTCCCCAGTCCCCAGGGCCTGGTGGGGAATGCTCGGGGAAGGTTCAGGGCTGACAGAAGGCCACCACAGCAGACAGGAGCTGTGGTCTGGGGTCCCTGTCATGCAGGCCACCTGCCAAGCAAACCGCACCCCAGCAAGCCCCACATGTGTCTGTTTGTCCTATTTTCTTTTCTTTTGTGTGAAGTGAGATCATACTGTCCATGCTCCTTGGTACCCTGTTTTTGGTTTTTTTTCCCACTTAATATGTGATGAGAACTCACCAAGGTCGTGACATTGTCTTTGAAAATACGATTTATACATGAATGATATTCCACCTCTGGATTGGCCACACTTGACCCAAAGGATCCCTTTCTTTTGGGAATGTAACTCCTTTGCATTTTTGTCATTATTGATGTTGCAATAAACATCCCAGTAGCTGGATGTTTCCTTGGCAATATTTTTCTGTCATCAATTTGACCCCATCGTGAGCATCTAAGAGGTCATTGCTGATACGTAGGAAGATGAACGTTGTGTTGTTATTTGATGCCTTCACTTGACACGAAATAGTCGGGATGGTTTTCAGTTGAATTCCTTCGAGTTTTCACAGACCTCAGTAGCATCTCCAGTTAATGGCGATTGTCTGCACCTGGAACGGAGGCTGTGGGCCACCCAGGCTCCCTCTCAGGCCTGAAGTGCTCATTTTCCCAGTGCTGGCAGTGTTGGGGACTGGTCGCTCTCAGCTGAGATTCCCTCCAAGACTTGCCCTCAAATGAAGGCACCGCCTCACCCACGACCAGGCCCCCTTCCTGGTGGCAGCACACGTCCCAGGACTGGTGACCTGGGACAACCCTGAAGGCCCTCCCAGCTCGAGAGCTTTCCTCGGGGCTGACCGAGCCCCCTGTGACGGCAATGCCACTAGCTTCTCCCCTGCTCAGTCCTGCTTCCGTCAGTGCCCCGTGTCCTCCCAGAGTGCCGCCCAATAAACTCCCTGCCTGCAAAGCTTTGTCTCAGCCTCTGTGTCCCAGGGAAGGAGGCCTGCAACAGCCCGTTCCATTGTTAGACTCTTCATTTATATCCCCTTACTTCAGTTTCCAGAACTTCCTGAACAGTTTTGTTTGCTGTTACTGAGGCCTGACTCCCTCCCCTCGCCCCCCGACTGTCACCGGAAGCACAGTGGCCGGTCGCTTCCTGTGGAGTCAGTGCTGTTAACCCCCCTGCCTCTGCCTCACTTGAGCCTCACGAGAGCCCGAAGGGGGTGGTTGTGTTGTGACCCCACTGGACAGATGAGGAAGGAGGCGCAGAGTGGGTAAGTCACCTGTCCACATCACACAGCTGGTGGGGCCATTTCTGGGACTCGGACCTGGTCATTGGACTCCAGGGCCTGCCTCTTAACCACCGTCCTAGTTTCTCACCTTTACTGATTGTAGCTCTAGTTTAAGATCATTTTCTGGGTCGTGATTGAGTTTCTACTGACATCTTCCTCTTCAGCTCCAAGTACTCGGAGTGAAACACCACCCCACACGGACACAGACAGACAGACAGACAGACAGACACACACACACACACACACACACACAGGATGTATGTTTGGAAGCATTTGGAAATAATAAAAGGAAACTTCCGTGGACTAGAAATGAAAACATCTGCAAACTGGAAAGAAAGCATGACTGGGAACCATGAGCTGTCCGCCGGCCACTGGGGCTGGAGGACCTCGCACCTGCTGCCGGGTTTGCGGTCAGAAGCCAGCTGCCCACCCGAGGCCGGGGCAGCAGCACGTGTGCGCGCGGCCCCGCCGGCCGGGCTCCGAGCGCCGGCCTGGGTCGCCCCGGGGGACGGGGCGGGAGAACCCCCGCGGGGGACGGCGCCAGAGGGACAGCGTGGGGCACCCGAGGAGCTGGGGACCGTCGGTCCCAGACCAGCGGACCAAGAGCCTCCGGGTCGAGGTAACAGCCAGGCCTCAAGCCGACTCGAGAGGCGGGTCTGCCGAAACCGCGGACGAGGGGAGGGCTCGAGGCGGCCACGGAGCCCGCCCCCGCCCCCCGGCCCCGCTCCGCACCCCCCCCAGGCCGCCCCCGGCCCCCAGGGTCCCTCCCCGCGCCCGCTCCGCACCCCCCCCAGCCCGCCCCCCGCCCCCAGGGTCCCTCCCCGCGCCCGCTCCGCACCCCCCCCAGCCCGCCCCCCGCCCCCAGGGTCCCTCCCCGCGCCCGCTCCGCACCCCCCCAGCCCGCCCCCCGCCCCCAGGGTCCCTCCCCGCGCCCGCTCCGCACCCCCCCCAGCCCGCCCCCCGCCCCCAGGGTCCCTCCCCGCGCCCGCTCCGCACCCCCCCAGCCCGCCCCCCGCCCCCAGGGTCCCTCCCCGCGCCCGCTCCGCACCCCCCCCAGCCCGCCCCCCGCCCCCAGGGTCCCTCCCCGCGCCCGCTCCGCACCCCCCCAGCCCGCCCCCCGCCCCCAGGGTCCCTCCCCGCGCCCGCTCCGCACCCCCCCCAGCCCGCCCCCCGCCCCCAGGGTCCCTCCCCGCGCCCGCTCCGCACCCCCCCCAGCCCGCCCCCCGCCCCCAGGGTCCCTCCCCGCGCCCGCTCCGCACCCCCCCAGCCCGCCCCCCGCCCCCAGGGTCCCTCCCCGCGCCCGCTCCGCACCCCCCCAGCCCGCCCCCCGCCCCCCGCCCCCAGGGTCCCTCCCCGCGCCGGGGCTCAGCCCCTTCCCCGGCCGCGCAGACTCCTGTTGAGGAAGCTGCCGTGCGCCCACGCACCCCCCACCCCCATTTCTCGTGACTCGAACCCCTTTCGGAACACGGGCTCACAAGTTTTCATCTGTTCTTCCTTTAACTTTTTTTTTGATGAACTTAATGGTTTATTGATTTATTTGGATTATAATGGTATACGTATAATATACAATAGTATACGTGTCATATGTCAAAAATATAGAGTATGTAAAGAATAAAAATCTGCACACCTACCACCCAGAGAAACACAGTTAACATTTCTATATATTCTCTTCTAGTCTTTTTTTACTTGCAAATACACACACAGACATTCTCACAAATTTGGATCAATCCAGGTAGACTTTAGAATTAAAGAAAATCATGTTACATTTTTTATTAGAATGTAGTTAATCCTATAAAATTCTTTGAAAATGATGGACACCTTTGCAATGCTCAGTCATCCACTCTGGGAACAAGGTACATCTCTCCATCCATTTATATCCTGTTTTATGTCCCATATGAAGTTTGTAGTTTTATTCACATTGGGGCCATTTTTTAAAAAGATGTCATTTTTCCTATTGTAACATATTTCTTTTTTTTCCAAATGGGTTATGCATGGCATAGATTAGAGATACTGATTACTGTACTATTTTTTACATTGCCATCAGAGTGAAATCTTAATATTTTTACAAGTTTTAAAGTTGATTCTCTTGGATTTTCACATAATCCCATCTCTTGCCAATAAGAGTATTATCCAGACTTTCTAATATTTGTAACTTTATTTTCTCCCCTTACTGCCTTAGCAGAGGTCAAGAGGAACCCCTTGCGTTCTTGTCTTCATACTGCTGGCTGGGTGGGGACTGGGATGGAATGAAACAGAATTACACTCTGGTCGTCTGTGCTGTGACCGCGGCTGGTGAAGACCACCATGCGGTCTGCTTACCGGAGCCCCGGTGGCTGGGCCACGATGCTCAGCATCCAGCACTGCCCTGTCTTCTTGTCACTCTGCGTTCAGATGCCACTGGGAACCCATCACTGTCTCTTGGGGCTGGTTCTAGGGCGGTGTGGCCGCTCTCCCCTTCCTGGCCCCAGTTATTCATCTAACCCCAGCCTCTGCTGCTGGGAGCTCCTCACCCCCCCAGGAGGCCTCTTGGGGGTGGGAAGCTGGCTCCCGTCCACAGGTCTCCCCTCCACAGGTCTCCCCTCCACAGATCTCCCCTCCAATGGCCTCCTCTCTACCCTCGGGTGATTGATCAACCCCCTCACCACAAACTTAGCTGTGTGGTCTTCACCCTCTTGCTCTGGGCTTTACTACTTTACCTCTGTCAGTGGGCCTTCCCTGGGTTCCAGAACTTCCAGATGAAGCTGTGGAGTCTTCTGGATTCCAAGAAGTATTGTGTCCCCGGAAACCTCCTGGTCACACACCACGCACCACAATTAAAACCAATCAAAACTGCCCACTCTCTCTGATCATATCCAAGCATTTTCAAAGACAGGAGAGGCTCCTGTGATTTGCCCGTGAGTCTCCAACAGCCATC
The DNA here is from genome assembly GCF_020826845.1 of Diceros bicornis minor. Classification (NCBI taxonomy): domain Eukaryota; kingdom Metazoa; phylum Chordata; class Mammalia; order Perissodactyla; family Rhinocerotidae; genus Diceros; species Diceros bicornis. Next base: position 5,792,350 of record NC_080764.1, read on the forward strand.
TCAGGACCGCAGCTAAAGCCTCCACCTACCTTTCAAGAAAAGTTGTGTAGTTTCTGGGTCTACACCGTAGCAGGACGTTGAGCTGGGCTCTTCCTGTCGTGGCCAAGACCCGCATGTGAGGATGAAAGGCAGTGCGTTCTGAGCTGGGACAGCTGCTGACGAGCCATCGGCTCCCGCCTTGGTTCCTGTCCTTCCACCAGAACCAAAAAGTTGCAGAGACTGGCTGGTTCTTTACCAAACCCATTTTCTCTTCTTCCTGGACAAAAAGCTAGACTGTATTTCCCAGCCTGCTTTCCAACTAGATGTGGCGAAATGACGGATTTCTAACCAGGGGAATGCAGGGGAGAGGGATCTGCCACGCTTCCCCATCCCCCAGTTCTATCGATGCCAATGGTCAGGGTGACCTTGGAGACCACGTAGTGAAGACGGCAGATCCGTACAGTGAGGGGGCCTGGGCCCCGAGTCACTGTTTAGGGGACACCTGCTAGGATCACCACAAGGTGGGGAACACAGGAAAGCATGCATCAGAGCACTAAGTGTGACTGCCCCCAGCCGGGCGTCAGCCAGCAGAAAGGGGTGGACAGGGGCGGGGAGCGGGCTGGGGGCCCAGGTGGAGTGAGCATCCTTTCACATTCAGCGCTGAATGGGGGTGGCAGGGGGCTACAGCCTGGCCAGGGGCCCTGGGCCCTCTTCCCCAGAGCTGCCCTGACACACGGATCAGTGTAGCCTGGAGAGAAGGTCTCACTGGCCTTCCAAGCCACCAGGCCAACCGAGAGCTCTGACCAGCTCTGGGCAGAGGGAAGGAGACAGGCCCTGAGTTGTGCTTGAGCTGAACATTCTTTAGAAGTAGACCTGGCTTAGTCTGAAACACCAGGAGACTGTTCTACAGACAAAAATGACAAGACACCCCTGGAATCTGGCCAAGATGTCATTAAGGGACCTCTGACGCAGCAGGAAAGGGGTCCACAGACCCCACAGACCCCACTTCCGAACCCCAGGGTTTGGAAGAAATAAAATTGGTTCTATTTCTGTTCCTAACAAGTTGAGACTCCTCAATAAACCAATAGCATATAATTCACTTAAATTATGAAAAAACCTGCAAAGCTATGAAATAATGAAATAGGAAAAGCAGAGAAAACCTAAAGGAGCTTTTAGGGCGTGAAAAACTGCGTTGGAGTGACGCTACCCTCAGCACGCCGACTCCCCGGGTGGTTTAGAAGAAGCTTCAGAATCTGAAGGGGAAAAACAACCACAGTAACACACTGGCTGTGCATCTGCCGTATGGCGGGCGCTGTTCTAGAAGTTGCTGATGGGATGTGAGCCACACACAGACTTTGCCCCCATGGAATACCCACTCTCAAGGGCAGGAAGGACAGCAAGCCCCCGTGTACATCGCATTAGGGCAGGAGGGTGCCTGTGGGCTTGATGCCTGAGCCGAGGCCCGAGGGAAGAGAAGGGGCCTGAGACTCAGACTTGAGTGTGGTCCTGAGGAGGAAAAGTTATTATTAAAATCCATGTTTAGTCTTCAAATCAAGTGTGCCTTAAGACTCAAGAAAATAGTTATTTTTTTCAGTTTTGGGATGACACTGAATATACAGTTTTACGTCCTTCATAAAACTGGCTTAATATGATACACATTTTACCATGTTGTTAAAAATGTTATTTGAAACTAAGCTAATGATTTCATAATATTCCATTATATAGTATATAACTTAACGTAGCTATTCTTCCCTGGCTGGTGATATTGGTATATTACATATTCATTTTTTAAAAATCAAGATGTAATTTACATGCAATGAAGTGCACAGAACTTAAGTACATACTTCAAGGTGTTTTGACAAATGTGCACACCCGCGTGACCCCCACGGAAGTCGCGATGTAGAGCATTTCCCTCCAAAAGGAGCCCTGCGGCCTCTGCCCGTCAATCTCTCCGCATCCCTGCCGGCAGCTACTGTTTTAATACCTACGCCCATAGATTAGCTTTGACTGTTCTGGGACTTCATGTAAATGGAACCATGGAGTGTGCTCTCCCTGGCATTCAGGCTTCTTTTGTCCAGTATGATGTGTTTGAGGTTGATCCACGTTGGTGCGTGTATGCGTAGTTCATTGCTGTCATCGCCGATGACTGCTCTATTCTCTAGACAGACCCTGATTGTCCAGCACTCACCTGTTGATGGGCGTCTAGGTTATTTCCTGGGTGAGCACCTATGAACAAAGATGCTATGAACACCCTGCAGACTGCAGCAGTCTTTTGTGCATATATGTTTGCATTTCTGTTGGGTAAACACCTAGGAGCTGCATTGCTGGGTCTAGGGAAGGAGGATAACTTTATAAGAAACTGCCAGACTATTTTCCAAAGTGGTTGCTCCGTTCTACGTTCCTCACGTTGATGCACCTTCCTGTCTTCACCCGGTGTTGTCGGTCATGTGACTTGCCGCCATGCTGGTGGGCGTGTAGGAGTATCTCCTAATGGTTTCTTTTTACATTTCCCTAATTTCTAATGATACTGAGCATTTTTCTGCTAGCCATTAATATAACTTCTTTTTTCCCCAACATCTTATGAAAAATTTCAAACATACATAAAAGTTGGAAAAAACTGTATGGTAAACATCCATAGATCTACCAACTAGATTCAACAATTAACATTTTGCTAAGTTTGCTTTGTCACATATCCATCCATCCTTCTATCCATCCTTAATACATCTTGCTTTTAGTGCCTAGCAAAGTAAGTTGAAGATATTAGTATTCTTCACCCCAAAGCACTTCAGCATTAGCATAATGCTAACAAGACTTCAACACTTGTTTACAGTTCTTTTTTTTATTGGGGGGAGGGGGATTAATTCCCATATAGTGAAACCATCAGTCTTAAGTACACCATTTGGTGAGTTTTGAAAAATGCATGCACTGCTGTCACCCAAGCCCCTATCAAGATAAAGGACTTCACTACCCAGAAATTTCCCTACCGCTCCTATCCAGTCCCAAAAGCTTTAGTCAATCCCCAAGACACAAAGGTATCCTGTAATTTCTTCTTAAAAATTTTACTTTTAACTCTTACATGTAGGTCTCTGATTCATCTCAAAATTTTGTGGATGATATGAGATGGGGTTGAAATTTGTTTTTTCCCATATATATATCCAATTGTCTTAGAACCACTTGTTGAAAGGCTTTCTGTTTCTCCATTGGATTGCTTTGGTGACTTTGTCCAAATTAAATGACGAAATACAGTCAGTCTGTTTCTGGACTCTTGATTCTGTACCATACGTCTATTCGTCTCTTCCCATGGCAGACCATGCTGTCTTGATTACTGGGACTTTGCAGTCAGCTTTGAACTCAGCGAGTGTGAGTTCTGCAATTATGTTCTTCCTTTTCGAGACTGCTTTAGATACTTTAGGTCTGTGTTCTCCAGGACGGTAAGTCACTAGACACGTGTGACTATTTAAATTTATTAAAATGAAGTAAAACTAAAGATTTAGTTCCTCAAGTGCAATAACCACACTTAAAATGCTGAATAGAACATTTCTATTATCATAGATATATTTTAGGTCCTTTGCAATTCCGTATAAATTTTAGAATCATTTCATCAATTTCTATTAAAAAAGCCTGCTGGGACTACAGCTGGGAAGGAATTGAATTTACAGATTAAAGTGGTTGAGAACTGACATTTTAATAATATTGAGTCTTCCAACGCATGAATCTGGTTTCTCTCTCACTTTATTTAAGACTTCTTTAATTTTTCTCGGCAGTTTTGTGGGTTTTAGTTAGCGGCCTTACATCTTTTGTGAATGTATTCCTAAAGATTTTTTGATTCTTGATGCTATTGTGAATGGGATGTTTTAAAAATTTCATTTTGCAATTGTTTGTTGCTAATGTATAAAACCCAAACTAATTTTTTTTGGTAAGATTGGCCCTGAGCTAACATCCATTGCCAATCTTCCTCTTTTGGCTGAGGAAGATTAGCTCTGAGCTAACATCCGCACCCATCCTCCTCTATTTTGTATGTGGGATGCATCCACAGCATGGCTTGATGAGTGGTTCATACGTCCACACCCGGGATTGGAACCCATGAACCCCGGGCTGCCAAATCAGAGAGTGCAAACTTAACCACTATGCCACTGGGCCAGCCCCCCAAACTAATTTTTATATTTGCTTTTATTCTGTGACTTTGCTAAAGTCATATCTTGGTTCTAGTAGGTATTTCCCAGACTCCTTAGGATTCTCTACATATACGATAGTGTTGTCTGTGAATAAAGAGTTCATGTCTGTCTGCACATTCTGTATGCCTTTTATTCCTCTTTCCTGCCTTTGTGCACTGCCTGGGCCTGTAGCGCCGTGTGACACAGGAGCCACGGGAGCGGGGCCTGGCGTCATTGCTGGTCTTTGGGGCATGGGGTCGATATTTCTCTGTGAGGTTGCACGCTAAGTCGTGGGTTTCTCCTACATGCCCTTGATCAGCTTCACGGAATTTCCATCCCTAATTTGTGAGAGTTTTTTTTTTCAATCATGAATAGTTGTTGAATTTTGTTAAATGCTTTTTCTGTGATTTAAACAATCCCATTTTTTCTCTTTTATTCTGTTAACATGGTGAATTAAACTGATTGATTTTCAAATGATAAACCAACCCTGCGTTCTTGGGAGAGTGAGTATTATCCTTTTTGTAAAACGTTGCATTTGATTTGCTAATATTTTAAGTATCTTGTGTGTTTATTATCAGTAGGGACGTCCGTCTGTCATTTTCTTTTCTGTGACGTCTTTGTTCTTAGAGTTACGCTCACCTCATAAAACAGCCTGGGAGCTGTTCCCCTCTATTTTCTGGAAGAGTTTGGGTAAGGTTGGATTATTTCTTCCTTAATTGTTTGATAGGAAATTTAAGTGAAACCATCTGGGCCTGGCATTTTCTTCGTAGTAGTGAGGTGTCTTGACAGGGGCTTCCGTTTCTTTAGGGATTGATGGGACCAATCAGTCATCTGTTCCTTCATTAGTAAGCCTTGGTAGTGGGTGTCTTTCAAGGAATTTGTCCATTTTATTAAGGTCAGTAGATTTCTTTACATAAAGTTCTTCATAATATTCCTTTATTATCTTTCTGAAGTCTGAAGGATCTTGAGTATTTCTCCTCTTTCATTGCATAATATTGGTAGTTTGTCTTTTCTGTTTTTTTGATCATTCTAATTAGAGGTTTATCAATTGTATTAATCTTTGCAAAGTACTATTTTTTATTTCATTGATTTACTCTACATTTCTGTTTTCCATATCATTGATTTCTGCTCTTATCTGGATTATTTCTCACCACAGTGAGATCCCACTTCACACCCACCAGAATGGCTGTAATCAAAAAGACAGACGATGACAAGTGTTGGCGAGGAGGTGCAGAAATCAGAACCCTCAGACACTGCAGGAAGGAGTATAAAGCCATGTGGCCGCTGTGGAAACAGTCTGGCAGTTCTGCAAATGGTTAAATGGACTTTCCACGTGACCCAGCAGTTCCACTTCTAGGGTTTACCCAACAGAAATGAAAACGTATCCACACAAAAACTTGTATGCGAACGTGCATAGCAGCATTATTGTAATAGCCCAAAGAGGAAACAACCCAAATGTCCATCGACTAAGTAGAGAACCAAAATGTGGTCTATCCTTACAATGCAATATAAATCGTCAGTGAAAAGGGAGGAAGGACTGACGTTGCTACAACACGGATGCCCTTGAAAAGATTATGCTAATGAAAGAGGTGAGTGTGTGATCCCATTTGTATGAAATGCCAAAGTAGGCAAATCTACAGAGACAGGAAGAAGGTGAGGTGGTTCTCGGGGGCTGGGGGAGGGGAGGCAGGAGAGGGTGGGCGTGGGGTAATGGGAAGCAACTGCTAATGTACATGGGTTCATTTGGGGATGATAAAATGTTCCAAAATTGATTATGGTGATGGTTGCACAACTCTGTGAATAAACTTAAAAATGTTGAATTGCACGCTTTAAACAGGAGAACTTATGCTCTTATCTGGATTATTTCTCACCACAGTGAGATCCCACTTATATCCAAGTAAATTTGTTTTATTATATCTCAAATAAATTTGTTAAAAAATCTAGATAAACATGGACTGTATATACATTCTTATGGAAACTAAAATATATGTGGAACTAACATTTACAAACACAAGAGCATGTAAGTTAAGACGACGGTAAATGAAACTAAAAAGATCCTAGGTCCTTGCATTGCCTGAGAAAATGGAAAAGTAGCAATTAACATTTTGTTGTAATAAGTAAAGGAGCGATATTGACATTTCTAGGGAAACTCCAATAAAACTTTCAAACTAACAGAGGGCAAAAGTGGAATAATAAAAAATACTCAACTCCAAAAGACAAGAACTGAGAACATAGAAGAGGTTAGACAAATAAAAACACATAGTAAGATAATAGATTTAAACCAGATACATCAGAAATTAGACTAAAATGAAATGGACCAAATTCTCCAGTTGGAAGACAAAGATTGTCAGAACAATTTTTCAAAACTCTATATGCTGTTTATATCTAAAACTTAAGGACACAGAAACATGGAAAGTGAAAGGATGGAAAAGCATATATCATGTGAACAATAACCAAAAGAAAGTCAGTAGAACTTTATTAATAGGTAAAATGGCAAGAAAGGAAAAATCATTGAAAGATAGGAACACTTTATAATGATAAAGGTTACATTCACCAGAAAAATATGACAATTCTAAATTTGTATGTACCTAGTACCACAGCCTCAAAATATCTAAAATGGACAGAACCACAAGGAGCAGCAGAAAAATTCACAATCATAGTGTCAGAGCTCAGTAGTTGATATAATAAGCAGACAAAAATCGGTATGGATACAGAAGATTTGAAATACACAATTGACTTGACCTGATTGACTTACAAAGAAGCCTGCACCCCATTGCAGAATACGTATTATTTTCAAGCACGGATCAAACATTTTTAAAAACTTGACCATATTTTTGGCCCTAAAGCAAATCTTAATAAATTTCAAACGATTGAAGTCATACCCCAAAATATGACACAAGGTAATTAAGTTATAAATCAGTAACGAAAAGATAGCTGTGAATTAAGAATTGCTCATCTAAGTAACCCACAGGTCAAGAAACAATCATCATGCAAGTTAGAAAATATTTGAACGGAATGAAAAGCACATCAAAACATGTGGAAAGCGGGTCAGCAGGGCTCGCAGAGAAAGTTAGAGTCATGAATATTTACTTTAGAAAACAACCAAGGCTGAAAATTAATGAGCTAAGCTTCCTTGTCAAGGAGTTAAAAAAAACAAACCAGAAGAATAAAACCAAAGGAAATAGGGGAAAATAATAAAGATGAGCTCAGAAATGAATGAAATAGAAGTATGAGAAAATTAATGAAATCAGATATTAATTCTTTGAAAATACTTAGGGACAAGGGTTAACTTGTCTGAGTCTGTGTCACTGGAGTGTGACTGCCAGCAAAAAAGTAGTCTTTGTGCACAGCCAGATGCAGCCACGTGCTTAAGATAGGTGTTCCTGGCTGACTGAAAGGCTTAGATCCCAGCCCCGTCACCCCTGGGAGCTGCTGGTGCACCGTGATGGCCGATCTGGAGCCCAGGTCTGCACCTCACAAGCTGTTGATCCCAGCCCACGACCGTGCCAGGGAAGGGCTGGTGCTTTCCTAATTTCGCAGCGTCAAAGTCCTGCGGCTCAGGGCCTGGGGTTCCTTCCCTACCCTGAAATCTGATGTCCGTCCAGGTTAGATCCTTGTGTGCTTGCACAGAATGAGCGGCAGGCGGCCTGCCCGTTGATGACAGCTCATATTTCTCAGTTTCCCTTTGTACACACTGCTGTAGCAAGCCTGGTCAGGCCGTTCCCCTTGTTTGCGTGACAAGACTGATGGAAAGATCTCTGGAGAAATTAGCCCAGAAAAAAAAGAGAAAAGGCACAGATACAAAATCAGGAATGAAAAGGCAGACACTGGAGATCTTGCAGACGTTAAAAAAACAGGAAGAGGGTATGGTAGGCTGAATAATGACCCCCATAGCATCTGGGTCCTAATCTCTGGAAACTGTTACCTTATTTGGCAAAAGTGACTTTGCAGATGTATTGAGGATCTTGAGATGGGGAGATTACTCTGCATTATCTGGTGGGCCCCGAACGTGATTCCAGTTGTGCTTATAAGAGGGAAGCAGAAGGAGATGTGACAGTAGAAGAGAAGACTAGTGATGGAGACAGAGCTTGGAGGATGCACTTTGAACATGAGGGAAGGGACCAGAAGCTGAGGAACTCAGTAGCCACTAGAAGCTGGGAAAGGCAAAGAAACAGATTCTCCCTAGGGCCTCTGGAGGGAGCATGGCCCTGCTGACACCTTGATTTTGGCCCAGTATAACCCATTTTGGTCTTCAGGCCTCCAGACTATATGAGAATAAATTTGCGTTGTTTTAAGCCACCAAGTTGGTGATAAGTTGTTACAGCAGCTATAAGAAACTAAATAGAAGTGACTATGGAAAACATTGTGGCAATTTGATAAGAGATTTTATGCAAAATGGATAAATTTCTAGAAAAATATGATGCTCCAAAATTGGCACAAAAAGCAAGGGAAAATCTGAATAATCTTAAGTCATTGAATCTGTAACTAAAATCCTCTCCACAAAGAAAACTCCAGGTCCAGATGCCTTTGCCAGAGAATCCTACCTTACATTTAAATAAAAATAATGCTACCCTTACACAAACCCTTCTAGAGAAAGAAAAAAGGGAAGATTGCCCAACTCACCTTGTGAAACCAGTTTAACTTGATACGAGAAAGAGGAAAGGACAATATGAGAAAGGAAAATTACAGGCAAATCTCACTCGTGAACATAGATGCAAAAATTCAAAACAAAATATCGAAAAACAACCAAACCACGAGGTAGATTTAACATTATAAACTTGGATGTTATGTACCATATTCACAGATTAAAAGAGAAAAATCATGATTGTTCTAACAGATGCAGAAAAAGCATTTGATAAAGTTCAATATCCAGTCATGAAAAAAGGAACTCTTAGAAAACTAGGAATATAAAGAAATTCCTTAATCTGATAAAAGTTATCTACGAAAAACATCCATAGAAGACATATTTGTTGGTGAAATGTTGAAAGCTTTCCTTTCAATATGGGTAACATGACAAAGATGCCTGCTGTCCCCCCTTGTCTTCCATGTTGGACTGGGGGTCCCAGCCGGTGTCAGAAGGCAATAAGAAGAATGAAGTCATAGGAACTGGAAATGAAGAGTCAGACTGGTCATTCTTCACTGAGAATGTGATTATGCGTGTAGTGACTTATAGAGATACTATAGGCGAAATGCTAGAAGTAAAAGAGTTCAGCAAGTCAATATACAAAAATCAGTTGGATTTCTATATACCAGAAACAAATGGAAAATGAAAATTTTAAAAGATGCCATTTAAATACTATGAACAATTATATGCTAATAAATTAGACAACAGATGAAATGGACAAGTTCATAGAAAGATACAAACTACCAAAACTGACTCAGGATAAATAGAAAATCTGAATAAATATGTAAAGATATTGATTTAACAATCAAAAAACTTCCCATAACGTCCAGATGGCTTCACTGGTGAATTCTACCAAACATTTAAAGAAGAATTAGTACCAATTCTTTATAAATTCTTCCAAACAATCAAAGAGGAGGGAATACTTCACAGCTCATTCTGAGGTCAGGAATACCCTGATACCAAAATCAGACGAAGACATCACCAGAAAACTGCAGACCAATATCTCCTATGAATATGCATGCAAAAATCCTCAGTAAAATACTGGCAAATCAAATCCAGTAACATGTAAAAAGAATTATCCACCATGACCAAGTGGGATTTATCCCAATAACACAAGGTTGGTTTAACATCCTGAAGTCAATCCACCATATCACTAAAATAATAAACAAAAAACACATGATCATCTCAGTAGATGCAGAAAAAGCATTTGATCAAATCCAACTTTTTTAATGATAAAAACACTCAACAAACTAGAAATATAAGGGAACTTCCTCAAAGTAATAAAGAGCGTCTGTGAAAAACCCACAGCTGACATCACATATAATGGTGAAAGACAGGAGGATCTTCCCCTAAGATCAGGAACGAGACAAGGATGTCCACCCTCATGACTTCTATTCATCATTAACCTGGGGGTTCTGGCCAGGGCAATTAAGCAAGAAAAAGAGGCATCTAGATTGAAAAGGAAGGAGTAAAATGATCTCTATCTGCAGGTGACATGATCTTGTATGTAGAACATCCTAAGAAATCAACTATCCACTAAACTGTTAGTTAAATTAGTTATTAGAACTAAAAAATGAATTCATCAAGGTTTCAGGATACAAGATCAATACACAAAAATCAATCATATTTCTATACACTGGCAATGAACAATCTGAAAATAAAGTTAAGATAAAAATTCATTTACAGGGACTGGCCCGGTGGCGTAGTGGTTAAGTGTGTGTGCTCCACTTCGGTGGCCGGGGTTCGCAAGTTCAGATCCTGGGCGCACACCAATGCCCTGCTTGTCAAGCTGTGATGTGGTGGCGTCCCATATAAAGTAGAGGAAGATGGGCGTGGATGTTAGCCCACGGCCAGTCTTCCTCAGCAATAAAGAGGAGGGTTAGCAAGGGATGTTAGCTCAGGGCCAGTCTTCCTCACACACACAAAAAAATTCATTTACAAAGGCATGAAAAAGAATAAAATACTTAGGAAAATATTTAACAAAAGCAGTGCAAAACATACTCTGAAAACTACAAAACACTGTTGAAAGAAATTAAAGAAGATGTAAATAAATGGAAATGCATCCCATGTTCATGGATCAGAATAATTAATATTGTTAAGATGGCAGTACTCCCCAAACTGATCTATAGATTCAATGTCATCTCCATCAGAATGCCAGCTGGCTTCTTTCTATAAATTGACAGTTTGATCTAAAATTCATATGAACACTCAAGGAACCCAGAATATCCACAACAATCTTGGAAATGAAGAGCAAAGTTGGAGATTTCAAAACTTACTACAAAGCCACAGAAATCAAGACTGTGTGGTATTGTCATAAGTATAGACGTTTAGAGTAATGGAATAGAATTGGGAATGCAGAAATGAACCTTCACGATTATGTCAATTGAATTTTGGCAAGGGGGCCAGAGCCATTAAATAGGGGAAAGAATAGTCTTCTCAACAAGTGGTGCTGGGACAATTGAATATCTACATGCAAAAGAATGAAATTGGACCCCTACCTCATACCTTATAACTAAAAAAAGTAACTCAAAATGGATCAAAGACCTAAATGTAAGAGCTAAAAATGTAAAACTCTTAGAAGGAAACATATGGGTAAATCTTCCTGACCTTGGATTGAGCAGTGGGTTCTTAGATATGACACCAAAAGAACAAGCAATCAAGGAAAAAATAGGTAAATTGGGACTTCCTCAAGATTAAAAACTTTTGTGCCTCAAAGGATATCATCAGAAAATGGAAAGACAGCTCACAGAATAGAGAAAATTTTTGCAAATCATATATCTGATAATGGCTAATATATTCCATTGTATAGAAAAACTACGTTTTTGTTTATCCATTCATCAGTCAATGGACATTATTGGATTGTTTCTACTTTTGGCCCATACACTATCATCCATTTGTAACAGTACCCTTAGAGAGACTGTTTATCGTTACTCCATGCAAGGTCTTTTAGGAGGACCCATGCCATTAATTCTATGTCCAAGGAAATTGCTGTCTCTGTAAGTAAATTTTGTTTTTGGTAACAGCTTTGAGATAAAATTCACATACTTTTTGCAATTTACCTATTTAAAGAGTTCAATGGTTTTTAATATATTCACAAGTTGTGCAACCACGATCACAAACAATTTTAGAACATTTTCATCACCATAAAAAGGAAACCACACACCCTTTAGCTATCATCTCCTAATACCCCCATTGCAAGGAAACTACTAATATACATTTTCTGTTTCTACAAATTTGCCTATTCCGGACATTTTGTATAAATGGAATCATACAGTACGTGGCCTTTTGTGACTGGCTTCTTTCATGAGCTCAGTGTTCACAAGGGTCACCTATGTTGTAGCATGTAGCGCTTCATCCTTTTTAATTGCCAAATAATATTCCATTGTATGGATAGACCACATTTTGTTTATCTATTTATCAGCTGATGGACATTTGGGTTGTTTCTACTTTTTGGCTATTACGAATAATGCCACTGTGAACATTCATATACATTCATGTACTAATTTTTGTGTGGACATATGTTTTCATTACTGTTGTGGATATACCCAGGAGTGGCATTGCTGAGTCGTATGGTAATTCTATGTTTAACCTTTTGAGGAACTGCCAGACTGTTTTCAGAAATGGCTGCACCATTTTACACCTCAGCAGTGTATGAGGTTCCAATTTCTCTACATCCTTGCTAACATTCGCTATTATCTGTTTTTTGATTAGAGCCATCCCATAGCCACATCTCATTGTGTTTTAATTTGCATTTCCCTGATAGCTAATGATGTTGAGGACCTTTTCATGGCTTATTGGTCATTTGTGTATCTTCTTCGGAGAAATGTCTATTCAAATCCTGTGCCCACTTTTTTATTGGGTTATCTTTTTCATTATTGAGTTGTAAGAGTTCTTTGTATGTTTTAGATACAAATCTCTTATCAAATATATGATTTGCAAAAATTTTCTCCCATTCTGTGGCTCATCTTTTCACTTTTTTGATGGTGTCCTTTGAAGCACAAAAGTTTTTAGTCTCAATGAAGTTCAGTTTATCTATTTTTTTCTTGGATTTTTTGTTCTTTTGGTGTCATATCTAAGAAAACATCTCTCAATCCAAAGTCACAAAGATTTACTCCTGTTTTCTTCAGAGAATTTTATAGTTTTAGCTCTTACACTTAGGTCATTAATCCATTTTGAGTTAATTTTTATATAGGGTGTGAGGTAGGGGTCCAACTTCATTCTTCCGCATGTGGATGCCCAGTTGACCAGCACCATTTGTTGAGAAAATTATTCTTCCCCCGACTGAGTTGTCTTGGCAACCCTAAAGAAAACAGTTTGTGAGCACTTACCACGGGCCAGGCCACAGAGATTCAGCCATGTACGAACCAAGGTCCTGCTCATATTCCTGGGAGGGAGACAAATGGAAGTGTCATACATTAGGAGGTGACAAGTGCCCTGAAGAAAAACCCCACAGGACAATAGGGATGGAGCAGCACATGGTGGGAGCAGGCGGTTTCCTGGAGGGTGGTCCCTCTTTAGCAGAGATCTCGAGAGAGGGGAGGAGTGAGCCTGGTGGATATAAGGGGGCGAGAGCCCCAGGCAGAGGGACAGCAAGTGCGAAAGCCCTGAATCAGGACTCTGCTGGGTGCATGCGAGGAATGGGGGGGCCAGCGCGGGGCACACAGAGTGGACAAGGGTGCAGCAGGCGGAGGCGCTCAGCCCGGGGGCTCGCGGGGCCAGCCCCCCCGGGCTCCTGGGAGGCCAGGGCAGCTGCTCTTAACACACTGGGGTCTCTCCCACCAGACTTTTCCACTGCAATTACGTACGTGTGTGTGTGTGTGTATGTGCGTGTGTGCATGGGTAGATATAATCATTTTCGACAGAAATGAGGCTGTGCTTATAACCGCTCTTTCATAACCTCCTTCGAAAGCTTAACACTCTGCGTTGAGCATTTTACCCTGTGAGTGAACATTGCTCCATTGCCTGGCGCCACCATTTTTAGTGTGAACCTCTCAGTTCCTAGGCGCGTTTTTGCTGTTGTGAGCAGTGCCAGGGCGGGCTTGGCCCTGCTCCCAGGTCCTTGCTTATGAGCTCAGGATAAATCCCCAGCAGTGGCCTTCTGAGTGGAAGAGTGTGCCCGTTCACGGGAGTGAGTGCTGTGCTGACTGCCCCTGACTCCTCGGACCTGCCTCCCTGCCCCACACCAGCTCCAATGAGTGCAGGATCAGCTGCACACCCCAAGGGCCCAGGGCAAGGGGATCGCCATGCATAGGCCTCTCTCCAGCCCAGTGTCCCCTCCACGTGAAGACGTCCTTTCTCTAGGAATAGCCCAAAACCACAGAGCGTGCTGGGGCTGGAGGAGAACTTCAGGCTGCAGTTCATCCCTTTGGTGGCTTTAAAAATAGACCATCCATTATGCAGGTAATATGTTAACGCCAGGATTAGCATAATATGGTAATCGACTTGGAGACCACAGTGTGCGCCTTGCCTCTGGGCTCCATGTCCCCAGCCAGGGACCTCGCAGTACTCAACCCCATGTTAATCTAAAGAAAAGCATTTACACCTCGACAAGGCCATCCTTCAAGTAAACTCGCGCGCAGAGGTCCCAGAGATAGCGGGGACGGAGCATCTTGAAGAGGAAGCCACGCGGCTGAGCAATCGACCAGCTGCTCACACCAGAATCGCGCATTCATAAACGCACACCAACACATCCTCCCGGGAGCTGGCACGGCAGGAGGGAGATAAATGGAAAATTTTGGAATATAATTAAGGTAACGGTAATCCTTCAGCCCCACAGAGTTCAATTTACAGAAGCCACGTTTCAATTCGGGCTGTTTATCACCCCACGGAGTCCGGTTACACAGAGATAACGGAAAGGCTGTTGTGCAGTCCGGGCGGTGATTTGTCTTGGAGACAATCCCTATGGTTATGTTTAAGGGAGCATCATTATCCAGACACGTTGTGCAAAATGAATGTGTCCGGCTGGATGACTGGCCGCAAGCCCTCCTGATAAGAGTCTGAGAGGCCTGGTGTGTCTGGGAAATGGCCAGGCGCTGAGTCCACCCTGAGGCAGGAGCTGGTGGGCTCCAGAGCCCAAGCCTGGGGGCTCTGCTGCCTCCTCTCAGGTGTCCCAGCTGCTGTCTGCCCCCGCTGGGAGAGAAGAAGTCCCTGTCTTTGAGGTAATTAAAGACAGAGCAGACTCTTAGAGGTGGCAGTAGATGCTGTCAGTTGCCCAGCTAACAGCCACTCTCCCTGATTTTGCTCAGGGCTGCAATATGTCCATTTAAACCACATGCTCATCCAGCGTCCCTTGCAGTCAGGGGTGGCCCGGTGGCACCATTCTGGTTAAAAACATGTGAGTGACAGTCACTGGGGATGGCTTCTGGGAAAGCGTTGTAAAAGTACCAGAGTTAGCTGCCATTTTCTTTTTTTGATCTTTATGTCCTTCTTCCTGCCTGGAATGCAGAGGTAATGTCTCAATCTTAGCAGCCATTTTGTGACTATGGGGATCATAGTCACAGGCCGAGGAGGATAGAGCAGGACAGAAGGAGCCTGGGTGTTGATGACATTGTTGGCCTGAACCAGCTGAACCCGACCTCTGGGTTTTTCCATGAGACAGAACAAGCCCATTGCTTGTCACACGTGGTGGTAACTGGTACAGCGGGATGTTCCCTCTGTCTGGAGTTCAGGTGAGACACTGACTGAAGATGGGGGTCTGGGAGTTGGCAGTGCTCAGATGGAAACGAAGCATCCCTCCAGGCTCCACGTGCAGTGGATGAGGTCCCCCGGGGTGAGAAGAGGGCCCAGGGAAAGGCTAGGTGCTGGCGTTAGAGGGGCAGGTTGGGGAAGCAGAGCCCTCCAGAGAGTGAGGGGAGACAGAGAGGAGTTTGGAGAACAAGGTATGGCAGAAGCCAAGGCTTTCCAACTTTTTCAGCCTCTCCCGGCGCCTCCTCCTGGATAAGTGATAGGAACGTCACCATCCACAGCCCCCAAATGGAGTTCATCCTCCACCCTCTGACCTCCCCTCCTCCTCTGTTGCTGTCTCAGTGACTGGCTGCGTTACCCACTCGCGTCTGGGCTCCTCCCTGACATACCTTCCTTCTGAAGCACGCCTCTGTCCCTCTCCTCCCCCTACCACGGCCTTGGTCAAAGCTGCCGTCGGCTCCTGCCTGGACCCCTGCAGGGTGCAGTGCACCCTCCCTGCCCCAGCCAGTCTTGCTCTGCATGCTGACAGATGGCCTTCCAAAACCTTCACGTTCCTCCTTTGCTTAAACCCCTTCAGTGTCTTCCCTGCTACCCTCCTGATGAAGCCCGGCCTCCTTGGCATGGGCCACAAGACCCTTTGCGACCTGCCCCTGCCTGCCTCCCCATCCCGTCTTAGCCAGCGCTGCGGGCATTTCTGACAGTGCTCCATTTCCTGAGTGTGTCACGCACCTCAAGGCTTCTGCACCTTTGCAATTCCCTCTGCCCAGAATGCCTTTCCCCTGGCCCTGGGGGTGAGCTTCTACTCATCCACTGGGAGCCCCAGCAAGCTCTTCCTCTGCGAGGCCTGGATTCTGGGGTCAGAATCAGTTGCAGTTTCCCCTTCATTCCTGTGGCACTTTGCTTGAAGTGGATGAGTTGAAGAAGACAGCACACTGCCCCACAGTGAATCACATCCACGCCACGACCCTCAGCAGAATGTGAGTTCCTTGATAATGAAGACCGTGTCTGAGTTACAGCGCCCAGCCCAAAGCTTGGTGTGGTGTTTGGTAAGTAATTGTTGGGTGAGTGGGAGGATGGAGGATGGAAGGATAGGGGGATGGAAACATGGGGGGATGGAAGCATGGGGGGATGGAAGCATGGGGGGATGGAAGGGTGGGGGGCATGGAAGGATGAGGGGATGGAAGGATGGGGAATGGGGGGATCAGGGAATGGAATGATGGGAGGATGGAACGATGAGGGGTTGGGAGGATGGAGGAATGGAAGGGTGGGAGATGAGGGGATGGAAGGATTGGGGGTGGGGGATGGGGAGATGGAAAGATAGGGGAAGGGAAGGATGGGTGGGTTAATGAGTGGTTGAATGGGTTCATGGCTGGATGGGTGGGTGGATGGGTGGATGGATGGGTGGATGCCTGCATTCCCCTATTTCCCCCCACCACCACCTTATTTGTCTCCATAGCACTTAGTACCGTCTGCATCATAAACATTTATGTATTGGTTATTTATTGTCCTCCTTTCCAAGCTAGAGAGTAAGCTCCATGAAGACAGAGACTGTTCTGCTGATGACGATGTTCTCAGAGCTAAGGCTCTTGCAGATGCGCAGTAGCCGCTCATAATGAACAGTGAGGCAGAGGTCTGGACAAGGGCCCCGGTCTTTCTCTCAGCCCAGGGCACGTACATCCTCTCACGTCGTCTCTTCAGGACCAAACTGAAATAGAGGAGGCACAGAAAGGGAGGACTAGACTCAAGGCCAGGCCAGGTCCAAATGAGGAACAAGATCCGCCCTCAAGTGTCTAGAATCCTGGGCAAGTGTGTTGCCTGCTGTGTTTTGGAGCCTCCGAGCATGTGGGGAGGGTGGAGGGACGACAGGAGGAATGAGGCTTGTGTGAGGGGAGAGTTCTGAGTGGGCACTGGGGAAGGCCTCCTGGAGGAGGTGGCGTATGAACTGGGCCTGGGAGGATGTGTAGGATGAAGATGGGCAGACACAGGCGTGGTGGAGCAGAGGGGGTGGGGCTGGGCAAGAAGGCAGGGGGTGGTTTGACTGGAGAGCTGGGTGCCGTGGATGGAGGATGGGCAGAAAACAGTTGGGGAAAGTAGTTTGGGAGCAAGCCTACTTGTCACATCTGGGAAAGGACCCAGGAGAGGGATCTAGAGGGACTGGAAATATGCTGACACGGGTGGTGCTCTGGGGAGGCCCATGAATCGTGGGGCTCTCGAATCCTGCTAACAGCAGGTGCGAGCCTGGAGCTGGCCCTTAGAGGTAGGTCGGGGTGGGCGTGTGACCCAGACTGGCCAGGCGAGGCCTTCTCTGAGGCTTTCCCTGGCTTCCTGGGTGAGGCACAGCTGGACCAGCTCCCAGCCTTGGAAGACAATGTCTGCAGAGGAAGAGGAAGAGAGGAAAAGGGAGACAGGCGGGACGCCATGTCGGGGCACCTGGAGGAGTCGCCAGGCTGGAGCCGGAGGTGTGGATCATCTTCTGAACTGTGGGAGCCGCCGACCGCCCTGTTTGCCCAAGGTTCAGTTTGGAATCCAGACAACATGAAACAGGCTCCTGGAAGGTGCAGATTGCAAGGGATGAAGCCTACTGTGCGGCACAGGCGGAGTGGGGTGAGGCACCGGTGCTGGGGGCCGCTCTGGGGGCCACCAGGCCTCGTCCCGTGGCGGCAAAGCAACTGGCTGAACTGTCCCCTGAAATCCTGCGGGAGCTGGAGCCTGTGGGGGCTGGGCAGAGACACATCTGGGCGTGGGAAGATGCTGGCTGCTCCTGACAGCAGAGACAAGCTCCTGCAGAGACGAGCCTGGAAACAGAAGGGACAGCTTTGTCCAAAGAGGCTCTTTCTGCCTGGGGCCGCGGGTCCTGTAACCGAGTGCTTGGCAGCTCTGCGAAAGCCAAATCTCTGCCCCGTGAGCAGAGGCGGGAGGTGGGGGCTGTGGCGGGGAGAGGAAGCTTGGGAGCTGGGGGGCAGGACGGGGGCCTTCCCCACACCCCTGCTCTGCACTCCGTGCTGAGCCGACAGAGGTGACCCCGAAACCCTCTGGAAAGGCCCCCCAGGTGCAGCCTGGTCTGGGGAGCGCATCACTGCAGCTGCCCCGGGGCCGACAGATAACCCGAGGCTTGGAGGCAGCCCAGCTCTGGAAGGCAGTTGCTAAGAGACCAAAATCCCAAGGCGAGGTCCAAATTTAAGGTCACGACTCAGAAAGATCCCCGGCTTTCATCCCTGGCCCACGGGGTCTTTACAAACCAAATCCCCAGAGGCTTGAAGGGAGCAGGAGTCTAGACTCGGCAGACAGATCAGCGGGGGCTCAGCCCTAACACAGCCCTGGACCGTGGAGCAGGCGCCGACAGAGCTGATTCCCTGGGTCCCTTTCAGTGTGGCCTGAGAGGACGGTGCGCGAGCAAGATGCTCCCAGCGCGGCCACCTGGGCTCTGCCAAGCTCACGCTACTGCAGGAAGGATGTGCGTGGGGTGTCTGCTGGGCCCTGCTTACCTGGCCACCCCACTTCTTACCTCTCTGTGCCCACACACACACAGGACGCAGACACATACGGGCACACGTGCGCGTGCGCGCACACTCACACACGGGCACATGTGCACACATGCCACACACATACACACACACACACACACACAGTTGCAGCCACCCCAGATTTATTCACGTTCTGAGATGCCATTCTTTCTCCCCTCTGGGCTTCCCTCTGCCTTTGTCCAGAAACCCCAAAGGCTCCATCTTAAATGTCAGTTCATCGGAAAGGCTGTCCCTGAAACCCTTCCAGCCAGGACACCAGGTGCTCCCCTTACTGATTGCCAGCCATCCGGATGTGGCGTCCTGGGGCTGAATGCACTTCTAGAATATAAAATCCCTAACGTCAGAGGTGAAGGTTTTCCACTGATGCATACCCAGCGCTGAACTCATGGCGGGGTCTCACTAAATGTTTATTAAATTTAATGAAGAAATAAAGATTTTGCAAGTGCTAAGCCAGTGCCTTTTTCCACCTCTGCTTTTGGACAAGATATGGATTTTTTACTCATTTTGCCTGTTTTTTCATGCATATTTTTATTTTTAATTGAAATAATATTCTTTTCAGCAATTTTCTTCAAAATGGTGTCTTAGGGTACTCCAAACCCCAGTGCATAGTGATAATATTTCTATATGATCTCAGATCAAAATTAAGAATTTAATATTTTGGGATGCTTTCAATAAGATCAAGTGAGCACAGGAAATTTTTGCCCAAGTTGATGTTTTCAAAATGTGTTCTCCACGGTTGCAGGGGTCTGTGAGAACAAATGGTGGGGATTCTCCAGGAACGTCTGAGGACAGGCTTCCAGCCCCACTCGGAGTCTCTGTCCATGGGGTCTGCTCCTCGGGGCCCGAGGCCTGCACCACCCCCTTCCAGCTTGCACCCACCCCATGGGTGGAGGGGTCCTGACCAGCCCGTGTATCTTCCCCACCACGCTTTGCTCCTGCCTTCTGTCTGGACAGGAAGGCATCTCAACACCCAGTTTCCCTGGAAGGAGTGGTTCACACGCTCCCTCTGGGCCTCTGGGAAGACGCACGTCTGGATCTCAGCAGGGGGTAACGGTGTCGAGGCGCAGCTGCTGCTCCGGCCATATTGAGGCTCCGTCTCTAGACAGAGCGTGTTGAGGGCCTCCTTCGGCCATGGCCCCTGCCCCGAGGGAGAGCTGCGTATTTCCTAGCCAAGGTTCCAGCACGCTGTCTCCCTCCAGCTCACTCACCGCCCTGAGTGTGGGGAGGGTGGTCTTGGAACCAAAGGCCACAATCGAGTGAATGGTCAAGAGCACTGGACCAGACGTCCTGATGTGACCCCTAACTCTGCCACCAGTGGGGAGTTAAG
Source organism: Diceros bicornis minor (assembly GCF_020826845.1). Taxonomy (NCBI): domain Eukaryota; kingdom Metazoa; phylum Chordata; class Mammalia; order Perissodactyla; family Rhinocerotidae; genus Diceros; species Diceros bicornis. Next base: position 5,812,642 of record NC_080764.1, read on the forward strand.
CCCCATCTGAACCTCAGTTTGCTCATCCAGTAAAAGGGGAAAATCCTGTGACCCTGTTTATGTAAAGACAAGTCAAGAAAATGGGTTGTAATTGGTAGAGGTCTTTGTGACCATGAAACTAAAAACCTGTGGAAGCATCCGCGTACTGCCCAGGCATGGTATATTCTTGGGGACGTGCTGCTCCATGAATGGGCAGCCGTGTGCACATATACGAAGGTGGTTAGCTCTCCATAAAGTAGCAGAGACAACTATGTCCGAAACACAAGGCCAGCGGCTCCTAGGCTGTGATGACACAACCTCCCGGACATTGAGAGGAAGCAGAAGTGGGGGACACCCACCGCTGACAGCAGAACAGAAGAGCAGCGGCCACGGGCAGTGAGGAGTTCAGGCTCCCATCGTGTCTCCTGGGCTCAGAGCTGGCTGCCTCCGCTCCCCAGCTCTGTGGCCTTGCCATATCATCCACTATCCTTGTGCCTCAACATCTTCTCTTCAAAACGCAGATGGTAACAGTACCCACCTGAATCAGTTAGGATGTTTTCAGTTGCAAAGTACAGAAAAAATAAACCAACCCAAATGGGCTTTTAAAATAAAGATAATTTACTCATTCATCAAACTGGAAGGCTCAGGTGAAGTGTGATCCAGCTGCTCAATGATGTAACAGAATTACTAGCTTCTTGCTGTCTCTCTACTCTCCTTTCTATGGTGTCAGACTCATTTTAGAACCGGCTCCCTTTCCCGTCCAGAGAGGACGGCAGCTCTCGGGGCTTCACGTCTCCTTATTCGTGTCCTTTGAGAGAGAGCCTCTGCCCCAGCTCTCTTGAAAACGGTCCTGTATTACTCTGACTGGACCAACTCAGTCACACCCCCAAACCTGAACCAATTGCGAGGCCAGGGGACGGATGCATTGACTGGTTCAGCTCAGGTCCTGTGCTCCTGCCCTGGGACTGGGAATAGAGCCAGTTTTCCTGGACATCCAAACAGGCACGGGGGACTGTGGGAAGGTTGACAGGCACCAGGAGGTAATGAATGATTATCTGTTACAGTCCACCCCTTGGCCCCTCAACATTCGTACAGATCCTTCTTCCATCCAGGAACATTCAAAGCTGCCCACACCTGCATTAATGCACCTGTTCTGTCCCCAAAGGGAGACGACCAAAATCTCCCCAGGTGCTGCATCCATCTCCAGGTTCAAGATCTCAGAGAAATTTACAGTCCTTCCAGAAGTCTGGATGGAGTTCATCACGGTACAGGGACAGAACAAGAGAGGGAAATTGAGTCACAGGGCTGAGGTGTCCAGCGGGAGAGCAGGCCTCTGGTGAGGCTTAGTAGAGTTTCCCCTGTATCACTGGTGCCTCAGACCTTTCTCTGTGATTCTCTCATCTCTTCCTCCTCCAGGGTGAGCTTTATCCTCAGTGGGTTTTCCTCACAGGAGCAGCAATGGCTGCCAACAGCTCCCAGAGTCACACGTGTCCACGTACCGGGGTAGAAAGAATGGAATCGGCCGTTTTTAGAGTGGCTGCAAATGGGCCAGGCTAGGACTCTTCAGGTCGCAAGCAACAGAATCCCAACTCAAACTAGCTTGAGGGAAGTGGGAATTTATTGGCGGCCCATGTGCCTGGGATGGGGAGGTCCCTGGACGTCCCTGAGGAAGGGTGATGGTGCTCAGACCAGTTTCAGCCAGGTCCTAAGGGGCAGAAGATCCCAGCTGACATCTGAGTTACCCAGACATTATCATAAATTCGTGTTTGCTGGGCTCTGTTTATTTAACAAAGCTTGTACGGCAGACCCCTGGCCCTCTGCTCCCTCGGGGCTCTCCTTTCGGGGAGGCATGGAGTAGGGCGGGGCAGGATCTCGGGGGAGAGAGAAGACTGGGCACCTGGTGCTGAGAGCACCCCTACCCCCCTCCTCACCTCCGCTCACTGTGCTGTGCAGTGTGGGGGTGTGGGAGGCAGTGGTCAAAAACGCACGGAGTTTAAGGCTGGAAAAAGGCAGGAATCACGTAGGGAGGAGCAGGAGAGGCAGCAGCATGTTTCCAACGTCAGCTCCGTGCCACCAACTCAACCACTCGGCTGCAGGAGCCTTTGGACTGTGTGACTCATCCCTGGACCCCGGGCCCGGCCGACGGTGGGTGCTGGTGAGTGTCTGTGGAGCTGTTGAACGGATGTGGCAGCCAGGGACTCACTTATAGGAATGCACGTGCTCCTCACACTCCTGTGAGGCGGGCGTGTTCATCCCCATTTCACAGACTCAGGACACTGAGGCCCAGGGAGACGGCCAGCCGCATCCAGCCAGGAGCAGTAGAAGCAGGGGAGGACCCAGGAAGCCTGACCCCAAAGTCCATGTCATCCATGGCTTTGCTGGTCACACCAGGGGAAACTGAGGCACAGAGAGAGCCATTGATGCCTCCCCAGCCACCCAGGAGTCGGTGGCCTTGCCCGCGTCAGCCTCAGGGTCCTGTCCTTCCCCGAGGGCGGCCCCATTTCTGAGGATGATACTGAGCCCGTGGCCGCCTTCCCGGGAAGGAGATGTCAGACACAAGCCCCTTGGGTCCTGGAAGTGAGGGGACCCAGGGGTGTCACACACTGAAGTGTGGGGTGCAGCAGTATGCACACCCCCTGAGGGAAGAGTCTCGACTCCTGCCCCACTGAGGAGCCGCAGAAGCGCTCTGCCCCCACACGGCTCGTGGGGCTGTGAAGAGCCAGCCTTTGCCTCCCACTGGCCGTTCCGCCTTCTCAATCCGATTAAAGGCGGCACCAGGGAGGGAGCTGGGCGCTGATAAGTGTGGACACATCTTTCCCGTCACCTGGATCCAATTAGGTGAGCCTGCAGCTGTCGCCAGCTGAGCCGGCAGGCTGCGGGCACTGGGACTCACAGGCAGGAAGGTGCCGTGGTCCCTGGGGATGGCCACTCCCCTTGTCATGGCCCAAATCGCCTCCAGTGGGGCGTCCCCTCAGAGGTTTGGGTTGTTTTGTTTGAATATAAAGGATTTGTTCTGGGCCAAAATGCTAACCCTTTCCCTGTTAGAATGGTTTCAGTCCCTGACACCCGGATGAGGCCTCTGAGGACAGGTGCGTGAAGGGGAGGGATGAAGAGGGGCCATCTCAGTTTAGTGAATCTCTACTATGTGCCAGAAACATCATTTCAAACATATCTTGAGTAGCCGTCTGCACAGCCTGGTTATCCTTACCTTACAGGTTCCCCACGTGTGAGTTGGGGGAGGGGTCTGGACTTGAGGATCTCTAAGCACCTCCCCCCAAATCTGGCATTAGGGACTGCAGATCTGGGGTGGGAGGTCAGATATCCAATAGATAACCGATGGATGAATTAGTGCTACCTTGTAGCCTGCGCTTCAACTTGACCACACGTTTGCATCAGTCAGCTTAGGCTAAATTATGCTGCAGTAACAAACAACCCCAAAGTCGCAGTGGCTAAACCCAAAAGTCTGTTTCTCACTCATGCAAAGTCCACAAGATCCAGTGGTTCCCCAGAGGCCCGGTCTCCCAGAGACGGCCCAACAGGCTGACCGGGGCACCAACACTGTGCAGCTGCGGGTCTGGGCCGGGGCCACCTTGCCCAGCGCAGCAGGCGAGAGCAGGGGAACAGCCCTTAATGCTTCTGCCTGGAAGCCATGCGTCTCCTCTGCTCGGGTTTCGATGCAAGGGAGGGTGTGCCGGGAAGGGGAGGAGACCCGAGACCCTGGCGAGCGCTGCTCCCTCTCCCTCCTGCCGGCAGGTGTCACTCCTCAGTGTCACTGTAAACCTCGGTCACCTTCGCACCTGGCCTCTATCCTGGAGACTTCTGCTTCTCCAAGGCAGCGTCTCTTTCCCCAAGAGAAAGGTGGAGGGACTGGGGCAGGACTCCGGCTGTGGAGAGCTGGCCTGCGTGACCCCCCAGGGGCCCCCGTGTGCAGGGGGAAGCCCCCGTGTCGGCCGGGGGCTGTGGGCAGCAGGATGAAGAGCCTGGGTGGGGCTCCAGGAAGGTGGGCTGGAGCCCCATGTGGAAGAGGTCTGCCCTGGTCAGCGAGGGCGTGGCTGCCTGGGGAGGCGGTGACCCCGACAACCAGGATAGGAAAGAGGACCCCAGCCACCACTCTGGGCTGCAGACATTGCTGAGCGCCTTCTCCACACCAGCTGGGCCTAGTGGGGCCAGGCCAGGCCGGGTCGTCACCCTCTTGCGCTGCAGGGGCCCCGTGGACCTCCTTCCTTCCTGCTGCAGGCTTGGTGGCTTCAGAGGGGGCGCCCTCCGTGCAGGGCTGGTGCACCTCCAGCTCTGGTGGGGGCTCTGGCACACAGCAGGTGCTCAGCAAGCACACTCGTGAGCAAACAACCACAGGCTGGGAGGCAGCGCGGTGCAGAGATTAAGGGCACGGCCTTTCGGATCCATGGTGTCTGGCATAGACCACATGCTCATTAAATATTGAAGGAATGAATGGGCAAATGAATGAATCAATGAATCAATGAATAAATGAATGAACAATTGGGACTGGTCTTGGTTTTCACTTACTACCACCTGATCCCAGGTGAGTTATTGCCCTCTCTGGGACTCAGTTTCCTCATCAATGGGGATAATAGCCCACATCTCATGAGAATGCCTTTTTCAGATGGAGCCTGCCCAGCAGAGTGCCCAGCACAGGAGAGGTCCGCCAATGCTTCTCTAGTTTAACCCACCCTGCAGGGTTTGAGTTCCTCCCTCTGACTCAGTGATGAGATTGGCGGCGACTCGCATGGACGGAGTTCTTCTTTTTTTTTTTTCTTGGGGAGGAAGATCAGCCCTGAGCTAACATCCGTGCTAATCCTCCTCTTTTTGCTGAGGAAGACCAGCTCTGAGCTAACATCTATTGCCAATCCTCCTCCTTTTATTCCCCCAGAGCCCCAGTGGATAGTTGTATGTCATAGTTGCACATCCTTCTAGTTGCTATATGTGGGACGCGGCCTCAGCATGGCGGGAGAAGCGGTGCGTTGGTGCGTGCCCAGGATCCGAACCCGGGCCGCCAGTAGTGGAGCGTGCTCACTTAACTGCTAAGCCACAGGGCCGGCCCTGCATGGACGGAATTCTAAGGGGTGCTCCAGGTTGGAATCTCGGCATCCTTGCAGCTCCCAGACATGGAGTAATTCTGCCGTGCGTGAGCGTCCCGGGTCCGGGGCAGCCAACCATCGTCCCTGCAGCCCGGGAAAGGTCACGCAGAGGCCATCTCTTTGGCAAGGCCGATATCTGACTCACTCATCGTGATCCGCATCCCAGCCCCGTCCGCAGAGCGGGTGGTCTGGCCTCTGGACTGGGCAGGACGGCCAGACAGGACAGCATTGACAGTCACAGCACAGGCTGCCCGGACTGGCCTCGGGGGGCTCCCCTGCAAGCCTGGTGGCTCCTGTGTCCTGTCAGGTGTGTCGCTGGCTGAGCTGAGGTTTTCACACATGCCGTGCGATTGCCTTCCCGAACTTCAGAATTCTCGTGTGTCAACTGGTGCCGAGGGAGGGAGAACAGGTGGTCCCCACGGAACCTCATGCTCTCTGTGTCTGTCCGCCCTGCTCCGTGGGCAGAGAGCCCTTCGAATCGGCTCTTTCCTGGTCCTTTCCTCCCAGACTCTGTCCGCTGTCCAGACCCAGCCTTCATGCTCAGGGAGAAGGACAACCGCCTGGCACCGGGGGACCCCGAGAATGGACTGACCCTATGGGGGGCTCTGAAAGGCAGGGCTGCTGGTGGCGTTGTCCCACCTCTCAGCAGACCAGGGAAGGAAAGGGTCAGCTATTTCCTGGGAACTTTCTCCACACCAGGCTCTGTGTCGGGCACTGGGCATGAGACGTGCTGACCAGCCCTGCCCTGAGGACATCCGGGTCGTGTGGGGAGACAGAGCCCCCAGGAGCCACGGGGCTGCACTAGTGGTCTGTTCCCTTGGGTACCCTGGGCCCCAAAGGAGGCATGGGCAATTCTAGTGTGTTCTCTCATTCTGCAGGAGCCCTGTGACGTGGACAGCCTTATCTCCATTTTATAGATAAAGGATCCGAAGAGCACAGAATGAATCAGTCAGCTATTCCCAAAATAAGCCAGTTTACAGACACCCCGACACTGGTGGCTGGCACGATAAATGCGTGTTCTCACGTCCTGGGTCTGCAGGTCCATGGCGGCTCGGCTGATCCAGGCTGGCTTCTCCTGGGTGACTCAACTTCAGGCTGCGTTCGGGTTCGAGTCTGCTCCTGGCCTGGGCTGCCCAGGCCGACCTTCTCGTGGCAGGTCACCAGAGCCCAAACCTCCAGGCACCCTTACGGCCTCTGGTCCCATGGCGTTCACTAGACTCCATTGGCCAGGACAAGGGTCATGGGCAGCATCCATGGGGAGGGGAATCCACTCCACCCACACGGCAGGAGGGTGGCAGCTCGTCCCGAATCACACTGCCCAGTGGCGGAGCTGGGATTTGAACCCAGGCCTGTCTGACTGGACAGACGACCCTGGACACCACCGCTCTCATCTGAAATCGTGTATGAAGCCCGTGGCTCAAGGCTCCAACCGTGACAGCTCCCTTCCCACCATCTCCTAGAGGTAAGAGCATCAGACAGCAGTAAGCCGCCTCTCAAACGCACGGCCAGCACCGTCGGGGGTGGCCGGAGCGCCCTGCATGCTGTGAGTGTGACCATCAGGGCCCGAGGACTCCGGCACAGAGACCGCTACGCTCCCCAGCTGTGACCTTGTTCCTCACCTCTCGGAGCCTCAGTCTACTCGTCTGTAAAGTGGGGATCACAGTAGGACTGAGGTTACTGGGTTGGGGTGAGGAGTGAATGGGCTGAGATGGAAGCCCTTAGAACCGCACCTGCTATTGTGTAAGGAGTAATGACTGATGCTCCCCAGCCTGGGCCCCGACCTCACGTCCACATAGAGCTTTCTTGTCCGTAAAATTGCGTCCGATCCCCACGGCAGCCCTCTGAGTTATACAGTGAGGAGGTTGTGGGTCAGAGAGCTTGAACTATGTGCTAACATCGCGTGGCCCATTCGCAGCCCCGGCAGGAACAGCCCGCAGGCCTGTCTGACCCCGGGGAGGGGACAGTCCCCCCAAGCAGAGAGCTCAGAGGGGCGAGGGCAGTGCGCACGTGAGCAGAGGAGGAAGGCCCCCGTGCGCTCCTCCTCCAGGGCAGCCAGCTCGGTCTGCGGGGCGACACCCACATGACTCGGACGCCTTCCACGTCCCAGGAACGTGTGAGTCAGGTCACCTGGGAGACACGAGTGCAGGCAGGGCTCCCCAGAGCTCGGGTGGCAGGGCCATCTGCATGGCAGGGAAGGAAGATGACTACAGTCACTTCATTTGTTCATTCATTCATTCAAACGTCCACTGAGCATAGTCCCCTTTGCCTGACCCAAAGCTGGGGTCTCAGGGGAGAGAAATCAGACAGGGTCCTGCAATCAGGCAGCTCCTAGGACCTTAGAGCGAAATGAGATCTCAGAGCACAGCATCCTCACAGGCAGTCATCAGTCTCAGCTCACCCTCCTGCAAGTAATGGGGAGCTCACTACCACACAGGCCAGCCCCTCTCAGAATTGGACGTCTCTGCCTGTGAAAAAGTTCTTTCCTTTTTATTTGGTTGGTTTTGTTGTGTTTGTTTGTTTTGCTCTACAAACAGTGCTCCCAGAAACATTCTGGCACAGTCTCCTGGTGTACGTGGGCAAGAGATTCTCTAAACAACGTTGACATGACATTACGGGGTCTGCTCAGCTTTCCCTTACCTAGATAATTCCAAGTTTCTTTCCAAAGAGATTGCACCAAGTTGCACAACTACTGTTTTATTAATTTCTAGAAATTCTATTTGGTTCTTTTTCAAATCTGCTCAAGTCATTTTTAGAATCTGTTGCTCCTAACTCATATTTCCAATCCTCCCCTTTTTTAGTTTCCTTAATCATATTAAACAATCTTATTTTGTATTCTCCTTCTGGTGATTCTGTTATCTGAAGACGCCGTGTGGTTGACTCAGCTATGCGTGGCTTCTGCAGGTTCCTCCCCGTGGGGCCCCAATTCTGCGTGTGTGCGGTGACTTTCCTCTGCGAGATGCTGTTTTTCCTTTGCCTTCTGCCTCCATGTTTGGCATCAAGTGGATTCCTCCAGAGGGGTTTGTATCTGTCAGTGAGACGTCTGGAGAAAGCCATTTGAATGTAAACCCTCTGCCTGAGGTTTTTGCTGACAGGGCGGAAGCGTGAACGGGCCCTGTGACCGGGGGCAGGGCTGTCTGGGGCTGCGAAGCTTCAGGAGTAATTCTCCCTCTCCCTGCACAAAGTGTGTAACGTGTGAGGGCACAGGCGAGACCCGTTTCCTGCCATCTCGAGTCTCTTAGGCTGTCTAAGTTCACCTTGGCTAGTTGGTGACAGACACGGGGAGACGTTCTGAGTGTCTGACCCATGAGGACCGCAGCACTCGCCGGTCACTGAGCGTCGCTGTCCTGTCTGACTTCCCGGTGACCAGAGCAACCCCATGGGGCAGCACTGGTCTTACCCCACTCCTTTCACAGAGGAGGAGACCGAGGTCAGAGGGAGGAAGCCGACCCGAGGTCCCCATGCTGGCGGGCCTGCGTGTGCGGGCTCTCCTGGCCGCTCGGCCCCCGCACTGACCGTTCGTGGGTTCTGTATTTGTTTCTGCTGTTCTTGTTTTACTTTTCTGGCACCAGAGGCCTCAGGGACATGCGTCCTCCGCACACTTGTCCGCTCCAGCCTGGCTGAGACTCCCCGGCAGAGCGGGCTTGTCCCTTGCCATGGCGATGCGTCGTGACTCATGCTGCCTTTGAGTTAGAGGCAGGGAGAGGTGAGGGAGGCAGGGTGCCTCCAGCAAATGCCACTTGGCGCTGGCAGCCAGGCGGCCTCTGCCTGTCCAGCGGTAGACACCCTGCAGTTCTGGGGATGAGCTAAGGACAAAGGTGACATAGGATAAAACCTCTTCCAGAAGGACGGCTGTAGCCTGGCAAGTCGTGTCCTGCCTTCCTCCAATGCATGCCGTTTGCAAGCCTTGCCTGGAGAGATGCCCATTCCAGCCTCTCCTGGGGTCGAGGAGAGGGTCACCTGCCCAGCTGCTCAGCCCTGACACAGAGCAACTTCAGGGGCTCGTCAGAGGCAGGCGGGTCACTGGCTTCAAATTCTCCTGAGCAGCAGAGCAGCCTGGGCCCCCAGAACTCCCATGAGCATCTCGCCCTACGAAACTGGAGCGTAGGGCCCTTGGCCCTGCCCCGTGGAGGCAGTCTGGAGGGGGCTCAGGCTCAGATAGAGACATGCAGCTGTAGTGTGGGAGCCAAGCCTGGGAGAGGGCAAGGAGGGCTGCCTGGAGGAGGCAGGCTGAGCCTTAAAGGATGAGTAGTATGAGTAGGATGGGTAGGTTATCTCTCCTCTGAACCTGGTTAATTCCTGCTTGACTTTCAGATCTCAGCTCAAGTGTCACTTCTTCCAGGAAGCCTTCCCTGATCTCATCCACCCGACAATCCCCTATGATAGATGACCCTCCGTGTCCCTCTCCTTCCCAGCAATGGGATTGCATGATTAATGTCACCCCCTCCACCAGACTTTGGGCTCCAAGAGGGCAGGGACCATGTTGCCTTTAGCCCGTAGTGAACTCTCAGTATCCAGTAGGAGGCGGCTACTGATATGAGCACAGGCTCCATCGCTTCTCAACAGCATGGCAAGGGATTTAACCTCCCTGTTCCTCTGTTTCCTCATCTGTAAAATGGGCCTGGTATGAGGCCTAAGTGGGGTGATACAGTCGCAGTCCTGAGCTTAAAGCAAGTATTGGAGATGTGTTAGCAATTTTTATTTTCTAGATCAGTGCTGGGCACAGAGCATGTGCTCAATCAATATTTGTTGACTGAATGTATGTTGCTGATCTCCCCCTGTCTGCGAGCCCGTGAGGACAGGGCCGGGCTACCCTGTTCACACAGCATCCTCAGCACCCAGCACAGCCGGGCGCCTGGTCCTAGATGCTGGGAGAAGAGAGAGGAGCGTGTCTGTGGAGCCCTTCCGTGTGCTGTCCTGGTTAATCCTCCATGGCTCAGGTCCCACGGGGGACTGAGGCGGGGCTGGGATTTGAACCCATGTCTCCAACCCCGAAGCCCAGCTGGATCTGGATCTTCCCTACTCACACCGAGTTGAGGGCTACCTCCTGTGAACGGTTTTCCCACAGTGTAGACATCAGGAAGCTTCTTTATTTGCAGGCAGGTTGGGGGATGGGGCTGGGCGTTGCCCTTTCCGTGTAAGGGAAGCATTGGAAGTGAAAACAATATTGCTGAGATGCGTCAAGGGCCACCCGCATGTGGACAGCCTGGCTTCCTTCAGTCCTCCCGGCAGCCTGGGAGGAGAAGGAGAAAGACCAGAGGCTTCTACTCAGTGGGCACTTGCCGTGTTCCAGGCTGTTCCCCACAGAAGCTCACTCGAGGCTCACAGAGCGTTATGGATTGGTTCATCTTACTGTTACTTCCATTTTACCGCTGGGGATTCCGAAATTCAGAGAGGTCGCTTGTCTGAGTCCTAGCCTGATCTGCATCTTTCCATGGGTCCAGCCTCCGTCAGACTGCGGGCGTGTCCTGTGAGCGCCCGCAGAGCCAGGGCTCGGAACCTCAGCAGTTCTGTGTGTGTCCAGAGACTCCACCAGACTCGCTCCGCAGAGAAGAGCGTGCAGCCTTAGGAGGGAATGGTGCCGGAGAGCCCGGAGGGACCCCACCTGCACATGGCCCGTTGGGGCTGAGCCGAACTGTTCTGGCACTTTCTCCGTTTGGTAACTGTTGCTCACCCAGGGGTGGGCCCACTTCTATCTCCCTGGGCCTGGGGGACAGGTCAGCCACGGGGTGATCTGACAGGCTCCAAATCTCTCGGCACTCCACCATCCTGGCCCCAGGAGGATTCCAGAGCTTTTCTGGAGACCTCGCCAGACAGCACATCCCTCCACAGCCCCAAGAATAGAGAAAGGGTGGCACAGAGAGCCAGTTTACCCAGGAAGATTCTAAAGGGGAATTTTCATGGCCACCATCACGAGAATGAAGGTCCTTCCTCCAAGAATTGCCAAAGCTTCTTTCCCCTTGCCCTCTGCCTTCTTTCTCCCCTCCGTCCATCCCTCCATCCCTCCATCCCTGCATCCCTGCATCCCTCCATCTCTCCATCTCTCCATCCCTCCATCCCTCCATCTCTCTATCCCTCCATCTCTCCATCCCTCTATCCCTCCATCCCTCTATCCCTCCATTACTCCATCTCTCTATCCCTCCATCCCTCCATCCCTCCATCCCTCCATCCTTCCATCTCTCCATCCCTCCATCCCTCCATCCCTCCATCTTTCTATCCCTCCATCCCTCCATCCCTCCATCCCTCCATCCCTCCATCCCTCCATCCCTCCATCCTTCCATCTCTCCATCCCTCTATCTCTCCATCCCTCCATCCCTCCATCCTTCCATCCCTCTATCCCTCCATCCCTCCATCCTTCCATCCCTCCATTCCTCTATCCGTCCGTGTCTCTATCTCTCTTCCTCTACCTCTTTTCTTCCTGTCACCTTTCTTCTCCCAGCAGTAGATGACAATACTTGCCATTTGCTGCCACAGGGCTCACTAAGCCCACCTTCCCTTTGCAACCCTGGCTCCTGGCCATGCAGCCCACCACAGGAGCCCTGAGGTATAGCTGGGCTGGGGGATCACGTGGTATGTGGCCCGACAGAGGCCGCCTAGCTGTCTGCCATCCCAGGGCCTGTCACCTGCCTCCAGACCCAGGCGGCTTCGGCCACCTTGCTCACCTGCTCTAGTTTCTGAGAGGCATTCGGGCAGGGAGCGCCTGGCAGGTCCCTGCCAGGTGGTGCAGACCCAGCTCTTAGCAGCCTCTGGCACGAAGCCGGGGTTCAAAAGCAGATTTTGAGCCCACGTCTTCCTTGTGTTTGCTCTTAGTGTCCTGGTGGAGGCAGGGACGATGTACCTGGAGTGGGTTGCCGGCGCCTAAGCAGAGCTCCGTGGCGCAGCGTGTTCCCTGTGCTGATGGGGTCTGCACAGAGGCTCAGAGAACCAGGAGGAGAGAGGAAGAAGGCTCAGGGCTGACTCTCCCCGGGAGGCGACCTGTGAGTTGAGCCTGAGACAGGAAGGGCCTTCCTCAGCCACGGAAGCGGGGCCTGCACCTGCACCCCGGTGGAGACACCATGTGGGCCGAGGGAGGGTGGAGTCAGGGCACCGGATGCTGTGTGACATGTGATGCGTGAGTGGGGCAGAGCGGGCGAGACTGTTCGGAGGGGAATGGAGAATTCTGAGTTGATACAGGACCTTCAACCTCAGCCTTTATAACCCAGCCCCATCCCTGCTTTACAAAGGCAACTTTTGTTCTGTCTGCATGAGAGGAAAAGCCTCCTCCCCCAGAGATTCCACACGACGCAGGGCCGCGTTTCAGCTCTCGTCTCGCCACAAAATTATCTCCGTTTCTTTGAGTCTGCTCCAGGATTGCGTTTCCACAAACCCTAGTTACAGAGAACACGATCATAAAACACGGTCGTATACGACATGCTTCCCAGGCGTCCTCCGAGAAGCCTCTGATTGTGGCGCCGGCCGCCCCCGGCTGGCTCCCCACTCCGGGTGGCCACTTAGCGTGTCAACAGCAGAGCTGGCGTGTGGCTCTTCCCGGAGAGCTGGCACGAAGAGGTGCCTGGTGGCTTGGGGACCGGAACACACCACTGGTAGATAAATTGAGTTCTGTAGCTAAACTGTCCAATTCCTCAAAGAAACTGTCAAACCGTGTCGGGGGAAATCCCAGTGAATCTTGGAAGCTGCTGCTGGATGATAAAAGTCACAGACACTGAAGGTTATTAGAAAAATTAGTCCTCCTTGTGGCACCAGCGGGGGGAGAGGCATGGAGGGCTCAAGGCAAGGGCTGAGGGCTGGGGAGAGGGTGCAGGCCCCGGGGGGCCGGGGCAGGCAGCTGCTGGCCTGTGGGGACTTGGGGCTGGAGTCGGGGTCCCATGCCGTCAGTTGTGGGGGTGGGGCACCCAGGCCCGCAGGCTCGCCTCCCCCATGGGGTTTGTCTCATTTTGCTTTCCTTTCTCTATAATTCAAGAACAAATAGGGCTGAATCCAGCAGCTTCTGTCCCCCAACCCCAACCCCGTGCACAAACAGTCCCTCCCCCTCACGATGTGAGCTCTCCGGGTGTGGAAGCACTGGACCACGGATGCCAGAGAGTGGAGCTGACGGCAAATCAGAGCGAGCCCCTAGGAGGGGATGTCCAGGACCCCCGGATGGGAGGATGGAGGCGCCAGACCCCAGAGGGCGGGGCATGCACAGGGCAGCAGGAGGAGAAGAGAAGAGCCCCCCTCCACTCAAGTCCCAGCTCATCCACTCCCCACACGATCGTGTTCAGGGGTCCCCAAATTAAGGACACCCCCTCCCCCACATTCCCCCAGTGTCTGTCTTTCAGCAGTCCACCCCACCTCACCCCTCAGGCGGGCTTTGCCCCCGTCACTCTCCAGAGCAGCTGTGGCCTGGGTCTCGGTGGACATGTCTCGTCCCCTCGCCCTGTCAGCAGTGTTTGCCCTGTTTGCCCTGAGGATGCCGAGCCCAGAGCCCCGGTCGTGCCCTCTGAGAGCTGTGGTCAGCTCTAAAGTCCTTGAGGGCCCAGGAGCCCTGGAGTCTGGGCCCCTGGCCAGGTCTGAAGCTTCTGGGAGTCCCCACGTCTGCACCTGCAAAGCAGGGCCTGTGACACCCGCCTCCCGGGACAGCGAACTGTCAAGTCCTCGAAGTCCAAGGTAGAAGGTGGAGGTGGAGGTGAGCACGAGGTGGGGGGCATGACCCAGCCTTGGGGTCTCATTCTCCTGGGAGTGCCCGCCCCCGGAGGCTCTCCAGGGCCTGTGTCCACTCTGCCTTGGGCCATTCAATGCAGCTGGCGCTCACAGGGCCCCGGCTGGGTGCTGGGACTCAGGCGTGAAGCAGAAGGCAGGGGGCTCAGGTGCTAGACTGGGGGTCCAAGGCATCCCCTGAGACACACCTGCCCCTGAGCTCACGGTGCGCGGCGCTCCCCTTGGCAGATCTGACCTCTGCCTCAGGCTGCATCGGCTCACCTGATGTGGGCGGGTCCATCCCCAGGGCCTCTTGCCAGACGTTCCCGCCTGGGCCGGGGCGGCCTCTCTCATCTGTTCCACTCTCCCGCAGAGCACTGTCCCAGGAGTCAGAGCGGTGCTCAGGAACACAGGGAAGAGGAGACCTAGGCCCAGAGGGTTGGAAGCAGGCAGCCCAGCTGCTGGGCCCCTGGGGCAGCCCTGCCCTCGGGGAGCCTGAGCTAGAGTCTTCCGGGTTGACGTTGCTATGGAAACCAGACCCCAGGCCTTTGCCCATCCTCCCCTCAGAGGCGGAGATGGAAGGACGGTGGGTGGGTGAGGTGGGAGGGCTGGTCTAGGCCTGAGCACATGAGCAGGGGCTGGAGCCAGGGCTGGCTGTGTTCACATCCCGCCCTCCAGCGCCAGTACCCCCATGGAGACAGCGAGAACCCCCAGGACCCAGCCGTGGCGGCGCAGAGGATGCTGGGAGGGCTCTCTGGGACCACCCAGGCTGTACTGGTGAGTGAGTGCTGGGCCATCTGGCCCGTCTGCCACAGCGGGGGCAGGAAAGAGGGAGCTTGGGGCTGCCGGAGACTCAACAGGGAAATAGAATAAAGTACAGGTACCTACGGGCAGTGGGACTTGGGGCCAGGATTGCTCTGATCCAGAAAGAGAAATTCTCCTCCCACTTTCTTCACCACCTCTGGTCCAGCAAGCGTACCCGTTGCCCAGATGCTTGGGAGATGGGAGGCCAGGTTCCCCCCGCAGGCCTTGCCCTGCCTTCCCCCAGCACCGCAATTCTGAGGTTTGTGGGGCTTGGTCTCAGATGAGCTCTGGGAGAGGAAAGGGGAGAAGGAAGGCTCTGGAAGCTTCTTGGCCAGAAACTGTCGGCTCTGTCGGCAAGAGTCTCCGTGAGCTCAGCCACTCTCGCTGGCCCTGCTCACACCCAGGTTGACCCTAAGTGAATTTGAAAGTCCTGCTAGAATGGAGGCCCAGGATGCAAAACAAGCAGGCGTGCACCCCCCATCGCCAGGGTGTCAGACCCAAGACCCCGGGGCAGCTGGCGCCTAGCCGTCAAAGCCGCGGAGCTCAGCCACCTGGGCAATGCTCCCCACCCCGGGCACAGCACTCTACAGTTTCTCATCCATTCTCTCCTTCAACCCTCCCAACGTCCCCGAGGCAGCCAGGCAGGGATGGTGGTTCCACTTTACAGGTGAAGAAACCGAGGCTGGAGAAGGTTTGTGACTTGGACGATGTTGCATGGTGATGGCCGGAGTGGGGATGTGCACCCGGGGCCAGGGCGCTCCCCCCAACACCAGGCCGGCTTCTTTTCCTTGGGCAACTTTAGGCCATTTGTGCATTTCATTCATCCATTCATTCTACCACCCAACGGTCACACTGTGAGGGCCTCCTATGCACCAGACCTGGGCTGGGCATTGGGTCCAGCAGGAATACAGTCCAGTGCCTGCCTCCCGGTGCCTCACAAGCCCGTGGGAGAAGAGACACCTCCTCAGGTCGGTGCTTCTGCTCATCCTTCCGCCTGGAAAGAGCCCAGCATTTCTTTACCTGGGAAACTCCTATTCACCCCTCAACACCCAGGTCTATGACTCTGACCCAGATTCCACTAGTCCTGAGGAAGAAGAGTGGCTTTATTTGGTGACAGCAGAGAATAGGCAGGTGTTACCAATCCAGGTCCTCAGAAGGAGCTTGGCTTCCCTGGGGGGATTGGTTAGGGAGCCGTGGACAGATTTTGAGTGGCGCCAACGTGCTCTGATTCGCATCTTTAAAGATGACTCTGCCTGCAGTCAGAGCTCAGCCTGGGGCTCCTGGATAATCTGGGTATAGGATGTACCTTGTCTGGGTTTCTGCTGCCTCACCAATGGGCTTGGGTTCCATCAACTTTGGTCAAAATGTGCTTACAGAACCCTGTTGTGCTGGTACTTAAACAGATGTTCATTGAAAAGTGCACTCTGGGCCGTGTGAGTTTGGAAACACAGGCCTCTTTCTTCCCGGACTTCATCCAGGGAATGATCTTTGAGCACCTCCTGTGCATGAGGCTCTGGGCGCAGGGCTCGGTCGGCCCCAAGTCTGAGCGCCTCAAGACCGTCTCCTGAGACTGTCTTCGTCACCACAGCACAGTCCCCTCCTGATGAGCCGACCTTCCATCCAGGAGATGGACGATGAACACGGGTGTGCCCGAGGGTGCACTGTGCACCCGTAAACCAGGTGGGTGGGAGGGGGCGAAGCTGACCTCAGGATGCTCTCTCCAAGGCTCGTCTTGTAGGACCCTTGGGGAACACCTGGCCTGGGCCCTCGGGGTCTCTTCCTGTGCTGACTCACAATGCAACAGCGCAGGCTGGAAGGTCCCCGTCCACTGGGAGAGGCTGGACGGGCGGGCGGTGGAGTCCGCGGTGAACAGCCAGTTGCGGAGGGAAGTTGCTGTATCCGTGTTATCGCCTCCTCCAAACACGGAACCTTTGATGACTGAGGTGGCGACGCCCGCAGGCTGACGCTGAGGAACAGATGGAGAGTCGGCACCGTGGATCTGTTCCGGGGTCGCTGGTGCGGAGCGCTCCCGGGAAACAGCCCTGAGGAACACAGGGGCACTGAAGCTGGGCTGCAGGGCCCTCAGAACCCGTCTGCTCCAGTCCTCATCGGCTGGGAAGGTGCGGCCCAGAGAAGGAATCCGCCCAGCCCAAAGCCACACAGCACATCAGGGTCCAGCTGGGGCCAGACAGGGTCTGACTGCCGGTGTGGCGGTTCCCGCACTTTGTGGGGGAGCCTGGGGTACCCCCGAGCAGATGACCTTGTTGACAAGAGCGAGCCGGGTTTTCTCTGCCGCACATTCACCATAACCCTCCGCGCTGTGCCACACTGGCAGGCGTCTCTGTCTGCCCGCTCACCCCCCGCTGGGCCTCCCCGTGATGAGGGACTTGGAGCAGGACAATAGGCCGAGTCTTGGTCTGAGGGGGTTTGGGATCCACAAGAGAACAGGAGCTTGCTGGTGACTGCTCCCTCTGGCACCTGGGAGGAACACCTGGGCCCCAGAGGTGCTGCACTGTGATCAAGGTCACGCAGGGTGAGGGAGGCTGGGACCTCAACCGCAGAGGTGAGGCTGGGAGGCTGAGAGCTGGAGTTAGAAGCAGACCCAGTGGGCACCTGGCAGGGAGGGCGCAGCCGACAGTGCAGAGATACCCTGTGTGGGTGCTCAGGGAGGACAGATGCACGACGCCGCTCGTGAGGAGGAGGGTTCCTCTGGGGCAGGGCCAGGCAGTGGAGTCTGCCCTCCACCTCTGCACAACCCCACCCTCCCGCCACCCTCTCCCCAGCCTTCAGCCCTGCGCCCCCTGGCTCTGTCCCTCCCGCATTTCAGCCCGTCCAGGGGTCCTCCATCTCACAAAGTGCCGTGGCAAGGAGAAGGGCCAGGCACGAAGCCGGCCCCTCCTGCCCCACACCCACTCTGGCCACTCAGCCAAGGCCCTAACACTGGCCACAGGTTCGAGTCCTGGCTCTGCCTCTTACAAGCCACGTCACCTGGAGCAGGCGGAGGACATCTCTGGTCCTCAGTTTCCTCTCCTGCAGAATGGGGGTAATAGCAGTATTGGATCGTTGTCTGGGTTAGACAGTGATGCCTCAGACTCGGAATTGTGCCCGGCACAGAGAAGGGCCCAGCTCGCACTGCTCTTGGGAGCCCTGTAACACAGATGGAGAGACGGAGGCACAGAGAGTTCTATGACTGACCCAAGGCCACACAGCAAGTAGGCGGCAGGGCCAGGATCTGAACTCCGTACTCTCACCCGCTCCTGCTTTACAAGATGCTGAACAACCGGCCCTGGACTTGGGGTGTCCTGCGGGCATTCCAGAGCTGGAAAGAACAGCAGCGCCAGACGTCACTGCTCTTGATGAGTGTGAGGCTCAGAGCTGCCCGCACACCAGACAGATTCCCCGCCTCCAGGGAGTTTCTGTGCAGGAGCTGGCGAGCTGGGACACAGACGACACGTCAGTCGATGGACAGATGGCTCAATGGATGAGGAGAATGAGGGGGGTGATGGGGGCACGCTGCGGCCTCTCCGGAGAGGTGATGCTTTTGCCGAGAGGGAATGGCTGGGAGGACGGAGTGGGCAGAGCTCTTGGGAAGGGCCCTCCAGCAGGCGGAAGGGCAGGGTGAAGGTCAGAGGTGGGAGCAAGGTTGGGGCCTGAGGGTCAGACAGGAGCCCGGAGCTGGGTGCCAGGTCCGCCTGGGGTCAGACGTCGCTCCCCGCGTCCTGGGAAGCCATTGGGAGGCTTAAGCAGCAGAAGGGGGTGGCATGACGGCAGCTCTGCCAGGAAACCTTTCGCTGGGGAGCACAGAGCTTTGGCGACTCGTGGTTTAATGCCTCCCTCACACCCGGCCCCGGGTCGGCGGAACCCCAGAGTCCCCCCAGGCACCGTCTCCCCCAGGTGGATTCCATCACTCCCGCCCAGAGCCTGTACTCGGCTGTGCACGGTCCTCACAGCGTGCGCCCAGAGAGGCCAGCGAAGGCCAGCCCGAGTGTGACTGACAACGTCGTCATCATCGAGTCTGGATGCTGACGCCCGCGCAGGGTCCACCTCGGCGCAGGCAGGAGGGGACGCCGCCCAGGGGAGGACACAGTCCAGGAGCTGAGGGTCAGCTCAACCCTACTGCAGCTTCAAGGCCAGCCTTCCGCCCCCAAACCTTTCACAGGGGTGCTCCCCTGCCCCTGCCCCTGCCCCTACGTGCAGCCCCTCCTGCACAGCCCCATCCTCGTCAGGGGCCCCCGGGCCCAGGGACACGGCAGAAGAACTCAGACGGCTCACGTTCCTCCCCGTGAAGTGCGAGCCTCGAGGGCGGGGAGCCCAGAGGAGCAGGGCAAATTGCCACCTGCTCCCTCACCGTGTGGCTTGTCACTTCCAGTTTAACAAGACCCCAGGTAACGCTGCGGCCAGCCCGCCGCGCCTGACTGCCAGGCCTCCTTTCCTTTTCCGTCTGTCTCCCGTCTCCCGTCTCCGCCAGGGAGCTGTCCCCAGAGGCCGGGGCTCTGCGCAGCTCTGCCTCTCACTCGCTGCGTGACCCAGCCGGAGCCCACCTCCCGGGCCTCCGCTCCCCGCACTGCGACAGGGGCCAGCAGGCCCAGCTCTCAGACTACAGGGAGATGTGCCCCTGTCCCCGTCGGGGATCCGGATCCTTCCGACTCACCAGGCACTGACAGGCCACCCCCAGACGGGCCCTGCCCCTGCCCAGGCACGCCAGGTGCCCCTCGGGGGCCTCAGTGTCTGCTCTCCCTGAGAGGCTCACAGCCCCTTCCCCAGCTCAGAGGCTGAGCTCTCTTTCCCCAGCCAGGCCAGATTCTACTGAGCAATCCTGGGCCACCCAAGGGCCTGGGCAAGGACTAGAAACTTCCGGAAGTAACGCCTGGGCCTCTGAACCCTGGGCCAACATCCACACCCTTGAATGCCAGTTTCCAACAAAGATGGAAGGGGTGGCAGCAATGTGTGTGTGGGGGGGTGAGGGGGTGTTCCTCCTGCTGTAGTTGATCCTTCCTGCAGCTCATCCTTCCTGTAGCTTATCCTTTCCTGAAGCTTGTCCCCTCCTGCAGCTTGTCCCCTCCTGCAGTGTGCCCTCCCCATGCTCCTATGACCCCTGGCTGCCCCAGGGTGGGGACATGGGGACAAAAGACAAGAACAGAACTCAGAAGAGCCAGGCCTGCCCGTCAGGCCACCAGCAGCCCACCTCTCGCTGCCTCAGTGTTCTCATCTGTCAGGTGGGGCATGGCGTGCCGCCCCTGCAGAGGCAGTGGGAGTTAAATGAGGGACTCGGGCTGACTTTTCCTGAGCAACGCAGCATGCCACTCAGCACAGGCATTTAGGGAGTATCCACTCCATGCCAAGCACCAGGCTGGCTGCCCAGGTGCCCTGCCAGAGCACCCAGGAAGTACAACAACTATGGACACTTATTGAGCACTTGCTGTATGCCGCCCTGTCCAGAGCTCTCATGTATTAACTCGTCTCCTTACGTCAAACCTATGGCAAAGTGTCCTTTCTTGTCCCCAATACACACAGCAGGATGGGGTCTGCTTGTATGGCTACCCCATGCTTCTTCTGTAGCATCTGGCACGTTCTCCAGTGCTCATCAGGGCTTGTGGAGTAACGTAAGGACTGAGCAGCATGTTTTCCTTGTCAGGAACAAAATGAAATGGAATATTATACAGCCTTAAAAAGGAAAGGAATTCTGACACATGCTACAGCATGGATGAACCTTGAGGACATTATGCTAAGTGAAATTAGCCAGTCACAAAAGGACAAATACTGTGTGATTTCACTCATATGAGGTCCCTAGAGGAGGTCAAACTCACAGAGACAGAGAGTAGAATGGTGGGTACCAGGGGGAGGAAAGGGGGAGTTAGTGTTTAATGGGGACAGAATTTCAGTTGGGAAGATGAGAAAGTTCTGGAGATGGATGGTGGTGATGGTTGCACAGCAATGCAAATGTACTTAGTGCCACTGAACCGTACACTTAAAATGTTCGTGTAGCCTGATAGCCTCTTCCTGCCCTTCTTTGCCTCCTGCTAGTCTTTACCGCAAGCACCTCTTCTTCCAGGAAGCCCTCACTGACTTCTTGATCTAGGAGATGCAGCAGCCTGTGCAGTGGTGGAATGCAGGAAGCACAAGACGTGAAGAGGGTCATGCCACCCTGAGTCCAAGGGCCTGGATAAATCCCAGCTGGGCCACTTCTCCGAGCCTCAGTTTCTCCATGTGAAAATGGGGTGAGAATTCAGACCCTGAAGGGAGGGTTCACTGAAGCCAAGTGTCTGGTGTGCTGCCCCTGTGGGCAGAGGGGACCCCAGGCTGCCTGCACATCCCCCACCCCCATCTGCCTCCAGGTTCCGAGGCCGCAGTGATCCCCGGAGCGCCCTGTGAGACAGTTCCAGGGTGCTGGGCCCTGCCCAGCAGGGTAGGTGTCCTGTCTGTCCTTTCCCCAGCTGGGCGCCGTTTCCGGAGCTCAGCACACATATGTCCCCCCAGCCCAGGCAGCACAGCTGGCTGTGCATTCGAAGAGCCCCCTAGTTCAACAGGAGTCCTCTCTCAATTAGCCGTTCTGCTCTAGTCACCAGCAGAAGCTTGGGGGGGTCTCTGACAGCCCCCCGTGAGGCTGTGGGGACACTGGGCTGACGAAGGCCACAAGGACGTGGCCAGCAGCCTATAAACTGGGTCAGGAAGTGTCCTGTTCTCTGTAGGTGTCGTTGGAGCCAGGCCATGAAGGACCGCAGGCGGCCCCGCCCCATCTGTCTCCCCAGGCGCTTCATCTGCTGAACGTCACCGGAATGTGGAGTGGTCCCGGGCGCGGAACTCAGGCCTGGCTCCAAACAGTCTGTGAGTAATAAGGCAGTAGACACAGATGGGGACAGGACAGTCTCAGTATCATGTGGTCTGGGAGGCCCAGACCGCGGATGGTGAATCTCCGGCCCAAAGAGAGGGAAGGGGCTGCCCGGGAGGGAACGTCTTGCCAGCGGCAGAGCCAAGACTGCCCTCAAGGGGGTCGAATGCAAACCCAGGGGTGTAACAACCAGCCACTGCCTCCGTACAGACCTGGTCTGAACCATCAGAATGGGGATGCCCACAGGCATTACGGAGTCATCTCCACTTTACAGATGGGGAAACCGAGGCCTGGAGGTGAGAAGGGACTTGCCGAAGGTCTCACGGTAAGGCCTCGACAGAGCTGAAACGGACCCATCCCTGCCTCCCCATAAATAAAATGAAGCAGCCACGTGTCAGGTGGTGCCAGGCCCTACCCAGGGTGTAGCCAGGCTGTCGAGTGCACGGTGGCAGGTCAGCAGGGGCCGGAGGCTGCAGCCCTGCAGGCCGGCAGAGAGGATAGGAGGTGAAGCTGGAGGCGACCGGGTTGGAGCAAGGAAGGACCTGCAAACCAGGGTCGGGAGTTCTGGCTTATTCTTGCAGCCACCTCTCAGGTCATGGGTGTGTTGTGGGGGGGCACAGCCATCCACAATGACACCTCGATTTCCAGCTCAGACAGCCAGGGCACGGTGGGGGATGGGGCGGGATCAGGGTCGGGGTACAGGAGTGTCTGAGATGCGGTCCCTCTAGAGGACAATGAGACACCCAGGTGGAGGGCTGAGTGGGCAGCTGGGTGAGTCAGGACTTGGGGAGGGGACACTTGGGAGCCTCCAGACTGGACGGGATGACCAGGGACGGGATGACCAGGATGGGATGACCAGGGATGGGATGACTGGGATGGGATGACCAGGGACGGGATAAGCAGGGATGAGATGACCAGGGATGGGATGACCAGGGATGGGATGACCAGGGATGGGATAAGCAGGGATGAGATGGCCAGGGATGAGATGACCAGGGATGGGCTGACCAGGGATGGGCTGACCAGGGAGCGTGTGTTATTAAGGGAGAAGAAAGCCAATGACCAAGCCCCGGGACACCCAATGTTTAGGTGTTGGGGAGATGGGGAGGCGCCAGCCAAGGAGACTGACGGGGGCAGCCAGGGAAGTAGGAGAGAGCCAGACAAGTGTGGGTCCCGGGGACCAAGGGCAGCCGGTGCTTCAAGGAGGAGAGAGAGACCTGTCGGCCGAGAGCAGAGAAGCATCCGCTATGTTGGGACGCCAGGAGGTGACTGGGGACCTCGATGAGAGCATTCTCCATAGAGTGACGGGATGGCCACCAGGTGGCTTGAAAACTGCAGCGATGGGGCAGTGGCTGGGGACAGCACTTTCCAGACTCTTGGCTGAGAAGGACGCCGGAGGAACGGCTGGATAACTGGGGCCCTTTTCTTCTGGGTGGCAGGAGGCGCAGCATGCCTGTGTGCAGATGGGCTGATCCCGGAGAGAGGGTTCAGACGACGCAGGGATGAGAGGAGGAAGGCAGCGCCCAGGGGAGGGCTTGGTCTGTGTTGGGAGCAGCATCGTGTGTGGGCGTGTGGAAGCGGGAGGACCAGCCTGGCCTGGGGGCTCCTCGTTTCTCAGTGAGAATAAGGCCAGGTCCCCACTGAGCCTGGGACTGGGAGGTTGGAGCGGAATGTGTGAAGCGGGCCTCGTGGAGACGCGCATTTCCATCACGTGGTCTCGCTCCCACGTGCACAGACAGAGCTGGGGCGCAGTCCTTTTTCCGTAATTAAGTCCAATGCATTCTGGATTGTCTTCATGTAACACCTCACGACGTCTTTCCCAAGTAGGACAAACAGATCTCGTATTTCTGCATGCGTGCCGTGGAGTGACTGCAGCACAGCCTCCCTCACTGGGGGGCTCCGGGGGCGTCCGGCCCCTCTGCATGATGAGCAAAATGCACATTCGTCTCTGGGCACCTGTTGAGTATTTATATGAGGGACCCTAACGAGCAGAGTTTCTCACTCAAGAGGGTGTGCACATTGACGATTTTGGTTCTGATCTTCCAAAAAAGCAGAGGCTACTCACACCCCATCCGTAACACAGAGAGTGCCAGGTCCCCCGAGAGCAAATGCTATAACTCTCTGTCGGCATCTGATGAGTGAGAACTAACAAGCGGTTGTTTTAATTTTCAGTTCTCTGATCCCTAGTGACGTTGAAGATGTTCTCTTTACTTTTCTGGAGTTCAATATTTTACCCGTTTTTCTGTTGTTTGTGTTTTTCCTATTGCCTTCTAGCACTCTCTGCAAACAGGGTTATTAAGCTTTTGTTATGTATGTCGCAAGCGCTCCCTCTTCCTCCGCATGTGTCTTTTTACTTTGTTTTCATCTCTGCTGTAGAGGAGTTTTCTGCTATGACGCAGACGATTTTGTCAGCTTCTGTGGTGGAAACTGCAGCCAGATGTGCCTTGGGGCCCGTGTGGTTGTCGCTCCTGTCGTCCCCGCGCTGGGCCTGCGGGGAGACCCACCCTCGGTGCAGGGAGCTGCCTCTCTGCAGGTCTCCCCCCTCCCAGCGGGCAGCCCCCTGACCGTCGGCTGAGGCGGAGACACAGAGGCCCAGCCCTCTTGCCTCTGGGGACACCGCTGAAGGTGTCCCCAGCCTCCAGCTCCCCACAAGACTGGCAGGCCTTGCTGTCCCTCTGCCTGATGCTCTGCGCGTCCCGACAGAGGCACGGAGTGTCCATGTCCTCTGATGCTTTAACAAGGTCCCACAGAGTTAGTGGCCTCAAACAATAGAAATTCATTCTCTCCCGGTTCTGGAGGCCCCAAATCCGAAATCAAAGCGTCTGCAGGGTTGAGCTCCGTCTGGACACCCCAGGGGAGAACCTTCCTGCTCTTCCAACTCCTGGTGGCTGCCCACGCTCTTTGGCTTGTGGCCAAGGTCCCTCCAGTCTCTCCCTCTGTGGCCATACGACCTTCTCTTGTCTGTCTGTGTCTCTGCTCCTCTGTTTCTTCTAAGGACACTTGCCATTGGATTTAGGGCCCACCCAGATGATCCAGGGTGACCTCACCTGGAGAGCCCTAACTCGATCACATCTGCAAAGACCCCTTCTCTGAATAAGGTCACGTTCTTAGGTTCCGAGGGTCAGGACGTGGACACGTCTTTTGAGAGCCACTGTGCCGTCCACTGCAGGCATCTACATGAGCCCTCTGTCACTCCCGCCTTCTGTGCTAAATCCCCTCTCGGTTTCCAGGGACCCCAACCCAAGACGCCATCCATCCCTCAAACCTCTGGGACCAAGTGACGCTCGGGAGAGGAGAGTCCAGCCCCTCACCTGTCTGGCTGTGTGCATTTGGGCGAGTCCCCGCCTCTCTCAGGGCCCCAGCTTCCTGGCTTTTAATGAAGAGATCGTGCTGATGCTCCTCAGGGTTTTCTGGCATCCTGTGATCTGACTGTGCTCACACCCCCAGGATCATTCACACTGGGGTCTTCAGCAGCTCCGGGGAGGGAGACCTTCTTCCCTGCGGGGTGGGACGGAGAGAGGAAATGCCCAGAGGCCTGGCACCCCAGAAGCCAGAGCTGCGCAGAGAGCCAAGACCAGACTCCTCCTAGCCCCTGCCCCCTGCCCCAGACTAGCTCTGATGTCATTCATAACTGTCCCTTTCTCCCACAATGAAAGCCACCAGCCAAGAAAAAGGGGTTTCTTTTCTAAAATTGCTTTTCTGCGTTCTTTGACAGAGGCTGCGCTGCCTGTGCGTAATTAATTCATGGCCTGGTGCACGGCCGGTCAGCTGCTTGGCTGGGAGAGAAAGCTCTAGAGAAAAGTCGGCAGAAAACGAGATCACCCAGATGCCCGGACCTGCGTTGCTCACGGACCAGAATAAATACAGACGGATCCCGGCTGGCAGGAGACTCGGCCCGGCAGGCAGCAGGGGGGGTCCCTCAGGGCTCCGACCCGCTTCACGAGCATCAGCGCAGGGACCCAAG
This sequence comes from Diceros bicornis minor, assembly GCF_020826845.1. Lineage (NCBI taxonomy): Eukaryota > Metazoa > Chordata > Mammalia > Perissodactyla > Rhinocerotidae > Diceros > Diceros bicornis. The sequence continues at coordinate 5,837,984 of NC_080764.1, forward strand.
TAAAGTCCGACCGGACGGAACCTTTTAAGGTTTATCCCGAGATTTCTCAGGCCCCCCAGAGGCCTGGAGACGGGTGTTTCAAGCCAAGAGCGGTGGCGAGATCTTCTGGGTGGTCGAATAGAAATGGCTTAGCTGTGGCATCCTGGTCGGCTGCCGGCAGTCTAGGTGACCTTGAGTGAGGGTCGTGTTCCTCTTCTGTAAAGCAGGACAGTAATCCCTAAATTGCAAGCTGATTAGAAGGACCAAAGACGTGCTTTGATAAACCTGATCACTTCTCTCCGCAGTTACCCGTAGGGACTTGATCCTGAGGAATCGTTGGTGATGTGCCGAGCCCTGAGAACAGGGCAATTCTGTATCACGTGGAAAATTGGAACCAACCCTGACCACCAACTATAGGGGCTTGTTAGGAAAAGTGTAGGCCATTTATACGACAGAATACCGTGCGACCAATAAAAATCATTTTGCGGGAAACTATTATTGTTATGAGAAAAATAGTTAAGACACTCAGCATGGTGTCCCTGTCACAGAGCACCCCTTCAGGGGAGGGGACACAGACACGGAGCCAACAAAGGAAGCCCCGGTGTGGCCAGGGCTGGGGGCAGCCCCTCATCCCCAAATGGAGCTCTTCCCCGAGCACACCTTTGGAAGTCCCAGCACAGGGTCTTCTGTTTTCAGTGTTCTTTTTTTTTTTTTCCTTATTTGAACCAGGGGTGGGGAGAGGGTGTTGGAACAAGGTCTGGATTTTAAAGACGATAATAGCTAATGTTTCTTAGTGTTTACTATGTGCCAGGTGTGGTTCTCATGCTTTACACACCATTTCAACAAATCGAAGATGCCGCCAGTTGCGAGACACCCGTATTTTATGTACCACTGAGAATTTTTAAAATACTGACAAGCCGTGACACACCATTGATAGTAGGTGGATTCTGATTTTAGAGGTGTTAAAAGATGAATCATAGAATCTATTTAATATCATCGATTAACTCATCTATTCACAACTGTCCTTCAAGGTGGAAAAGGTCACCCCCATTGGACGGATGAGAAGACCGAGGCGCAGGGACATCAACAACGGCCCAGGTTCCCTGTGCGGCAGAGCTGGGACTAGACCCGGGGCCGTCTGGGCCTCTGCTCTGCTCTTCCCACTAAGGCACCATGATGCTGGGGCAGGGAATCAGGGGCTTGATGGGGACAGAGGAGGCGAGTTAGGAACCCAGGCAGCAGCAGGCGGGGAGTCTGGGGGGACAATGCGTCACTCCCTCCCCAGCATGCCTCCTCTTCCCCTCTGCTCAGGGCTCCAGCCTCCTCCACAGGAGAGCTACCCCCACCCATCGCCCAGGGGTCCCCTGTATACAGCTATGGGCTGTTTCACACCAGAGCTGACATTTCTCTTGGCTTCTTTCCAAGCTGGGAGACTTCAACAGGGCTGGCAAATTGCTTTCATCTCAAATGCCAACCCTAATCCACCAGCAGAAGCTGCCTGAGATGGTGTTGAGAAGGATTCTGAAGCCCAGTGGGAACCCAGTTGGGAAGCTTGGGGCACTGTCTCCAAGAGCACCGGAGGAGGTGAGGTGAGACGAGTGCCAGGAGTTTTCCATGCCTGGGCTGGGGAAAAGCTGGGACACCTTTAATGTAAGAGGATCACCCTAGACCCCCACAAGGTGCCCCAGAAAAGTTGAATGGTCTCCCTAGGATGGAGCTGATGATGCCCTTGGCCTCTCCAGAGCCCAGGCTTCACCAGCTGAGCCAAGATACCAGGAGGAGGTGAGAATGGGGGCCCATCTGGAGTGGTCAGGGCCCTCCCAGGACTGACCCACAGCCTGGGGCTTCCTGACTCCTCGAGGAGGGGGAGGTGCCCTGCAGCTGCTGGTTCGTTTCTCATGGATCACGCTGTGCGGAGTCGCTGGCCCTGGTAATTATTCCACTTCTATAATTAGCCCAAAGTTCCCCACTGCAAATGATGAGAACGCCGTGGGGATGAGGGTGAAGCGGTGTGATGATGGCTTGGCTCACACACAGCAATTCCCCAGGCGGAGCAGGCTCCCTTCTGGTCCTGGGCCAGCTGCCTGTTGGGTCTAAGGGGCAGGCCGGTCCAAATCGCCTTTAAATGACCTCTAGTTGCTGTGATAGTAAGTGTTTGCTCAGCACTTTCACACATCTCTTCTCACGCCCCCATGATGCCCCCAGGAGCCGAGCATCGTCACCATCATCCTCACGCCTGATGGGAGAAATGAGCTCAGAGAACGCGGCTTCCTGAAGCAGAGGCGGGATTTGAACCCAGGACTGACTGACATCCACTCTGCCTCACCCTCAGTGCCACCCATGCCTCGTACTCCTCCCAGACCAGGGCCCGGGTTGTGGTCATTGCAGAAGCTGGCTCTCTAGAACATTCTAGAAAATGGCTTTTAGGAGACATAATTTTCCTCCTTAAGGAAGAGCTGGTAGTTTTTGAGGATGGACGGACTCTCAAGGGTTCCGTCACCCAGTCCTGGGTGCCTGCGTCCACACCCGCCCACCTACGGGCCACAGCAGAGGAGAAAGGGGCAGGATGGGGGGAGGCCTCTCAGTCCCCCCGCCCCCAGATCCAGGGGATCTTAGGCCAAGATCAGGCGTAATAGCAAGTGAGATTTCTTATCTCCTGACTGCCTCTGGGAACAGAGGAAAACAGATATCAATTAGGGGCAGATTCCTCCGTTGGAAGAAAGCTGTCTGTCGCTCTCGACTTAGAATTTACAAACAGTTAATTAAGGCTGCAAGGAGCAACACCTCCTGCAGGCTCAGCGGGAGAAGGGAGCAGGGTGCAGAGCTGGGGCGCTGCGGGGTACTCCTCCGGGGGCTCCATGGCGCATTCAGGGTCCCAACCCTGGGCCTGCCAATCACCTGGGACGCTCTTAACAATACTGATGCCAGTCACTCTGGCAATTTCTGTGTGACTGGTTAGGGGTAGGGAGGTGGGGAGGACCAGGCACCAGCGTATTAAGTTCCCCAGTGATTTCTCTGTGCAGCCAGATTGATGACCCCCGGGGGAAGCTGGATGGACAAGAACTGCCCACTGCCCACTGGTGCCAGGCCTGCCTGCTTCCCCTCCCCCGCAGCCTCCTTGTCTCCGGGGGTCCCACCTGAATCCCTTCCTCGGGGCTGCACCCCTCATGTGGGCTGTGGGGACGTCACTGCCTGTCTTCGCTTCCTGACCTCACAGCCTTGCTCCCATGAGTCACCTACAGCCCTGGGGCCGGGGACTCGGAATCCAGCTCCACACCTGGCCCCCGGGTCCTGCTCTGGGTCTCTCCTGTGTCGGGCCTGGCTGTGGACCTCCTGCTGTTTCCTCTGTCCGGGGACCCAGGGTGGGAGCAGGATGAAGGCTTTTGGTAGACACAGCCCCATCAGGAAGGGTGTTTGTTTAGTTCCACCTGGAGGAAAAAGAGCGAGAGTGTGGGGGGAGGGGCCTGCTGATGGAAGGCGGTGGGGCAGATGGCAAAATGTGGGCAGAAGGAACGAGGTGCGGAGGGTTCCCCGCCTTCTCTTCCAAGAAAAATGACTCTCCACTCAGGAAATATTTACCAAGAGCCAAGTGTGCCAGGCTGCGCTGGGCCAAGGGCATGACGGGAAAGGAGACAGACCTGCTCCTGCTTCCTAGGGAGGATGTTCTGTTTGGGAGACAGAGAAGAAACAAATAACCCTGGTAATAAGCACGGTAATCTCAGATGGCAATCAGCCCCATAAACAAAACGGGTGATGGGGGAAGTGGGAAGGACGGTGGATGTGTCACACAGACCGGCCAGGGGAGCACTCTCCGAAGAGGTGACTGTGAACTGAGACCTGAACAACAAGGAGGGGCCAGTCATGCAGAGAGCTGGGGCCAGAACATTCTGGCAAGTGCAAGTTGAGGTCTGAGAGGAAAGTAGGGGTTGCAGAGCCTTGAAGACCAAATAAGATATTTGAGTCTATTCTACACAGAACCAGAGGCCAGGGAATGAAGCCACTTGGGGCTTCTGCATTTGGCCAAGATAGAGTAACTGGCACTAGGCTGTCTCTTCCACAGCCAACAACCATGAAATTGGGTTAACTGGATGCGGCAAGTCCTTGCAGGCAATGAGCAACAGGTGGTGCAAGCCTGTGATCCTCGAGAGGAGGAAAGCCCACAACGGGGACCCACGGTCACCGGTCCTCGTCCAGGGGATAATCTCCTGGGCGCAGCACAGGGCCCTGGGTCCTGGCAGAGCTCAGTGGCCGTGGCGAGCTGAGAAGACAGCGACTAGAGGTCAGGACAGCTGAAGGGGCTGGGACCAGCAGATAAGATGACAGAGGGAGCTGTGCAGAGAGGGGCCGCAGAGGTGGATGTGGGGGTCTCCCGCGGAGTCCGTAGCCGAGGCCGGAGCTGTGCACGCCCAGAGCAAGCCCATCCAGGACTTTCAGAGAGCGGACTCTATGCGACTGAAAGCAACACAGAAACACTGAAGTTTTGAGCTGAGCCGGGTGGAGAGCAGGGCTGGGGACACTGAAATTCCAGCTTCACCAGAATGGAGACTAACCTTTGTTAATACCCTGGCCTCCAGCTGAGGCCCCAGAGATGCGAGGTCTTAGGAGCAGGGACCACATCTTAGTGGAAGACTTACTCTAGACCCCTCCTAACACGGCCCAAACCAAGCCCCTGAAAGATCTGCAGGGAAGACAGAGCTCAAGGTAATTCCTGGCAACTGAGAGGGCTCAGGAAACACACTGGCTTTCTCCATACCCACACGAAGAGTATAAACCTGGTCTGCAGGGTTCGAAGTGATCCTCTAGTAATTTAACTGCCTGTGAAACAAGAAACACTCTTTAGAGGAAGATAGCAGGATCCAGAATCTCTACAATAGGTTCTCCACAATGCCCAGCATTCACTCAAAAAACCACTAGACACACAAAGAAACAGAAACGTGCAATTGACAGTCAAGGAAAAAAGCAGTCGAGAGAAATTAAACTTGAGATGCCCCGATGTTAGGCTTAGTAGACGAAGACTTTAAAGTAACCATTGTAAATAAGTTCAAAAAATGAAAGGAAAAACATGTTTAAGAAGTGAAAGGACATGGTATTAACGAGCAAACAGATAGGAAAGCTCAACAGAAGAATGAAATGTTTGAAAAAAAATAACAAGTGCAAACTCTTGAACTGAAAAAGTACAATAACTGCCAAGGAAAATTCACTGGATGGGCTTCACAGGCTATTAGAGAAGATGGGGGTGGGGGGGTGGAGACAGGTACCTTGAAAACAGATCAGTAAAAATCATCCAAACTTAAAAACAGAGATTTTTTAAAACGAAGAACAATGAACAGGGCAGAGAGAGTCTTTTCAACACATGGTGCAAGCCTGCTCTGACCTGAGTCCCGTGCTGGCCCCTGGGCTCCTGCTGCGGCATTGCTGCCTCCTCCTCCCCCGGCCCATCAGGCCTCCATGATCCTGACTGAGCTGGGGTGTGTTCAGGATAGAGCAAGCCTGAGCTGGAGAGGGGCCACCTGTGTGGGGGGCCCAGTGGGGCAAAGAGGATGGCTCCCCTTCTAAGACGCTGGGGCTGTGTGCCTCCCCTCTCCCTCAAGCCATCAGATTGGCAGTAAACATCTATTGATCACCTGCTATGTGCCGAGCATCGTGGTCATCAGTAAGCACACGGCAGTGAACAAGACACGCCCTGCTCTCTTGGCTGGACGTTCCAGAATGGGGTAGACCCACAGTGCACAATGACTGGGATTGGTGCTGGTGTGCTTGGGGTAACACGCAAACACTTGAACATGCCTGGCAGGTGGAAAGTGCTGGCCTTTCTCACTCAGGAGAAGGGGCTTAAAGGCACAAGGGCGGGTCCCCCCCAAAGTTCCAAAAGCCCATGCACATGGCCATGGGGCGTGGAGATGGACCAGAGCCTGCAAGGCTGTGGGCAAATCCTTGAGCCACTGAAATGGGCAGGGGTGGGAGGGACAGCTGGAGAGCGTGCACTGTGTCCGTGGAGGGGTGGCCTCGGCAGATAGTGCGCTCCACATTACAGGAGGCGCGCGAGCATTCACCACCCACAAGAAGGCCGCTGACGGGACCCGAGTGGCACAAAGCGATCGAGAGAGGCTGCGATGTGGGGGAAGCACCTAACTCTAACGGGGCACCTAACTCTGACCCTCCTGGCCTTGGTTTTCTCGTCTGTGGAACAGCAGGCAGGCGGGACCATCATCACCAGACCTGCCTGAGCTGGAAAACCCTCTCACCCACGGCAGGAGGCTGGGTGGATGTGCATTGCAGACGTTCCTCTGCTGTTGCCTTCTGGGCTGTAGACTCTGCTTGCTGCCCACTATCCCGTCCACAGGGCGGGTCAGGGGGCCCTCCTCCTCAGACCCCTCCGTCACCAGGCCCCAGTGTCCCTAAGCATCCTCAGGATAAGCTTGCCCACCTACGGGTAGGCAGGGTCAACGTCCCACCCTCCCTCTCTCAGCTCCTCCTCACAGAACTCTCAACCCCAGAGAGGGCCAGGCCCATGCCAGGGACCAGAGGGGATCAGGCTGGACCCCTCATGGGGGAGAAGGCAGAAAGGGGCAGAGGGATGGGAGCTCGGGGCCGGGAGGGCTCCCTGGAGGAGGGGGCAGCCTGTCTCCCTTCCCTCTGCCTCTAGCCTTCTCTCTCCTGTTTTAGAACCCCCGGCTGACTGTCCCTCTTAGGGTCTCTCTGCCACCTCTTCCTCCCCTCTCTGTTCCAGCCTCTCCCCTGTGCCTCTCTCTGAGTCTGAACGTCCCTCTCCGTCAGTGTGTCTCTCCTTTCTCGCTGTGTTTCCCCCATCCTGCCCCTTCACCCCTCCTGTGAGTGACAGGCCAGCCAAGGGGGGCTAGAATTAGACCAGCAGCTGGGAAGCCACTGCCACCACCCATTTCCCCTCTGCTTGGGGCCTCCATCCTCCATCTTAGGGGGAGTGGAATTTCACAGCCCTCCGGAGAAGGGGGACTCAGTAATCGACACCCTGACTTAAGCCTGGATCGGAGGGCTGTGGCCGTCAAATCACGGACAGGTAGGGTGTGCCCTGGCTGGGGTGGGGGGTACCCTGGGGAAGAATGCAGTGGCCCCCAGGTGCCCAAACACAGGGCAGGCGGGATTCTTGTGGGGGTGGGGCTGCTCTGGGCTCTGTCCCTGGAGGGTGACAGTCCCCCGGACGCCTCAGCTGCTCAGTCCAGAGCCCAGACCCCCAGATGCAGCCCGCGTCCTGCGAGCAGGTGCAGGGTCTCGGGCCACAGGGAGAGGCGGGGGATTCCCCCAGGATGTGGCGAGGGCGAAGCAGATGATGCTGGGACGTGCCGGGCTGCAGACCCCAGAGGAGCTCTGGAGGAGCCCCTCATCTGTAAAACGGGGACACGTCCTCTCTGGGGACTTCCTTCCTTCCCAATCCGTCCTCTCGTCCTTTCCACCTCACCTGTTGGGCTCTGCTCTGAAACCATCTGGTTTGTGCACTGTTTGATGCAAGCTCCTTTAAGTGTGAGACTCTCATCCATCCTATTCTCCCTGGGACCCCGGCTCCCAGAGGAGAGCCCAGCACACGGTAGGAGCTCCACAGGATTTGTTGAATACGAGGAGGAATGAATGAAATCCGTCCCTTCACCAAAGATTTACCCCCACCACCACCATGGGTCGGCTGCGCGCCTGCCCACAGGAAGGAAGGGGCCCGGGAGGGGAGTTACTCCCCTCCAGCCGGTAACTGTCAACGTGTATCTGCAACAAAGTTGAAATCTTTCCATAGTTATAGTCCGTAATCTTCTTCATTCACCTAGCTCAGGTGGTGAACATTTGCCCAGGATAGGAAATATTACTCAGAAAACCGTTTGAAATGGCTGCATAGCGTGACCTCATGCGGACGGCCCCAGTTCACTGACCCCTTCCCTTAGGCGATCGCTCATTTGACCAACGAATGCGGAAAAGAGCCCTTGGAGCCCTGTGTAAGCCACGGTCCTGCCCTCGGGGAGTTTCCCCCTGATGGAAGAGCGGGGCATGAGCTAGGTCAGGGACACAGAGCAGATCCTCCTGGACAGATGCCCTGAAGAATCCGAGGCTCCGGAAGAGAACCAGGGGAGACCTCCTTCGAAAGGGCACGGCGGGGGCACCAGTTCTTCCAGAGAGCAGCACAGATGGACACGATCTTCCCCGCCTCACCCGGCGTTTCTGCAGCACAGGTCCTGGAAGGGAACACTGGCCTGGTCAGCCGCCCTGGGGGTGGACGGTTCTGGGTAAGGAGTGAGAGCCAAGACCCTCCTCCGGTTCCGAGCAGCCCCGGGGCCTGGAGGAGGCCTGGGATGGGCTCACATCTGTCTCCTGGGAGGAGAAACCCTGATGGCTGCAGCTGCATCACAGCCTCCAGGCCACCTGCCTCCTGGTCCCCAGGTGGAAGCTCCGGGGCAGAAATTCCTAGTCCCCAACCCTCTTGGGGGGACCGGCCAGCCAGTCCCTATGTATGGAGGAGGCGGCCTTGGGCCTGGGAGGCTGCAGAAGGAAGGGCCGGTGTCCCAGGCACAGGGGAGAGCTTTTCAGAGCAGGGTGGGGGGTGGGGGGGACACCTGTGTCCGAGTGTCATAAAGGGGCTGTGCCCCCTCCATGGGGGACGGCCTGGCTCACACCCTCTGCACTGAGGGCAGAGCCTGCTAAGACTGAGTGGCTCTGCTGGCTACAGCACATTCAGCAACCACACAAAGGTGAGCCCACGTCTTTCCCTGTGAGCCGAGTCAAAGCAGGCAAGCAGACACTGATCACCTACTGCGCCTCCTGCTTCCCCTGCCCATGCAGCAAGCCCCGCGATGGCCTTGTGGGGGGGCGAGTCCCAGGCGGGCCACGAGGTGTTCTGGGAACGCCACGTGGAAACGGCCAGGACTGGGGTCTGTGCTCCCCTCGCACACCAGGCAGCTTCCCTGGCAGGAGAAGGCCCTGTGCTGAGCCCCAGTAGCCCATCAGTGGCTGTCTGGTCTGCAGAGGACACGATGTGCCCGGCAAACGGGGGGCAACACATGGGAGGGAGCAGTGGGAGTAATGGGGACAGCGATGGGGGGCCGTGTGCAGCCCAGAGAACAGAAAAGGGGAACGTTCCAGGACACAGCTGCCTGACCGGGAGGCAGGATGGGGGATTGAGAAGGACGTGAGCTACCACCCCAACGCCCCTGGTGTGGCCACCTCCCGGGGGGCGCTGGGCAGGCTCCCCACCTTCCTAAGCCTCTGGCTCCACACCCATGATGGGTGTACTCCCAGCGGCCCTGCGGGTATTTGGAGGCTAACAGTGGACGTCAGGGGTGGGCATCTGTCCCATTACTGGCTGTGTTTCCTGAGCACCTACTATGAGCACCGGCTATGGAACAGACAGGCCGGGGCTGTGATGGTGAACAAGACAGACGGGGCCCTGCCTCCTGTGACCTCCGTCCAGTGGGGGAGGAGCACATAGTGGTCAGTCATGGCTATTTCTTGTTCCAGGCCATTCTCTGATCCCGGCCTTCTTCCATCTTCCGGATGGAGAAACCGAGGCAGCCTAGGAAGGGGAAGCACCCTGCTCAAGCTGAGTCCCAGCCGGGCCACTGAGTCAGGGGCCGTCCTTGCCAGAGGGTCTCAGGGACCCCTCGTCCAGCCCCGGGTTTCTCAGATGAGAACACTGAGGACCACATCCTTTAAGTGCCTCCTTCTCTCTCTTCCAGAACATTCCCAGTAAGCGATAACTCAGCCCAGGAACGGGCTAGTTTGAGCCGCTGGAAATCTCAGCTGGGATCCTGGCGTCTGGGGAAGGGCCGGGCTCTAAAAATAAACCACTCGCCTCAGCCCGGGAGCAGCCGGCGGGAGCCTGGTGAGCAGAAGCTGCCGCCTGACGCTCTCGCAGATGACGGCGGCCTGGCCTGGCCAGAACGCCCCCCTCGCGGGCAGCTGGCCCTTGGGACAGGCTGGTGGCAGGTGGCAGCCAGGAATATTTGACCCCTGACTCCTGGAGGCACCCGACCCTCCCCCACACACACACATATGCCCAGATCTGGGACGTGCTCCGCAGAGCGTGGCCCGGGCTGCTCCGGAGGAAGGGTCCAGTGGCGGGCAGCTGGGATGCCTGGAGGTGCCCTCTGCATGCCGGACAGCGACAAGCCTCAGCACAGGTAAGGGGACGTCTCCTCATGTCCCGCAGGGTCCGCTCCCCTGGAAGAGATGAGGCTGTGGGCCTGGGGGTGGGGAGGCTCCTGTGTCCACCCTCAACTCCAGGGAGCCCAGACGTGGGCGTCAGCTCTCGGGAGGGCCATGACGCCACTTCCCTTCCCCTCTCCAAGCCCAGCCTGGGGGAAACAGCCTGCCCTTTTCAGCGCTGAATACTCTCAGCCACCACCAAATGTCAGAGTCCGTTGGTTTAATTAGAAGCCGGCCGCAGGTTAATGGGTTTGCAGGAACCAGGTTGAAAAGTTTGGAGGCAGGTGCCAGGCAGGGTTGCAAGGACCCTGGTGCCCTCGGGGGAGAAACACCTCCCCATCCTGCTCCGGGGTGAGTGGGGAAAGGACAGGGGCCGAGGTCCTGCTCCTGATGGGAGGTGGGCGGTGGCCTGCTCAGGAGCACTGTCTGGGGAAGATCCTCTAGGAAGATGGAGAGAAAGCCGAGGGAGACAGTCCCCGGGTGGCTCTCCAGCTCCTGGATTCTGTATCATACTTCAAGGCTTACAAAAAGAAACCATTTCGTGGGGGCTGTTTTGGGTGTAAAGCCGGGTCTGATGGAACCAAACTGAAGCGAGGGGACCCGTCCTGGCAGCTCTGCATCTTTGTCCCCTGGCACTGGGAGGGGCTGTCAAATCTGTCTTTCTGCCTAAACGGATTTCTGTGCCTAATCCCTGGGCAGGAGATTCACCTAAAGGCGAGGCGATTGGTGCTAATTCGATCTCCTCCCGTGCCCAGGACAGGGCAGGCTGGGAGATGGGCTGGGGGAGGCGGCCTGCTGGCTGCCTTCATCTCTGTTCATTAGAGGAGGGCAGGTACAGGGGGATCTGGGGACAGGCCAGACCCCAGTGAGGCTGCCCCAGCCTTTCCCAGGCACACAGCAGAGTCCCTTAGGGAGTGGGATTAATCGAGGAACGGAGCAGAGACCGTGGCACTCTGCCACTCCGAGTCCTGCAGGCACGCCGGCTCAGCTGGAGCGCAGGGGCTCTCGGGGAGTTGGGTCGAGGTATGTGGCTGCAGGAAAGAGGGCAGCCTGTGGTGGAAGGCTCTCCACGGCGGTCAGTGGAGAAACACCGGCTGGCCGCCACTGAGTCTCAGACTGAGCACGTCCTTCCTGCACATACTACCCAAGGACCCTCCGTGCCAGGCTGGGGCTGGGGCCTGACCATGCTGTCCTGCACGTCTCACCACCCAGCTCAATTGCAAAAAGCAAAATTCTGTAAAAAGACACAACTCAGCAAAACGGCACAGCTATCTGTGTGCTCTACTGCGGAAGAGGATGCAGGCCGGAAGCAGAGACGGTGCCTGCCCGCCACAGCGACAGGCCTCCCGCCTTCAGCACCAAAGCTGTGCCCCAGACCCCCAGAGGCCAGCGTCTCCCCGGCTGGAGCCCAGGTCCTGCTGTCACACTGCCCCCAGCTCCTGATGCTGAGTCTCTTCTGGGGGTGCCCTGCTGGCTTTAGCACTTTGCCACTTCACTCAGATTGAGTGTGCCCCTCAGGTAGAAGGGTTGCACCCGTGCGTGTCTCCGCTGTATCGGTCGGCTCTCGCTGCGACAATGCTCTGTAACAAACAATCCCCAAATCTCAGTGGCTGACAGCAACCACGCATATTTTTCTTACTGCTGGGTCTGGGGTTTGGCTGCTCTTGGTCGGGTTGGGCTGGGCCGGGCTGGGTTCAGCAGCACTTGGCTCCAGGCTGTAATCGGTTTCGGGTCTGCTCCACATTCTCGTTCTGGGGTGTGGGCTCATCTTGGTTGTGGCAGAAGAGCGAGGGACCAGGCCAGACCACCCCAGCCCATTGAAGGTGTCTGCTGGCAGCACTGGCATCATCCGGTGTCCAGGTCCCAGGTCGACAGGGTCAGGGTGTGGCCTCCACCTGCTCTTCTGGGGGCACTGCACAGGCACAGGGTAGAGGGAGGGGTGGAGATTGGGAGTGAGGGGCCCCGTCTTCCACATCCACACACACCACCCATGCCCTCTCTGATTTATTCTACTCTGCACCCTCCAGCCTGGGTGCTCCCTGAGGACAGGCCCGTGCCTGATTCCCCCTGGACCACGTGGCCCTGAGGATGCAAACATCCCTGAGAGAAGGTAAAGTTCGAGGTCAAAAGCGAGAGTCAGCACCCAGGGAACGACATTGCCCCCCGCTTAGGGGGTCCAGGGAGAGGAATGGAGCAGAGACAGGGAAGCACTTACGTGTCACTAAGGGGACAGGAAAGTCTTCACAGGGGAGGTGGTCCCATAGAGAGATTTCCGCAGGTAGAGGGGAGCGGGCGGAGGGCATCCTGGGAGGGGGCACTGCCCGGGCAAGGGCCCGGAGGCAGGAAAGCAGGAGCCAGAGGTAGTCTGGCTGGTTCTATTGCCACTTGCTGAGCAAACCGCCTGCCCTCTCTGGGCCTGGACACCGCGGAGGGTGCAGCCCCATGGCCCTTTCAGAACTGGCCCTGAGAACTCCTCCCAGCTCCTCTGGCACCAGCTCTAAATTAAGTAGTAAGCCAGAACCTCTGATCTCGTTACTTGAATTGTAATTGTCCTGCTCTTTAATCATTCCTGGTGGCAGAGCCTGGGGACACGAGGATCTGGAGAGTTACCCAGCCAGCAGTGTGGAGAGGAGGCCGGGTAGCGGCTTAAAGGTCACTCACAAATATTCCAGTTCACATCAATTTGCAAAATAAAGAATACACAACCCAAATGCCCTTAAGCTCTGAGGGTATTTAAATACCAGCAGTTCAAGACTCTGCAGGGGAGAGGGATGATGTTTCCAGGTTAAATGCTGCCTTGTCTCCTGAGATTCCACGACCCTGCAGAGAGGACGTTTCAGGAAATGAATCCTATGTAAGTGGCATTTGCTCAAGGTGCCTGTCCCCTCCCCACTCACGCCCCTTCCAGGCAGGGTAGACCAGGAGGCAGAGAGGCCTGGCCTTAAGGACGGCTTCAGCGTTGTAGCCCTGTGCCCTCACGCACACCCCTCAGCCTCTGCGAGCTTCCATTCATCCATCTGTAAAATGGGCAGATGATCCCGGCTGGGGCCGCTCCTCTGGGGGGGCTGAGAGAATCAAAGACGCTGTGGAAATGCAGGGAGAGGGGCCCGCCCTGTGCTCACGGGAGGAGGGAGCAACGAAGGACCCAGAGGGGCACAGGGAGGGGAGGGAGAAGCGGGTGAGGGTGGAGAGAGGCTGGTCACCACGGACATGTGGCCTTGACTCTGGAGGGAAACAGGGACCCAGGGACCACAGGTGTCACCTGCAGAGAGTGGCCACCTGCTCTCCCTGGCGAGTGAACAGTGCGGGGTGAGGGCCCGGGTTGAGGGGCGACTGTGTGTACCGGGGGCTCTGGAGCTGACGGCCTGGGTCCAAACCCCAACCCCGCCACCTTCACCCACGAGACTTGGAGAGTCGCTTCCCCACCGTGTGCCTCAGTTTGCCAACCTGTAGATGTGGTCTCGCTGAGTCACTGTGAGGACGGCATGTGTCAACGTGCGTGAAGCGCTCTGCACAGTGCCGGGCACGGGTGGGGCTCTCCAGAACATGCTGCTCTCCAGGGCTGGCTGTTGTCGTCCCAGGTTCTTCTCCTAAAGGACCTCAGCCAACCCTGGGTCACCTTGGGGGGCACTGATGGCAACCTGGAGGGGGCACCGTAGCCTTGTAGCTTTGAGCTTTCTTTGGCGGGTTTTCAGATGAAACCTTTTCTGGGGTCTACTCTGATTGGAAGAGTGGGAGGGGAGCAGGGGAAGGGGCCACCCTGGCCTCCCACTGGCCCCCCACAGTGGAACCCCCATCTCTGGAGCTCTCCTGCTCACCAGGGGACACAGTTTGACAACCTCCCGCAGGGCCCATCTCCTCTAGAAACCCAGGTGGACCTGGAGGCAGTCAGACCTCCCACCAGTTCCAAATCCTGGCTGCGCAGCTGAGGAGAGCCTAGCGGGCTCAGGTGTCCCGTCCTCAGCCTTCCTTCCTTCCAGAGCATCCCCTGCCTCCCGCCCTGGGCGGCTCCCACTGGGCATCACCTGGTGGAATAGAGATGGATTCTAGGAGTTGTCAGCCTGGTGGGGTCGTCACCTGGGGACTCCCCAGGGTCTCCTGGAGAGGTCTCCTTGGGAGACCAGGCAGTTCCTCCGAGTCCCTGGGGCCCCGCTGGGCCTGTTCCCCTCCGCCCCTTCCCCTGCACGGGTCAGTCCCCATCTCTCTCCCCACGTCCATCTGTCCCTCTCTCTCTAGACCCTCTTGTCTCCCTCTCTCAGCTTTGAGCGGCCCTGAAATAGAGCTGGAGCGTTCTCTTCAGCGATTTCAATGTATTAAGCGTTTTCCATTCTTAATTTAAAAAGCTGATGAGTGGGTATTTTCTCTTTCTCTCTCTCAAAAAGGTACAGCAAAGGCCACCAAATCGAGTTAATTGATTCTCTTCTCCTGCCACCCCCTCCAGAGGCCCCGGTCCTCCTCCTCGTTCACACTAACCCTATCCACTCGGCAGCGGGAGACACTTATTGCCAGGATCCTGTGCGTCGGGGTCCCTGAGGCCCCCCAACTCTCCTCCCGCGTTGGGCTCCTCTGGGATCCCATCACCCGGGGGTGGTGGTAATGCTGGTGATGGCGGTAAGGAGCAAGCCGTACCCCGTCCTTCTTCCCTCCCATCCTCTGTGGAGCCCATCTCTCTAGCCCTCCCCTCCGCAGCCCTGCACTGGGGCACTGGTACAGTCATTCTCTAGGTGGGACACTGGGCTTCAAGGGCAAGGGGACACGTCCAAAGCCACCTGCATATGTAGCAAAGCTGGGGCTTGAACTTCTGCGCAGGGACGCGTTAGAAGCAGAGTGACGGACTCTGCGGGCCCGGAGCCAAGCTTCCACGAGGAGCTGCTCCGCCGAGCTCGCAGTGTGGCCCGGAGCCGGGTGAGCCGGGCAGCGTGCCGCAGGGACGGACAGAACTCTCGGAGCCCAGCACTCTCGAGGTGCTTGGGGGATTGGAGGAGGCTCAGAGGCTGAGGTCTCGGGGGCTTTGGACGCAAGTAGACCCGGGCATGGAGCCCCATCAGACCCCTCGGATCACAGCGGCCTTGGCCAAGCCACTATGTCCTTAGCTGGATGACAGGATGGTAACTCCACCCCTGGCACCGAGGCAGCCAGCGCTGCTCATCCCCAGGAGGACGCCAGCTGGAGCCGCAGGCCGTGCGGGCACACGCTTCCCCAGGCACCGCAGGCTCTTTCTCACTCCAAGCTGCTTGCACATGCTGTTCCCTCCGCCAGGAACCCTCTTCCCTCCTGCCCACCTCCCCTCGTCTATGGCTAAACGCCACTGTCACCATCCCTCTGCCACCACCAGCCTCGGCTGGTACCCTGTGCTCGCCTGCTCTCACGCATCAGTTCTCGCTGTTCCCTTTGTTCTGAGGGCACCTATTTTCTTGGTAAATGTCTATTCCTGATTCAAACACCACCTCCTCCCTGAAGCCATCCTGGTCTCCTCCATCTTCCCCACTGGACCTGTGCAGACTTCCAGGAAGGCACTAGAGACAGTGGCCCCACGGATGACACGGGTCCTTCTCCACCACGAGAGGGGACTCCTTGAGGGCAGGATAGTGGCTGATTGAGCCTGATGTGAAAGAGCCCTTCTCAAACAGTGACCATTATCACATGGCACGGCAATGCTACAGAGATGTGGGGAAACGTCCAGCACCTCTTCCCGGCTACAGAGAATGGTGTCTTTCTCCTCTCCCCGCTCCGTCTCTCAAATCCCTAGCGAAAGTCGAGGGGCCAGCTGGTCCCTGGATTTCTGAGATACAGAATTAGGAAAATAATTTGAGAGAGAAAAAAAGGGAAAGAACCCACTCACTGGGTCAGTTCCTGAGTCTCCTTTGTTGTAGAGAATTCTGATCAGGGCAGAGTGGAGAGAAACTTCTAGAACAACCAGACAGGCTGAGGCAGTAAACCAAAGACCAATGATCTGGGAGCCAGAGTGACAGGAGAGACCGAGAGCTATGAGGGAGGAGGAAGAAAGGAATTTGGGGAAGAATGTTACTCTTGGCAGAGACTGGGCCACATGGGGCCATAAGATTCCTTTGGGTTATATTATGTTGTTAAAAACCAGGAATTCTGCTGCCCAGGGGCATCCCAGCCTGCACTGTTCCCCTGAATGTCACTGCTGGGGTTGATGTCCACACTCCTCTAGTCCAGGCCCACAGACCACAAAGCAGAACTCTCCCTGCTTCCTGGCTAGGAGGACAGATGTTAGCATTCCCTCTCCTGCCACTCTGCCAGAGCGCCGCAGCCCCCGTCTTGCAGCAAGCGCTTTGAGGTTTGAGTCTCAGAGCCAAGCTGTCCTCTGAATGCGACTCCCAGGCTGTGTGATCTCGCCGAGATCAGTCACTTGAAGGGACGAGCTGTTCCTTGCAAGCTCCTATGCCCGCCCGCCAATTAGCTTCCACAGAGGTCTGCAGAGAGAGTGGGTCCCAGACGATAAAAGACGAGGAGACAATTAAAGCTCATTGTGCCTCCTCGTTAATGCTGTTCTGCTCCTGAGAAGAGCCTGGGTGTCATCCAGCCGCTTTAATGGGAACCCTCCACGCTTTTAAGACCCACGCTTTCCCAGGATTTGCCAGCCGGAACCAAGGAACAGGGCGGGCCGAGCCGATGGGATGAAGGGGTCAGCCATGAAGACGCCAGCTCAGCCATCAATCAGTTTAAGGGCCTGATCAGCAGGATACAGGCGAAAGAGTGCGGGCTTCATAGCCTGAGCGAATCGAGCTGACACCTCCACTCCACCACTTAGTGGCTGTGTGACCTCGGGCAAGTGACTCAAGCTCTCTGAGCTTCAAGTGGCCTCTTCTGTAAAGCGAGGCTGGAATGCCCGTACCGTGGAGTTAATGGGAGAGGTGACAGAGAGAGAGGAGAAGGCACGTGAAGGGTCAGGCACACAGCAGAGGCTCAGGGAATGGTGACGACTGCTCGTTAATAGGCGACACGTTCCAGCCAGGCGGAGTCAGCTGACCCGGCCGGGAGTCCTGGACACAACCCTTGCTTACCGCGTGAGCTGGGACAAGACCCTTGACCTCCTCTGAGAAACAGGACTAACAATGCTGTGCAGGCCTGCTGTGTGGGTCTTATCAGATGATGGCGAAGATGCTTTGCAAACTGTAAAGTGCTGTGCAAATATCATGAGTAGATGCTTGAAGCCATAATAGCAATGACACGTGTGGCCCAGGTTGTCATTGGTGGTTAGATAGGCTTTGTGCTGGTGTCTGATTGGCTGGTGGGCCGTCCCTGATGTATGGCCCAGTAGTTAGGAGGGTATGCTGTGAACCTGGACCACCTGGGCTGTGTGACCTTGTGTGAGTTACTCAACCTTTCTGTGCCCCACCTGCACCTCATCTGTAACATGGCAAAGCAGTCGCATTTGAGTTACTAGTGGTCCAGAGCCTCGCCCTGTGCAAGTGCCCGATAAATGTGCGTTAATGGCTGTCGTCCTGGGACGGCAGCTGTCGTGTGTTTCCTCTGTGGGGCCTTTGGTCCTACTTCAGCAGGTGTCTTCTTCCTGTCACCATACACTCCAGCCGCTCCGCTTTGCACGTCCCCAACCCCGCTCAGATACAGCCCGACCCCCTTTCTGGCCCTCTCCTGCCTCTGCAGCCCCGGCCCCGCCACTGGCGGCTGTGATCCAGGGAGGCGACACCACGGCGCGGAGCCTTTATACACGCTGTTCTCCCCTCCGGCCCCCGGCCCCTCCTGGGCTTGTTCACACTTGCTGTCTCCTCCGTCAGTCGACGCTGTCACTAGAGCCATCTGCAGCTGAGGAGATGATGCTCGGAGGGAAGGAGCTCACACGAGACCCTGAAACCGTGGACGCCCGCGTTGGGGTGGGGAGCAAGCTGGCCTCGCTCCCAAGTCCCGAAACCCTCCTGGCGGTGTGGATGGGCGCCCGGGCGGAGGGTGGTCCCCAGGCTGAGGACCCCCGGGTGACCTGACCATGTGGTATTTGTGAGAGAGCAAACCCAAGTCCCAGGTGTGACCTGGACCCTCAGGAGTCAGGCCGGGAGACCCACTGTGCCACCTCTCCTGTTCACCACCCTCTCACTGCAAGCTACAATTGCTCCCAGGATCCACCGCCACAGGAGGCCTTCTGGAGACTTCTGTCCTCCTTGGCCCCCCTCACCCATGGGGTTAAGGCCACCACCCTGCCATTGCATCCACAGCCTCTATCTGCTGCAGTCACACGGGACGCTGTCCTGCTCCCCAGGACCCCTGTGCAATCAGACGCCTCTCTGCTTTGCCCGCTGTTCCCTCCACCTGGAACATTCTCCCTTTGTCTTAGGTTAAAACCCGAGTCCTTCCTCGAGACCTGACACAGGGGGAGGAATTGGCCCTCCTGTGTAACCCAGCGCTGTGTTCAACCTATAGGTCAATGCTCTGCTCTCTCTCAGCAGACGCAGTCTGACCAGGCAGGGCTGGAGTCTCGCCCCTGCCCGGGTCCCCACGGCCACAGGGCTTGGCCAGAGGAGGCGGATGTCCATGGAGAACAGGGCACCGCAAGAAAGGACAACAATCCCACAGTATAGATTGGAGGGCAATGAACAGCCTCTCTGAGGAAGTGATGTGTGAGCTGAGATCTGCTGGAGTTGGCCAGGGGGAGTCGGAGAACAGCATTCCAGGGAGAGGGAACAGCATGTGCAAAGACCCAGGGTGGGAGCGATCACTAGAAAATGAAGTGAGGCCTGTGAGGCTGGGGGCTGTCCAACGTGGTCCGAAGGCACCTGGACACATCAGCTCACCGAGGACTCTCCGACGTGCCAGGCTTGATAGCACTGTGAAGCCGGCCTCCTGTGTCATGCCCGCTTTATAGCTGAGGAAACTGAGGCTCAGGGAGACAGAGTGAGCTGCTGAAGTTCACACAGCAAAGGCAGGGCGGCGCAGAGGCAGGCTGTGGACCCCACCCTGTGCTATTCCCACCCGGGGTTAAGCGTCTGGGGTGTTGGCGTGTACCTTTCCTGCTCCTGGAGCCAGAGCAGCCCCACTCCTCGGGCGGCTGCAGGTGCCTGGCTGCCCCGGGCAGTGGGCGCCATGGGCCGTCCTAGAAATGAGCGTTTCAGGTCCATTATTTCCTGACATGCTGGCGCTTTGTTTCGCCTCGGTGAGCATTTCCGAGCTGAGTATTTCCTCGAAGAGCCGCAGGCAGCCCCGGAGGAGCTGGCGGGTCGACCTCTGCCTGCTCCTCGATGCTCCGTCTCTGCGGTCAGAGCCGCCGAGTTCTCATGAGTTGTTAATACATTTATAATTGAATTGAATTTCAGACTCAGGGAGCCCCTGGATGCAGCTGGTTCTCCTGGGAGGAGCGGGCTTGCGTCTCTGCCTTTGCCTGCTGCCGGTGAGGCCTGCGGGACCAGCCAGCCGCGCTCAGGGGCCCACCGGGGACGCCCCCCCAACCCCGCCAGAGGCGGTGACGGAGAGCTGTCACCTGGGCTGCCTGGGTTCACAGGCCAGCTCTGCCTTTTCCAGCCCTCCAATTCTGGGGAGCTAATCCACCCCTCTGAGCCTGAGTTTTCGCAGCAGTAAAATGGGCAAAATTACGCAGGTTTGTGGCGAGGAGTAAATGACAGGATGCACGTGCAGTGCTCAGCACGGCACGGCAGAGCGCGCGTGTCCACCAGCCTTAGCTGTTGTTGGGGTTCCTCTGAATTGCACAAGTAATGCCAGACTCATCGCCGTCGGATGGCCCACGGCCCAGGGATCAGTTCCGGCCCCAGGGCCTGGGTGAGCCCCGTCTCGCCTGCCTCCCCTGCCCACCGGCTTCCTCCGTGGCCTCACTCCGCTTCCTCGTGGGACTTCACACATTCCTTGTCCCCTGTTGCTGTTCCCTGTTTTTCTCCTCCTCCAGCCCCCAGAGCTGGCGTCTCCTCTTCCTCCAGGCTCAACCTCAGTGCCACCTCCTGGAGGGGCCTCGCTGACCGCGCTGTCGCGCTTCTCTGCGCAGCACCCACTATGACCCCCGTCTCCTCCTCTAGCATTAAATGGCTTCTCACTCTGGAAGAGGGCTTCCCCACTCGCTTCTAGTTTCTCCCCCGCCCCCCACTTTTTAATTAAAAAAGTTACATAGGCACATGGTTCTGTATAATGTATATGCAAATCTTATGGAAAGCGATAAAATGGAGAGTAAAAGCCGCCTCCGCTCCCATCCCCCCGCCCAGACCCTCTCCCGTGAGCCAACGGCTGTTCTCCACTTTGCTTTTGGTTCTGCGATTCCCTTTATAACTTGAAATGATACGCTTCCACCTCGTCTTATCGTCTTGACACAATATCCGCGGGCTCCGCTCTGGAACGCGAGGCTCCGCGCGCCCACGCGGCCCTCTCTCCGGTGCCTCTCCAGCTCCACCGGTGTTTTCTTCTCTGGCCTGGCTCCATGGACTCCGCGATTTAAAACGTGGACTGTCTCCCACGATCGCCTCCTGACTCAGGCCCTCCTCCGCCTGTGTCTTCCCCGTCAGGCCAACAGCCGCAGGGAGCTCACCCGGTCAGGGCTCTGCCGTGCTTAAGGCTCCCACCGCACGCCCACGGCACCTAGGCCCCTAGGGGCAAGTCCAGACTCCGCTGTGGCCCCCAGAGCACGCGTGACCTGGCCCTGGGGTCTCTCTAGCTCACTTTGCACCCTCCCCACCACCCTCCGTGACCCCCACCCCAGCCTCACCGGCGTCTCTGATTCCTCAAGCCTGGCCCCACAGTGGCCGCTCCCTGGGCAGGAGGTCTCTTCCCCTGCTGGCTCCTTCTGGCCTCTCATTTGTAGCTTTAAGACCCCTCCCCACAGGGCCTCCCTGCATGCCCCTCTGAGGTGCCTCCCCCCAGACTTTCCACCCGACGCCCCCCTGCAGTTCCTGGCCGCCCCCCCGTGTGTCCCTCCTATGTTGGGGGGTTTCTAGTCTGGTCCTCCCACGGGAGGAGGACCGGGTGTGCTCTTGACTGCGCATGGGTCAGATCCCAGTGCTTACGGCCCTCAGTGGGCGCCGGGCAGAGAGTCCGCTGAACGGATGAGCAAAGAGTCCCACGATATCAGCTTCTCGATTTGCTCACTCCGGGGCATTGCGGGGCGAAGCCCACGCCCCTTCCCTCCTCTGCCTCCACCGCGGGGGCCTCTCGGCCGTCAAGGTTGAGGGTATCTGCCTTCCAGGTAGAACAACTAATCGTCACTCACCCGCGCTTTGTCAGTGGGCCACGTCTGCGAGTTGGAAAAGAATAAATAGAGCTTACAGTGTTAGCGTCATGTAAATGTTATTCCCTGAGGAACTACGACGTGTGATGGGACCTGAAGACGAGGAAGTGTACCCCAGCTCCTCGGAGAAGCTGCCTGGCGTCGAGTTCCAGGGGAGCTTTCCGATCTGCCTTGGGGCCTCAGTGCTGCTCTGCGTCCCCTCCCCAGCCCCACCCCGTCCACTAAGCCCTCACCTTGGCCTCGGTTTGATTACACGCAACTTGCCTGGACGCGTGTGTATGTGCAGCTTGGACTGGTGTGTGCACACAGCCTGGATGCATGTGTATGTGCAGCCTGGACTCGTGTGTGCACACAGCCTGGATGCATGTGTATGTGCAGCCTGGACTCGTGTGTGCACACAGCCTGGATGCATGTGTATGTGCAGCCTGGACTCGTGTGTACACACAGCCTGGACACGTGTGTATGCAGCCTGGAGTCATATGTGCACATAGCCTGGACTCGTGTGCCCGCAGGGTGAGGGGGTAAGCTGGTCGCCTTCCTCCTCGTCTGGAGAAGTCCCTGCTTTGCCTCCTCCTGGTGGGCGGTTTGGCTTGCTGTGGGACTGCTCAAACCTCTTCCTGCAGAACTAGCAGACCTTGCTCCGTTGTCTGCCCGCTTCCGTGGCTGATGGGGAGACACCTGCTCCGGGTCTGGCTCTAGTCCCCTTGTCCAGGGCTGCTTTCTCCCTCTGTGAGCTTTCAGGCGTGTCTTACTGCTGTCATTCTGAATTCCACCAGGTGTGGCGTCTTCGGTCACCGGTCCTGCTCCACACTTAGCGGGCACATTCGATCCGTAGCCGTGATTCCTGCTGCAGTGCAGGGGAAACGCTTCTCCCATCACTGTTTCTTAAACACTGATTTCTCCTCCCCGTTGACCCGTGCTCTCTCGGGAGCTGCTCTCAGATGCTACTGAGACTCTCAGTGCCTTTGTCCCATGTTTCTGGGGTTCTTTCTCTCGTCTTCCAGAACACCAACTTGATTGCAGGTGAGTCTGGTGATTACCCGCCCTGGCTGTTAGGCTATTTGCGTTCATTTCAGCGCTCTTCCGTATCCCGAACGTCCCAGTGATTCTCTCGCGTTGCTCTGTTGCTCTCTCATCACCCAGCACCCAGGTGGGACCCACCAGGCACACTGTCCCTGGGTCGGGGGAGTCAAAGGTCATGGTCACCAGCATCTGGTTAACAAGAGCCGGGAGGGACCAGACGAGCCCCGTCCCCAGTGGCCCCCGACCGCTGCACCCAGCCGTGCCCCCTCTGTGCTGGTCCACGCCCAGCTTGGATTCCCTGGGCCCTGCTAGGGAGGCCACCTGCCTCTCACCTCCGGCTGAGGTTTACTCCACTCCATGCCCTCCAGCCCCATGCCGCCCACCCCGCAGGGGAGCCAAGCGGTGGCCCCGTCCCTCACCGCCAGCACAGCCGGGAGCTCATCCTATCTAGGCGCAGGCTTTCCGCTCTTGGCGGCCCCAGGGAGGGGTGGGCAGGGTCCCGGGCACAGTGTGCCATCTTGGGCAGGAAGCCACCCTGACAGCGTGCCTTGGCTGCTTTCCTGGCAAGTGGATTTACAGGGTTTTTGTTTCTTTCCCCTAGAGTAAATACTAAGGCGTTGCTTCTCTCCCAGCTTAACCTGCGGGACCCAGTCATCTGTCCGGCACGTGCGGGTCCCCGCTTCCTGGCAGCTCCGAGAAGCTGGCAGGCGGGTGGCTTTGGTTTATTTCTCTTCTGGGGCAGTGGCAGGTGTGGACCTGTCGGCGGTGTGATTGCGCTGTTTCTCCACCGGGCAGCCCTTGGCCTGGATGAGGCGAAGTCTCCCTCGCTGGCTTGCTCCCTGCTCTCCGGGCTCCAGGGTGGGGTTTGGGGAGCCTCCTGCTGCCCCTCCGTTGGGTGACGTGTGATGCAACTCAGCGCCTGCTCCCTGGGCCGGCTGTGCGGCAGGCCTGGGCGTGTCTCCCGCACAGAAGGGGAGGCCTGGGAGGCCTGCGACCTGGGCCAGCCTGCCTGCTCCGGCCTCGTGCAGTGCCCAGGGCTCAGAAAATGCCTTCTGGACGAGCAGAAAGATCCCTGTTCTCACGGTCCTGGAAGCCTACAGAGGGACAACCAGGTCCTCAGGGAAATTACCCAGAGTGACGTGGGGGCGAGGCAGGAAGCACCCGCCGAGGACCCCAAGAAGCATCCCCACATCCTCTCCTTGGGTTCCTTTGCACCCCCACAGGTTGGGTGCTCTGATCACCTGCCTTACAGATGAGGAAACTGAGGCGCAGCGAGACGAACGCCGTGCCCGAAGTGCCAGGCATGTGGCAGAGCTGCCACAGGGCCAGACCCCCCGTCAGCCTTCAGCTCCATCAAAAAGTCTAAGTAACTGAAGCCTCGTAAAGACCCTTCACGAGTGCCTGAGCCCCACAGAGGGGACAGGGGGCCCCGCCTGGAGCCATCTGGGGAGGGGCCTGCAGGGCTGGGGCGGGCGCCCACGAGCATGGGCGTGGGGAAACGGCAGAGAGCTGGAGCTGCTGGGATGCTGCCCACAGGTGGAGGAGAGGACAGGGCCGGAGACGGGGCTGGGGACCGGGAAGCCGTGCCAGGGAGCTGGGGCTTGGTCCTCAGAGTCTGGAGTGACACAATCACGTCTGCATTTTAAAAATCACTCAGTGCAGAGAGGAGAGTGACAGACCAGGAAGCCCGCCTCCCGCTTCCGTCTGGCCCCTTTCTCTGCCCTCTTCTTCCTTCCAGCACCCACCCCTACCCACTCTGCTTCCCAGAGGAACAATCAGGATGCAGAGGAAAGAGAAGGTGGGAACGGTCACCAGACTCTGGTTTAAAACTGACTTTCAACATGCTGTGTGGCCTTCATAAAGTCACTCAACCTCTCTGAGCCTTGGCTGAGAATGCAAACAGTATTCCTGCCACCAGGAGCTGCTTCAAGGGCCCCACAGGTGACAACTGAGAGCAGATCCTGTGCAGGGAGGCGGCTCATCACAGCTGCATCAGTATTCATTCATTCCTCCATCCATATGGATGCCCTGCCCCAGGCAGAGAAGGCGCCGGCCACCCCCGCCCGGCCTCTCCTGTCAGCCGCGGGCTCTGAGGTCAGGCTGTCAGCGTTCAGATGTGATCAGTGGATTTGATTAATGTACATTCCACTCAGCATCACCCCGCGAAGGGGAGTGCAGGCCGGAGAGTAATTATAATCAAGTTTGAGGGAAGCCGACGGTACTAATGAAAATCATTACCCTCCTGGCAGCTAATCTCGGCCACGGCAGGGCTTGGCTGCGTTTGAATTCCTCCCTGGCCTGTTCTGTTTTCAATCGAGAACACTTTCAAACGACTTGTGGGGGGAGGCCGACTCTCACAACCACGGCCGGCCCTCCCGGGATGGGGATGCTGCGGGCAGGACACGCCAAGCCGCCTGCCTTTCCCAGCCGCTCCCTCGACACTCTCGGGGTCTCCCCCCTCATATATGCCCCCCAAGGAAGGAAGCTCTCTGAAGAAGTGGGGTGTACAGTGTGGTTATATACCGTCTCGGAACAAGGAACATATATCACACATGACAGGAATGTCCCTTTTACTACAGTCACGAGATGCTTTGCTAGCACAGCAGGTCAGTGGTCACAGGACGAGCACAGTTGGTCAGTAATTAATCCTTAGTTTCTGGGAAGAAATGCTTATCTATAAAGAAATGCTGATACGGGGGAGGCAACGTCCTTATCTTTAAGGGTATCATTCTTGGCTTTGGGACATGGTAAATGTTTAAAGCAGATGTACACTGCATGCTCCACAGGCCGCATCAGGCCTGTCTGGAAAAACCAGGTCCAGCTGAATTAGTTTTAAACCAAATGGTTTCCTCATACTTCAACATCATATTGCTTTTCATTTCTTCATCAGGATGGACAGGCATTAACTAGGAGGGGAGGAAGGGAAGAGGGAGGAAGAGCATTTCAGACAGAGGGAACAGCATGTGCAAAGGCCCTGCAGCAGAAAGGAACCTAAAATGTGCAGGAAGGGCAAAGCTCAGAAAACAGGGTTGGGCAGGATGTGCGATGGGGCTGGAGAGGCAGGCAGTGGCCAGTCCCCCAAGCCTTATGAGGAGGCTGAGAATGAGGGTGACCACATGTGCAGGGTGGCTCAGGAGAGTCCCCTTTACACCTGTTATCCCAACATCATTAATAGCTCCCCCTTTTACACTCAAGAGTAAAGCCCTGGTTTGGACAGTGTGTTGTATGTCTGCAGAGGGATCGGGGTTTATCTGAGGGAAGGTGCTTGTGATTTTGGCAGGGAGCGGACACAATCAGGCACGTTTCAGAAAGAAGCGTGCTGGCGGTGTGACCCCGAGATCCAGCTGGAGGTGGTGGTGGCCTTGCGTGGGGCAAAGGGGTGGAGAGCGTGACCCGTCTGGGACCGGCCGGGAGGTGGAATCAGCTGCTGGAGCGGGGGAGGGCAGGGTGGCTCCGGTTCCTGGTTTGCGCACGTGGACGGGTGGCGGCTGCTCCCCCACGAGAGCTCTGGGCGAGGACGGGTTTGGGGTAGGGAGGTCACGGGTTCCGTTTTGTACGTGCTCCGGTTCCGGGAGCACACCTGGCCCCTCCTGCCTGTCTCCCCAGGCCCTCCCCGAAGCACACGCTCGCCACACGTGTGCACACACACCACACACACACAGTACACACGCACACACACTCACCTGCCTTTGGAGTCCTCAGGTGCATCGGTTACCGGCGCCCGCGTGCGGGCTGCGCCCCCTCTGCTGGCCGTGGCTGTTTTCCACATTTCTCCGTGGGAAGGGCCCTCATGGTGCCGGTGGTGCTGGCTGCAGCCTTCCCCTCCCTGAGCACTGAGGCTTGGCTTGGATTAAACTCCACGCTGCACACCGGGCGCAGGGCCAGGGTCCCCGTCCTCACCCCCCACCCCCGAGGCTGAGGGCAGCTGGGCACCTGGGGGAGGCGAGGTCACCTCCAGGAGCCGCCCGCCCAGGCAAAGCCCAGTGACACTCGGACTGAGCAGCCCACCCTCTCCTGCACTCAGATTGCAACCTCTGCACCGACCATGATGCCCTCTTCCCAGGGCGCAGCACTTCACAGTTTGCAGGGTGGGAGCATGACACACGAGTGTGTGGCCCAGCCGCCCTGACAACAGCAGGAACCACAGGTAAAATACACACCCAGGTGCACGCACACACACGTGCACACACACAGCGCCAGAATCAGCAGGGCGCTCTGGGGGCAGCTGCAGGGAGCTGGCTCTGCTGCGTACCCACCGCTCCCCGGGGTCCACGCCCAGGGAAGCAGGAGCCCTTGGAGATCCCAGATGTTGCAGCTGTTCAGCCTTTGATCCGGCATGTCCGTGCAACACGTTCTGTCTACAGAGCCCTCTTCCTTACGTGACTCACTGCATCCTCGCATGTGTGTGAGCTGTGGGGCACAGACGCCGCCATGTCCCTTGACCTGGAAACCAGGGCAGGGAGAGCGCGTGGCTGGCGGTGAGCAGGGGCAGGGGCCACGCGGCGTGGAACCCGGCCCTGGCTCCGGCCAGCGCCTGGGGTGTTCCGAGGGGCACTGACCTGGCAGCCAGGAAGCTGTCCAGTCCCGGCGTTACCGCCTGTGGCTGTGACCTTAGGAAAGTCGGCTCTTCTCTCTGAAGACCTTCCTGGGGAGCATGTGGGGATGCGAGGGAGATGCTCAGGGGGCCAGACCCTGTGGCCACGTTCGTGTCCCACCGGCGGGAAGAGCACCCTTGGAAAACAGAGAAAAGCACAAAGAAGAGAATCCAATTCCTTAGAGAAGCGCGCGGAAGCGGCCGCTGCAGACGCGAGGGCCACACATTTGCTCTGAGATGCTCGTGGCCATCGGGGGAGGTGTCGGGGGCAGCGTGGGTCTGGGGCTCAGGGAGATGGCAGCGTGGACACGCACGTGTGGGCGCCTCAGCGTGTGGTGGGTGGTGAAGCCAGGGTTGGAGGCTCGCCAGGGGGAGTGGGACACAGAGGGGAGAGGAGGGTGCAGGGCTCGGGGTGGGGGGACCTTCAGGGGGACTTGGCTGACCTCTGCCACGGACCTGGGGGGCAGGCTGAGGGGACAAGCACCCCAGCCCCTGAGAGCAGAAAGCGCAGGATGGGGAGCGGTGGCCAGGGGCACCGCCACTTACGGCTCTGGGACTTGGGCAGGTCCCATCGCCTGCTGGTCCCCAGCGTCCTCGTCTGAGACGCGGGGTGCTGTCGGGCCTCAGGGGCCAGTGCAGGATCCCGGGGGAGGGCTGGCTGAGCACCGGGGAGGAGTGAAGTGTCAGCCTGAGACCCCCCGCGGCTGCCCCCACTGCAGAGACCCTGGGAGGGGTTCCCGTGCCCCACTGAGATCCAGGAGGTGGGCCAGCCTTCCCCCAGGGCTGTTCCGACCTCTGACCTCGGGCGACGTGACATCCCCAGCAGGCTCAGCGGCTCCACCTCCCATGCAGCGGGCTCCGGGGGTGGGGGTGGGGGGGGTAGGGATGACATTGAACAAGTATCAGCTCTTCCCTGATCTCCCCTCCCCCACTTTCCCTCTCCTCGAAAACCGCCCCTCCCCCTCCTGCCTCCGCCAGCACATCCTGCAGCCTCCTTCACGGCACATTCCAGATCCATCCGCCTGTCTCCAGGGCCCACCACCACCCCGCCCAGGCCACCAGCACAGCCAGTCCACCCCACCCCGGCCACCACCCCGCCCACCACCACCCCGTCCAGGCCACCCTCTCCAGCTGCTCATCCCTCACCCGGTTCCTGTGCCTCCCTTCTTCAGCTCCCTGCTTCCCCCTGACCTGAGGACCTGAGTGGCCCTAACGGCCTCCAGTCCACTCGGGATAAGGGGTTAGCGCTCACCAAGGCCACCTGGCCCAACGGGATCTCCCCTTGGCCCCCTCTCTTCATCTCACAACCACTCTCCGCACCCTTCGCCCCATCCCCACCCCTAACCAGGATCCAGCCACTCAGACCTTCTGGCTCTTCCTCAAACCCAGCTCTCAGACATCTCCAGCTTCTAGAAGCTCCTAGGCCATGGCTGACTATCCTCAGCCTCTGCCCGCTTCACACCTGACCCCTCAGAGAAGCCACTCCCTGTGGGAACCTGGCAGAAACCAGGGGTTTTGACACTCCTTCCGGACAAGCCCGCCTGGAGCGCAGGGAAATGAACAGTTTGTAAACGCGGCAACTAGGGCGATTAGGCAGGAGGTGGAGTCCATCCCCATCAATTCGAGGCAAGTGCGCTTTATCTCTCCCGAGCGCCTCCAGGCTGCTCTCCCCGCCGGCCCTGCACACTAGCCTGGAGGAGTGGGGGGCAGCAGACGGGGCCTTGAGGGGAGCCGTCAGGGCTGGGCTAAGCCGAGGCTGGATCCGGGCTCTCCTCCCTGTGTGACCCTGAGTGAGACCCTTGCGTCTGAGCCTCTGCCCAGCGACACCCCGAGGGCGCCTCGGGTGTCCTGGCTTTTGGGCCCTGTCCTCTCCCTCCCTGCAGGACAATGCGCACCCACCAGCTACTCTGTGAGACAATGCTCCTGCTCAGGGCTGAGGCCCCGGCTGAGTCCGGGGCCAAGGAGGCAAAGAGAAGGGAGGGTATCTCTGAACCCTGGCCAGGGGGAGTCTGGGAGGCTGCCCAGAGGAGGTGGCTTTGATCTGGTCTTTAGGCAGAGAATGTCTACAGGCAAAAGGGAAGGGAGAGGGGCCCAGCCTGAGCAAAGGAAGGAGGTGGACCACCCAGATGGAATCCAATCTCACGGGGCGGGGGACACAGAAGGGCCTGGAAGATCCTCTTGGAGCCCAACTGCAGAGGCCTCAAATGCCAGACCAGGGGACAGCCCTGAAGGCCATGGGGGTTTGGATGTGCTCAGACCTGTGTTAGAAGCTTCCAGACACCATTTCAGATCAAGCAGCTCTCATGACGCCCCTCTGTACCTGGGCCTGTGTTGGGTGTTGGGGACCCAGACTCGAGCCCTGCCCTCGAGGGGCTCATCCTTGCACAGAGGCAGGAAAATCAACATCGTATGCTCCGTGCTGTGATGGGGAAATCTGGGGCTGCTCTAGGTAATCAGGGAGGGCTTCCTGGAAGAAGAGGCCCTGAACGGAGCCTTGGAAAGCAGCCAGGCCTGGAATGAGGCACAACCGGGGCACTGCAGGGCTGAGCAGTGAGCGAGCTGGGGGTGGGGTGGGCAGAGGAGCCGTGGTGACAGTCGCCAACAGTCAGCCTGTGCCTACACGGTGCTGACTCTCCCTCTGTGCCATCTCATTGTCTTCTCAGCACCCCCTCCAGGCAGCTGTTGCTTTATACCATTTACAGACGAGGACACTGGGGTTTGGGAGTTTCGGTGACCTGTGGGAAGTGGCCGAGCCGGGACTCCAGCCCCGGGCTGCCCGGCGAGGGCCTTGCACTTGGCCTGGGAGGCGGGCAGACGCCGCAGGCAGGTGGCTGACCTGTGTCACGGAGGGTTTGGACCTCAGCAAGGGGGCACTGGGGAGCTATCAGAGATTTTATGCAGAAGAAAGACAAGGTCAGACTCGGTCTTTTGAAGGTTACTCTGGAAGGGATGGATGAGCCAGGAGAGGCCAGATCAATTTGTGGCAGAAAGCTCCGGAAAGGGCATCCCCAGAAGTCGTTTGAGCTGTTTGGAGTGTGGCCGTGGCCACTTGAGGTTGGCAGCAGGGACCTGGCCACCCAAGAGACACAGCCCCCGCCTGAGCCAGGCCAGTGGGGGATGTGCGGGGTAGCGGGGTCGGGGGAGTGCAGCCGCACGAAGGGCCCTGACAATGAGGTGATTATGTCTTGAGCTTTGCTTTGAAAACCTTAATGGATTTTTTCCACTCCATAAAGCCGCCCCGCGGTCTAGGAATGATAATCGAGATCCGGGAACAGGACTAATGCCACGGAGAAGCCAGCATGCGCTCCCCACCCCCAGCCTCCTGGCCGGGCCGCCAGTGGTGGCGAGGCAGCTCCGTGCAGCTGAGCTCTGAGCCGAGGTCCATCCCGCCCCTCCAAGCGGCTGACAGTAATCCTAGCCGGTGTCCCTACGCGCCGGCACTCTGCCCAGGCTCGGCCCACAGGACACACTCAGTCCCCACAGCAGCCTCGCAGCATGGGGGCTGCCGTTATCCCATTCTCAGGTGGAGAAACTGAGGCACAGGTGCCTGTGGGCTCATCCACTGTACCCAACCACCTCTCACCTCTCAGGCGGTGGGGAGGCCCCGACCCAGGAGCACCCCCCCTGCATCCAGCACCGAGGCTTGCACGCGTCTGACAACAGGGTGCTCACCACCATTCTTCACAGAGATCCGGATGCTCTGACCACCCACCACATGGGTCAGGCCGTCACATCCGACAGTGGCCTCTCCCCCTCTCTGTCTCTGCCCTGCTGCCACACCAGGGTCACTCCCTGCCCGGCCCAGGAGGCACAGGGGACCGAGCCGATAGTTAAGAGCCACACGTTCCCTGTAGCACCAGCCGTCCCTGTGGGCTCCTTCTCCCCCACCAGGGTCATCCTGGCCCCACGCACCTGTCGAAGGGGGGTGAGAGGAAGCGACACGCTGGGGCCGCCTGGCAACTGGACTCCTCTGCCCCAGGGCCCTGCCCCTTCCTGGTCCTTGCCCTCCCCCTCCGCCCCTGCCCACACTCCTTGCCGGGACGTCACGATGACAACACCGACGGCAATAACAACAGGAGCTACACAGGTGCAGCGTCTGCAGGTGCCGGGCCTTGTGTAAGCAGCTCACACGCACAAACGCTGGGCCCTCTCCCCTCTGTACGGAACGCACCGTACTGATGCCATGTTACTGCGGAGGGAGCTGAGAGCTGGAGAGGTGGAGATTCTCGCCCAAGGCCACACAGCTCCCCAAGTGGGGGGACCGGGGGACTTGCTCTCCCTGGCTCGTGACCAGAAAGCCGTGGGGCCTTTGGTCCCTGAGAGGGGCCTTCTGACACCCCCTCCTCAGCTCCCGCTGCCAGGGCAGCTGTTTACAAAAAGGGCCCAGAGGCTTCATGGAGGCCTGTGTGATGCTGGGACCCCTTTGTTTTCTGAGAATTTGCCGAGTCAACAGCCTCCTTGCCCCACTTCCCAGAATCCAGCAGTAAATGGTTCTGCGGGGACAGCAGGGCTCAGAGTCCCACACTCGGCTCTGCTGCCAACTCCTCTCGTGTGACTTGGGCAAGCAGCTTCCCGTCCGCAGCCCTGTCAGCTCCGTCATCCTAACAGGGCTAAGAGCGACCATTTCCTGCGCACCTGCTGTGTGCCAGGCACCAGGAGCAGCCCGTTACCGTTCTCAATCCCAAGGGTTTTTCCCAAGAGTCCAGGGAGGTGGGTGATGTTCCCATTTCACAGAAGAGAAAACTGAGGCCCGCCTTGCCCAGGTACAGATCAGAGTGGAACAAGGACTGGGGTGGACCCAGCCCTCGCCTTGCTGACTCCAGTTGCCACTGCCGGCCGGGGTTCTGGGGTTAAGCCCTCCCTTGTTCCCAGACCAACAGCCACCCTTTTACTCCCAGGGCTCTCTGGCTACATTCCTCCCGGGGCCCCAGGACCCTGGGGCACACAGAAGGAAAGAAAACTGTTTGGAGCCAACATTGGGTCAGCTTTCTTCTGGCGTGATTGGAATTGGCTGGACGAATCAAGAATGCACCCAATTTGCTGAAAATAATTTTTATTTTGCATCTTTGAGCATTGGCCGAGCTTCAGCTCGACGAGTCCAGAGTTGACTCACTCACTGGCACCTACACCGGCTGCTGTGCCATTAGCCTGCACCCCCTTCCCTCCCAGGCCACCCCCGAAACAGCGTTGTTTGTAAGCAGAGAACATCTGGGCTGCGTGTGACCCGGCTGTAGGGACTGTGGAAGCCCCAGGCCTGCCGGGAGGAGGAGGAGAGCGAGATCCCCGTCCTGGAGACGCCACGCACGCCGGGCTGGGAGTCCCTGCTTTGCCAGGACACAGACCCCCGCGCGGCCCCCTGCTCACTCCTGAGTCTCTTCTCTGGCCCAGGCCAGTCTCTGTTCCCGGAAGCACAGGTTAAAGGGTTGGATCTATGTTTGAATCATGGCCCTATGTGGCTTTGGGCAAGATCTTTCATTTCTCTGAGCCTCAGTTTCCTTATCTGTAAATGGGGTAGCAACATGCGCTTTGCAGAGCTGAACAGAGAGCGTTTGCAAAGTGTTCAGTCTGGTGCCGGCGAACAGTGGGTGCCCTTTTCATCCCGTCCTCACCTGTCCCCACGCCTGCCACTTTCCCAGCCCGTTTTCTTCAGGAAGTCACACCGACGCCCTCCTCCTTTGCACACCAAGCTCAAGCGAGTGTCGGTGTTTGACTTAACTGTGAGTCTTGAATCCAGGACTGTGAATTCTGATTTTATTCTTCTTTCTTGAGATTGTTTTGACTATTATAGATCCTTTCATTTCCATGTAAATATTAGGATCAGCTTATCAATTTTCTCACACACACACACAGACAAACCTGCTGGGACTAGATTGGGGTGGCATTAAATGTACAGATCAATTTGGGTAGAATTAAAATCTTTACAGTACTGAGTCTTCTCATCCACGAACGTGGCATAGCTTTCCATTTTTTAAAAGATCTTATTTGATTTCTCTCAGTCACGTTCTGACTTTTCCGTGTAAATGTCGTACATCTTTCATTAGATTTCTTCTTGGGTGCTTTGTGTTTTTGATGTTATTGCAAATAATTTCTTAAAATCTCGTTTCCTAATTACTTGTGATTGGTATATAGAAATACAATTGATTTGGGCATATTGACCTTGTATCCAGCAACTTTGGTAAATTTATTAGTTCTAGTAGATTATCTGTAAATTCTTTTGGATTATCTGTCAGAAGCAATCGTGGCATCTATACATGCTGACAGTTTTATTTCTTTTTTCCCAGTCCTTATACTTTTTCTTTTTGTCCTATTGGACTGGCTAAAACCTTAATGTTGAACAGTTGTCGGGGTCGTGGGTCCCCTGGCTTGTTCCTGACCTCCAGGCTGAAGCTTTCAATCTGTCATCAAGTGTGATATTTGCTGAAGGTTTTGTAGATAACTTTCATCAGATTAAAGAAGTTTCCTCTATTCCTAGATTGCTAAACATTTTTCAAGAATCATGAATGGGTGTTGAATTTTATCAAATGTTACTTCTACATTGACTGAGATAAATATACAATTACGTGTTATATTCTTCTAATGTGGTGAAATTCACTGATTGACTGTCAAATGTCAAGTCAATCTCGCATTCCTGGAGTAAACCGAATTTGATCATGATGTATTGTGCCTTGTATATATAGCCAGATTCTATTCTGCTAATATTTTAAGATTTTTGCATCTGAAATTTTGGGCCTTTAATTTTTTTCTTTTGTATTAGTTATTGCTACATAACAACTTGCACCAAATACACTGGCAGAAAACAATAATCTCATCTCTAATGGATTCTGTGGACAGGAATTCAGAGGGCGCATAGCTGGGACAGGTTGTCTCTGCTCCACAACGTCAGGCGCCTCAGCTGAAGATGGAAGGCTGGGGACAGGAATCCATGAAGTCTCAGTCACTTACACGCCTAGGTTGATGCTGACTGTTGACTGGGGCCCCGGCTTGTTGGAACTACAACATGGTTGCTGGATTCCAAGAGCAAATGTCCCGAGAGGGAGAGAAGGAGAAGGAGAGAGAGAGAGAGAAAGCGAGAGAGACATAGGCCACATTCTTTTATCCTCCATAGACCTAGCCTGGGGAATCATATAAAATCGCACCTGCGGCTCTCCATTCGTCCAGAAGTGACCAGACTCCTCCCAGATTCAGAGAGAGTGAGAGGAGTGTCAGTCCCATTGAGAGAGAAGCATGTGGGATGGGGCAAACACCCCGGTGTGTCTGCCTTTGGAAAGCACCTTCTGCCCCCTTTCTGGTAATGTCCTTACCAGTTTTAAGTATGAAGGCTCTGCTCTGCCTCTAAAACAGGTAGGAAAATATTCCCACTTTTTTGTTCTGTGCATAATTTGTACATGATCGGTATTATTTTTCCTTAAGTATTTGGAAGCATCCATCACTGAGGCCATCTGGGCCCGGAAATTTCCATGTAGGAAGGTTTTAAATTACAGATCAAACTCTTTAATATATATAGGACTATTCAAACTTTTTCTTTCTTCTTGATCAGTTTTGTTTTTCTGGGAGTTTGTCCATTTCAACTGAAATTTTAAATTTAGTGTTGTAAAGAGGTATTCATTATATCCTTTTGAATGTTGATGAGGTCTATAGAGACGGCCCGTTTTTATTCTCGACATGGCTTTCTGTTTTCTTCATCAGTCATGCTAGGGACTTATCAGTCTTATTACGCATTTGAAAAATAAACTTAACACTGTGAGATTTTCACTATTATATATTTATTTTCTATTTCATTATTTTAATATTTGTCTCTTTCTTTTTCTCGTTCTAATTTCTTTGAGTTTACTTGTTTTTGTTTGTTTGTGTCTTGAGATGTATATTTAGGTAATTTCAGCCTTTTTTCCCCCTAAAGTATAAGTTTGAGACTATAAATTTTCCTGTAGGTACTCCTTTAGCTGCATCCCATATTTTGATGATTCGTTTTTATTATTTTTCATTTCAAAATGTTTTCTAATTTTTTTGTGGTTTCTTGTCCAACTCATTGATTATTTAAAAGTGTATTTATTAATTCACAAATGATGGGTATATTCTGGTTGCCTTTTTGTGATTGATTTCTAGTTTAATTCCACTGTGATTAAGAACACATGATTTTTTTTCCCCATCCCAATCTCAACCCTCCTGGCAATCATAAATAATCATTTCCTTGGCTACTTTATCATTTTATCACCCAAATGTGCATCCCTAAACATTATAGTTTAATTTTGATCATTTAAAAAATTTTAAGCCTTTTTTTTTTTTAGTTTACAGATTTCCTCTCCATCCCTTTCATTTGAACATAGGACTTTAATTATCTGAAATTTGTTGAGACTTGCTTTAGGGTCCTGCGTGTGATCTATTGTGGTAAATGTTCTGGGTGCACTTAGTAAGAATGTGAACTCTGCTGTTGATTTGTACGATGTTCTGTGTATGTCAGATGGGTCAGGTCTATTTCTCAGGCGTGCTTTCTCTCTGACTTACCTTTATTCCGAGGGTGTAACCACCCTCAGGGGTCCAACAGAGACTGTGGTGTCTCCCCTTCTCGGTGGTCCCTGAACTGCAATATTTTTGTCACGACCATAAATCTGTTGATAGTTCTGCTTAGATCTTCAGCCCTTTAGCAGCCACTTTCTGTGAGGCTCATTCTGCTTAGGAATCAGCAAGTTTCTCAAAGGGAAAATGGAGAGAGTGTGGGCTCACTTTCTGTGCTTTTCTTCTGGAAGTTAGATCCTCAAGTCCTGGATGCCCTGACAGGCCTGAACTCCAGGTTTCATCTCCCAGCCCCGTGAGATTCCACGGGCTCTGAGGAGCTGCCACTTTAAGCTTGGTTTTTCTGCGGGTTCCTCAGCCTCTTGGAACAGCTGCCGACACATTGGCAGGTGTCTCTGAGGAAGAGCAGGGGGAGCATCAGCCTCACCCTCACGAGCTTCCCTCCTCTCTGGGCTCTCGGCCCCTTCAGTCCTGGCTGCCTCTGCAGCTCTCTCGTGCCATTATACAGGTGTTTCCTGCATTTTAGCTCACTTTTCTCCTTGCTGGGAGATCAGGAAGGAGGACAGGCAATGGGGGGCCTCAATTCTGCTGGTGGCAGCAGAGAAGGCAGAAATAGATGGATGGAGAGAGACATGGTCACTGTTATCAGAGGGGAGAGGAGGAGTCGATGACGAATTCAGACTGTTTGTCCTCTGAGATGCCGGGCACACACCCACCAACACCAGGCTCCCCACTGGGCTCCCACAGGCCTCCCCCATGGGCGCCCATACCTCTTCCCTGTGCAGCCCCCATTATAGCGTTGACCACTCTGTGGGTATCGTGTGTCCTTGTCCACCTCCCCCGCCAGCTGGGAGCTCCCCAAAGGTGGGGGCTTTGTCTGCTCATCCCTGTGTCCCAGCGCTGCCCAGCCCTGAGATGGTCGCAGGTCACTGAGGGAATGAATTAGCTAAAGAAATATGAATTTGTCTCATAATGAGATGTGGTGAGACGGGTGTCTCCTGGGTGCCCAGGCAGCTGGGCCCTACGGCTCTGCGCCCAGCGGGCTTTCATGGGCGGTGAGGCTGGGTTCCACGGGAGCTGCTCCCCAGGCCCCAGCCCCTCTGCTCCCCCGGCAGCTGGCACGCCCAGCTGGGTCACTGGACGAGCTCAAGGCTATCCCTAAGGCCATCCCCCAGGCTCCTGGCTGCCCCAGCCCTTACCTACGCCTGGCCTGGCCACATTCTCACCCCCTCTCCCCTCTCTCAGGTCAGAGGGGGCGTGTGCCAGGGGCAGGCCCCTCCCTGGCGGTGGGGGGCTGCGGGGAGCGGCGTTTAGAGCAGCCTGGAGGAGCTCAGGGTAAACGCTGCTGGTTATGACTCGGCCTGTTCCTCGGCGCAGGGTTTAGACCAAAACTGACCACAAGGACAACCTCTCGCTACCTGGAGCACCCTGCCACCTACTCCCTTGCCCATCCCCTCCCGGGTGCCCACTGCCTCTGGGGGGGTGGGCCCTACATCCGCTGACTAGCATCCTTACGAGAAGGCTGTGTGAAGAGAGACAGACAGGGAAGAAGGCGGAGACTGGAGTGATGCAGTCATCTTAACTGATTATAGCTGCAAAGATCCTGTGTTCAGGTAAGATCACATTCTGAGGTTCCGGGTGGATGTGAATTCGGGGGCACCCTATTCAACCAAGTTCCGGAGCTTAGCGAGGATTTGTGATGGAGCCAAAGGAGCCATAGCATCCTCACAGGGCCCTGCAGGGCGCCCTAGCCCACTGCCGCCCCGAGAACCTGAGCTGTGTCCCCGACTCGATTCTTCCCCAAGGCCACCCCGCGGGGCCCTGTGCATGCCGTGTCCTCACTCGGGCCATCTGCAGCCAGTTCCTGGTCACAGAGCGACTGCAAATTGCTTCCCATCACTCGAGGCATCAACAGGTCATAAAGGCAGCCCAAAGAGAAGCCTGATGGGGCCTGGGCTGCCAGGAGACCAGAGCTGGTGGCCAGAGAGAGTCCCCAGTGTGCAACCCTAAAGCCCTCAGGCCTGGCGACATCACCCCAGATAAGGGCCCCTATTACCCTTGGTAAGGACCAAATATTTCAGTGTGGCCAGTAAGGCCCTGTGGGCTCTGGCCCAGCCCTTGACCAGCACCCCTCCCTCTCTCGGCTTGGCTCCCCCGAAAGTCCTTCATTGCCTCAAATACGTCCTGAGGTCCTGACTCAAAGCCTTTGCACAAGCTGTTCCCCAGCCTGAGAATGCTCTTCCCCATCCTCTCCATGTGGCTCGTTGATTCCTCCCCACCCTTCGGCTCTCAGTGCGAATGTGCTTTGCTCAGGCCAGTTCCTCCCTCTTCAGTTTGCAATTGCACATTATTGGTGGTGGCCATTTGGTGTCCCCTCCGAGGGACTATAAGCTCCACAAAAGGCTGGTTCACCACCGTATCCCTCTGACTAGCACTGCACCTGCCACATAACTGGTGCCCCATGAACGTTTGTTGAACGACTACATGAGGGGTCCCTGGCCTTGGCAGGCTGGGATCTGCGCTCCAGCCTGCCCCTGCCCCTTACTTCCTGTGTGACCTCAGGCAAATTGTTTTTTTCTGGGTCTCAGTTTCTCCTACTGGCAGAATGGGGTTATTGATGCTGGCCTGTCTGCCTTCCTGGAGAGATGGTGTGAGCCTCAAAATCATCTAATTTTACTCATTCATTTATGCAATAATTACGGAGCACCTATGATGTGCCAGGCAGTGGGGACACAACAGTGGGACAAAATAGAAAACGCTCCTGTCCCTGTGAAGTTAACAACCTGGGGGGTGGGGGCGGGGGAGGCAATAAAGAACCAAACAACTGCTGGTGGTAAGAGCCGTGAGAACCAGGGCGGCAGAGGGGGCTGCATCGGGCAGAGCGGGCGGGGAGGCCTCTCGGTGAAGGTGCCACACGCTGCACACCTGCAGGGGGCGCTCTTTCTTGCCTGCCAGTGTGGCCGTGTGCGTGACTGCCTTCGGAAAGAAGACCAAAAAGCTAACTGCGGGGCACTCCAGGCAGAGGGAACAGCGAGGGCAAAGGCCGGGAGGCAGAGGCCCGGGGGCAGGCAGATGGCCGCGGGCACAGCACGCTGGGCTGCACGCCGGCGCTGGCCGAGGCTGGGAGAGGCTTGAATGCTCTGCTGGCTGCTGCCCCCGCCGGAGGTGAGCAGCCCAACTTTGCCCGGTGTTGCCTGCAGGCAGGTCTGTGCAAGCGGCCCGAGGAAGACTCCGTCTCAGCTGCCCTGGCCTCCTAGGGAGGAGGAGGAGGTGGTCCCCGTCCCCCAGTGATCCCCGCACACTCACCCGCTCCTCTTCCAGCCCCCCCATCTAGCACGCTCCGCCCAGACAGATCGAGAACAAGAAGGGCCCCAGCTGCTGCCTGGGCCTCCAGGCCCCTCCGAGGCACAGAGGAGTTAATCAGTCGGAAGCAGCTGCCAGATGTACCCACGGCTGAAAAGGCTCAGCCCCAGACCCGCTGTGCGGACAGCCCAGCTCCCCGCCTTGGGCAGACGCGGGCCTCGGAAACTCAGCTGGCCCACCCCGTGCCACTCCTGAGAGGCCCCCCGCCGGCGCCCAGTTATCTCCCTGCAATCAGCCGGAGAAACAATTCAGCTCAGGGTCTTACTGACAACTTTCTATCTGGAGCCAGCTCGATGCAGACCCTGCCCTGGCTCTTGGTCCCTGCTGCTGATCACTCCCTGGGAGGGCCTGCAGGGAAGGAGAGCTGGGGGCTGTCTGTGGGGCCAGGGGTCCAACAGAGAGAGGGTCTGTCCCTCCACCAGTGTGGGGAGGGGTGGCATCCATTCTGGTACGTGTAATGCTGGGAAAGGCTCACTGGATGTACAGTCTGAGATGCTGGATTGGTTGAAGTCCCAGCCCTGACTTGTACCAGCTAGGACTTCAAACATCCACCTCCTCTTTCTGAGCCTTGATTTTCTCATCTGTAAAATGGGCTCCCACTTGCCTCACTGCGTTGCCATGAGAGTCAGATGAGATCTAATGGCTTCATCTGGCGAAGAGGCCCTGACCTTCTCACCCACTCAGGAAACTGTAACTACAGGGGTGGGGTGGGTCTGTCTGTAACAGCGTCTGGTGGTGTTTCTCAGTT
The DNA here is from genome assembly GCF_020826845.1 of Diceros bicornis minor. NCBI lineage: Eukaryota > Metazoa > Chordata > Mammalia > Perissodactyla > Rhinocerotidae > Diceros > Diceros bicornis. The sequence continues at coordinate 5,877,563 of NC_080764.1, forward strand.
TAGGACTTTATGAAGAAGGTGAAAGTGTGTTGAAGATCCTTGCTCTAGAATAAGAATTACGTGTATGGTTTATTAGACCATTAACTGAAATATCTGTATAAATATATATTGTATCCTATCAGATGTCATGCACAGATACATACAATAAGATACAAGAATAAATCGTGGGGCTCTGTGTCCCCTCCCCACTGAGGCATCGGGGAAACCTCAGCTAAGAGAATTACCTCTGGGTCAAAACTCCACACTGTTCTCTGCCAGAGCAGTTCCCTGCTGGACTCGCTGCTTCCTCCACCAGGATCCTGACTTTCCGTTGCAGAGACATTCAGGCCCTCGGTCAGCCTTAGTTGTTCATGAGGATTCACCAGCCACATCTCTAAGACTCGCCTAACGGAGTTTGCAAAATGCTGCCACCTGACCCAAGTCATCAGGGACGACCTGGGCTCCCTGCAACTGGGCAACGTTGCTGCCCTTTGAGGGCTGTGCTGGGCACTGAGCGGGTTTTAACAACTGAATCTTTTGGTGTAAAGAGTAATTTCCAGGCCAGGCTGCACCAATGCACAGAAGTCCTGAGCACTTGTGCCCAGTACCGACGCCTCAAATCAAATATTAATGACTGTAGCAGTTAGCTTCTGCTGTGTAACAGACCATCTCAAATCTCTGTGGCTTAAAAGAATGACTATTTAGCTCGTGATTCTGTGGGTTGCCTGAGAAGTTCTGGGTCTGGGTTAGCTCGGCCCATTTCTGCTGGGCTCTCTCACGCATCTGTGGTCAGCTGGCAGGTTGGTGGGTGATAGAATGATCTAGGATGGCCTCACTCATGTGTCTGGTGGTCGGCAGGCTGCTGGTTGGGGCACCCTGGTCCCCTCGGCGTGGCCTCTCCAGCAGGTTGGCTGGGGCTCCTTCACTCGGTGCCCTCAACACCCACCTGCAGCACGAGGGCAGACCCCGAGGCACGCGTGCTCTCCAGGCCTCTGCTTGCATCACGCTCCCTGATGTCCCCTTGGCCGAAGTAAACCCCACGGCCAAGTCCAGAGTCGGTGAGGGAGGGACCACACAAACCAAAGGAAGAGCGAGGGGAAGAATACGAGGCCATTTCTGCAAGCTAAGATCACTGTTACTTCTACAGTGAAGATAGGACTCATTATGGTGGAGGGAAGGGGGCAGAGAGCAGTCCTCACAAGCTCCGTGGGCATCCTGTCTTGGTCAGTTGGTGGTGTTGGGGGAAGGGACGTGCCAGCCAAGGCGCCATTAAAGCCCAGCTAATATCACTAAGTGAAAGAAGGCAATCTGAAAAGACTACATGCTGTATGATTCCAACTCTATGACATTCTGGAAAAGGCAAAACTATGGAGACAGAAAAAGATCAGTGGTTGCCAGGGGCTGGGGGGAGGGAGGAATGAACAGGTGGACACAGAGGATTTTCAGGACAGTGAAACGACTCTGTGTGATCCTATAATGGTGGATACATGTCAATGTACATTTGTTCAGACCCACAGAATATACAACATCAAGAATGAACTTGATGTCAACTGTGGATCCCAGGTGACAATGACGTGTCAATACAGGCTCGTCAATTGTAGCAAAGGTCCCACTCTGGTACAGGATGTTGATAATGGGGGGGCTGTGCCTGTGTGGGGGCAGAGGGTATACAGGAAATCTCTGTACCTTCTGCTCAATACAGCTGTGAACCTAAAAGACTCTAAAAAGTAGAATCTATTTTACAGAAAAACCCAGCCAGCTCCACCCTAAGATGGCGTCCTGTGCGAGGAGATGAGGCCGTGCTGGGCAGTGGGCAGTGCAGGTGGGCGGGGGGGGAGGGAGAAATAGGAAGGAGCTGGGGGCAGGGTCTCAGAATGCCGGAGACCTGAGAGGCCTTGTGTGACCTCTGGACCCTTCTCACTGGGGAAACCGAGTCACAGGTGCACGTGATGGGAGCATCTGTGGCCCCACCAGGGCAGCTGAGGGGAGGGTGGGCTCTGCCGTCCGTCTGGCTGCCCCTCACTGCCGGTGACCTTGGGGGGGCCTTTGACCTCTCAGGCTGAGCCTCCTGTCTGTAGGGTGGGTCCGTTCACTGTCCCATCCAGGGTTGTGGGAAGGATTTAAGGAGATAATGTGTGTAAAACGCTTAAAACCTTGCCTGGCGCAGGCAGGTGTACTGGCACATTCTAGCTGCTGTTGTCGCTCGAACCCAGGCCTCCGCCTCCCAGGCCTGTGTTTGTCCTTGGCCTGTGACAGCTCCCTGCAGCGTAAGTCTTCAAGGCATGGGGAGCTTTCCTCTTTGAAAATCTCTCTCCCACCGGCCTCTCTGGGGCCTCTGAAGTGTCACTGCCGAGGTCTCACGTTTCTTCGTCTGTAAATGATGACCCCACCGACTGACCCATGTGAGGCTTGCAAAATGTGGCGGGGTTTGCAGACAGTGCCCATTAGAGGCTGGCATTGTTGTGACGGAGATGGAGGTCACCTACACTGGGGCCAGTTCCGGCTCTGCTGTTTTACCTTGGGGAGTCCCTTAGCCTCTCTGTGCCTCAGTGGCTCCATCTGGAAAGTGGGCTTGAGGACAGGCTCCACTCCAAGGGCCCTGTGAGGATGAGCGAGCAGCACGAGGAGGACCACGCACATCTCAGATGCTGGAAGGAGTCAGCTTTATTGTTTGGTTATCATCACTGCTCTTCACAAAGCACCCGTTCGTTCATCCCCTTGTCAGTTTGGTGTGGGTCCTGTGAGTCGCTGGGTCACAAGCTGATTTGGACCAGCTTCTGACTGTAAAGAGCCGCCAGGCCACTGTGCCCTGACTGAGACTCGGGGAGCCTGGGGCTGGGAGGCGACCTGGTCAAGGGCCTGCCCCTTTCTCTGGGCATCAGGTCTCCTGGGGCCACCGGGTCTTAGAAGGCCAGAGCAGCTCCCTGTGTGACCCTGTGCAGGTATCTCCTCCTCTCGAGGCCTCCGTTTCTCATCTGAGGAACAGGCGGGAATAACGCATCCATCCCTTTGTCTGACAGGCCAGCACGTCGTGCCGAGGGATGGGAACACGGCAGGAGTCAGGTGCAGGGGTGCTGGGAGCTTAGCCAGGCACGAGACTCTCGAGCTGGATCCTGAGACATGAGAGGAAGACCCCAGGGTCCCTCCTGCAGATCAATGATCCACTGGGAAGGCTGAGTCTACACCCGCCGGGAGCCGTGTAGACACCCGCCCACTGAGGCCTGGGGAGGGCACCCCGGTGGCCGTCTGCATGAGCAAAGGCTGAGGCAGGAGCATTTCTCTCTGGCTTTACTTAATTTCCGCTGAGATCCTCCTCTTTAGATCCACCCGGGCCCAACTGCTGAATTTCTTAAAAGGCTCAGAATGTGAGGGAGCGCGAATTCCTAAAGTACCCTTGGGCGGCTCCGCCAAGGCTGCCCCTCTCCGCAGAGAACAGGCTAAGGCGACCAGGGCAGTGTGCGTGAGTCTGTGTGTGCATGAGTGCCCCGACGTGAGTGTGTACGTGTGTGCGTGCGTTCCAGTCATCGCTGGTGCATTGAACATGCTAAGGAACAAACGTGCAGATTGAACACCGAAGCCCGCCTTCTCCAGCATCAGCTACAGCACAGGAAGACGTCTTTATCTAGAAATAGTCTGAGGGCCGGCCCGGTGGCGTAGCAGTAAGGTGCGCGCGCTCCCCTTCGGCGGCCCAGGGTTCGCAGGTTCCGATCCTGGGCGCGCACTGACACACCGCTTGTCACGCCATGCTGTGGCGGCGTCCCATATAAGGAAGAGGAAGATGGGCATGGATGTCAGCCCAGGGCCAGTCTTCCTCAGCAAAAAGAGGAGGATTGGCAGATGTCAGCTCAGGGCTGATCTCCCTCACAAAAAAAAAAAAGACACAGTCTGAAGCTTTCTGAAGACAAGAGAGCCCAGACTCAGGGAGAAAGACTCAGGTTACAACCAGTAGCTTTGGGGAACTCAGGGCCCTGGGAAGGGAGGGGGAAGCGAGTGCTCCCGTGCCAGGCGGGGAGCAGGGTGGTAGCCAACGGTCGCTGACATCCGGAGGAATGTTTGTAACAAGGGCACGGTTCTGGATCTCCCACTGGAGGGCTGGGTCTCGGGTGACTGCAGCTTTCGCCCTGGGTCAGTCCCCGAGCCCACATGCCCCTGCACAGCCTCAGCCTCACCCCGAGGGGAACCCTGTCCCCTTCCCGGAGGTCTGGGTGGGAGGTCTGGGTGGGCAGTTCCCTACTCCCCACGTCCTGTCACCTGGCTGATCGCTCTTCACGCCTGGGGGAACATTCTTTTTCTAGAAAGCCCCACCATGGACTCAGTGTGGGTAGGGGGCTTGGGGGTGGCACCAGCTTCCTTCTCTCTCGATTCTGACACCGTGCTCCCACCTGGCAGACTCATTCGTCCCACCCTTGCGTGAACACCGAGAGTATTTCCCGTAGTTTTTCCAACAATTTTGGGTAATACAAAGTCCGGGATAGTCTAATATTAAAACTTCAGAGTCTCGAGGAATTTAAAGCTCCCGCCTGCCCCAGCTCAGCTCAGCGTGGTTCAGGGGCCAGGGGAAGGGTCAGTTTCTCCTCTGTCCCCCCTCCTCCCCCATTGCTGGGTGTGGGTCTTGTTCCTCGGGGCTGGGCTGGGCTGGGCTCAGGGCAGGGCAGTGAGGAGGGGCAGGGGGATCTCCTGGATGGTGCAGTCTTTGGAGACCCTCCCCATGGGCCCCTCGGCCGGCGGTGCCCTGGGCAATGCCCCGTCCTCTGCCCAAGCTTCCAGGATCCACCCTTTCTTCAGGGTCTAATTTGGCCACAAGAATGAGCCCCTTTGTCCCTCAGAGCCTAGCACAGCCCTGCCTCTTGGCTCCACTCCAGTAGCCTCTTGTCCCAGATCTATATCCCCGAGAGGTCCCCATGGGACACTTGTGAAACTCTTGGGGAGGTTTGCTTGGTACCCCCACCCATCATCCTCCAGCAGCTATGAGCACATATCACACCTTTGTGCAAATTACAGCCAGGCCTCTTCCTCCAGGCTGACCTCCTGGCTCTACTCGGCTTCGAGGCACAGCTGGAGTCCAACCCCATTCGCACCCCCAGTCATGGTGGCGGCTGCCTTTGGGGCCTGGGCTCGCCAGGCTGGCTGGGCTGTGCACGCCCTCCGATGCCTCCACCCTGGGCTCCCTCGTCACACTGTGCTCTCCCCCATCTCAGCATTTACCACCTGGCCTGGAGACCACTGTTCCCGAAAGGTCTCGAAGGCAGACGCTGCCTCCCCGACAGGGCCTGGCGCACAGTGGGGATCCATAAACACCAGCTGAGTGGGTGAGTTGGTGAGGAACCAAAGCTCCCTGTGAAATGGGGCTGGGCCATCCTGGGCGAGGAAGCTGTGACCGTGGGGGGGCCTGGGGAGGCAGCTGGTGCGTCTCCAGGGATTGGTTCCCCGTGGGAAGTACCCCCTCCTGCTCCTGCTGCCTTGGGAGGCCTCACATGGCCCTCTTCCCCACGCCTGAGGCCCAAGGCCCCAATTCCTCCTTCCTTCGGCCAGCGCCAGGCCCCCAGCAGGAGGGGAGTGTGGGTGGTCCCACCACTCGGTCCTGAGCAAGTGCAGGACGTGGTGAGCAGCTGTGGGTGGGTGGGTGGGGATGGCCAGGGCTGGGGCAGGGCCCCGCAGGAGCAGGGCCACGCAGATGATGGGCAGGTGGGCAGCATCGAGGGCGGCCGAGGCATCCCCCCTCCTCTGGGCCTCAGTCTCCCGTCTGTGAAGTGGGAGCCGTGAACCAGGCCCGTCTAACCCAGGCGCCTTCCAGGTCAGGGGGCCCCGGCGTCCTCACATGCCCCGTCCCTCCTGCGATGCACGGCGCCGCGGTCCCTTGGCCGGCCCGGAGCAGGCGCTGGCGCGAGCGCTGACTCATCATCAGCTGGGGAGCCGGAGCGGGATTGCGGAAGGCCCTGGAAGAATGCTGGGTGCTGTCCAGGCGCCGCTGCCAACCCTGCTCCGCAGGAAGCCCTGGTTACCCGCTAGGCCGGCGTCCCCGATGCAGCGGGCCGGCCCTCCCGGGGGGACCTCGTGTCCTGGGTGCGGGCCTTCTCAGAGCGCTCGGGGCCCGCTGACACGCGGGTGGCCCACCGAGGCTCCGGGAGGCGGCACGGGCACAGAGGGACGGAAGGGCCAGGACCAGTTGCCACGCCCGGAGGCTGCGTGTCCTGCTGGTCAGTCATCAGCCGCTCACGGAAGGACGCCCGCTCTGAGCCAGGCTCGGGGGCGGAGATGGCCCCACACGCCCTCCCCACCCTCCCTGCCCCCGCGGGGCCCAAAGTCCACACAACTAGAAGCCCAGCGTCCAGTACTGACCGGTGCAGGCTGACCCACCCCCTGCATCTCCCGCGGCCGCCCAGGAGCCTCACGGTGGGGAGGGAGCCCCTCTCGCAGCTGAGGAAACAAGCCCGGCCAGGCGAAGGGCCCGCCCCGGAGCCCACAGCTGCTCACTCAGTGCTGAGAGGCAGGGTAGCACAGTGGTCACACGCTCCAGCTTGGTGCTAAAGGTCCACAGGTGGATCCTGGTGTCCCCATTCTCCAGACCTTGGGCAAGTTGCTCAGCCTCTCTGGGCCTCGGTCTCTTTATCTGTGAAATGGGCCTGATCACAGCATTTGCCGCCAGTACTGGGCATGAGGGGGAAACGTGTTAGGATAGACAAGGGGCAGCGTGGGGTGGGCACACGGTTCACTGTCACGGTCACCTTCTGTACGGAGCAGTGCTGGGTGCTGGGAGGAACCGTGAGAGGGACACAGTGCCCACCTTCAAGATGCCCAGGACATAAACCACGGTCACCCCTGAGCCAAGGCTGGTGGGTGCCCAGGGAGGGGCCTCCACAGGAGGGGACCTTGAACCAGGCCTCGGCCCGTGATCGGACGACTAAGCGCGTCCTTTTTGTCTCTATTGTGAGTGGAAAAGGGCATTGAAGGAGAGTGGGAGAAAGAACTCCTCTGCAAGCGCCCCGACCCGGACAGGATGCCTCCCCCTCCCGTCACCGTCACCGGCTGGCTTCACGTCCCGCGCTCCATCCTCCCTGGCTTCCCCCCAGCTCTGCTCCTCGCTGGCCGTGTGGTCCCGGGCATGCTCTTGGCCTCGTAACACGGGGACAAAAATATCTGCCTTACTTAGGATGAAAAAAGAAACAAACAAGATAACCCATGAGGAGCGTTGATCGGAGCCTGGCCTCGGAGAGCCAATCAACAGGCACCACGTCCCTCTGCAATTCCCAGGGACCGGGTTTAAGCTACTCTAGACTCTACTGAACGCACTCGCACGGCTCACTTAACTGTTCGTTTCTCCAAATGATTTGCGACCTTGATAACGCCCAGCAAATCCTTGTGCCCAGAGCTTCCTCGAGAACAGTTCCCGGAGGCGGACGCCAGGGCCTGGTTGCCACACACCCTGGCTTTGCCCGTCAGGGACGGTACACTTCCTTGGAGAAAAGCGTTTGGGATCTTCTGGGCTGAGAACCGTTTTGGACGAGCTCAGCTTGGCCCTGAGGGGCTCCGGGGAGGCAGGAGGCTCCGCTTCCTCCACGCTCCCCAGATGTCATCGAGGGTCCCGGGGCTGGTGCATCACTAGGTGGATTCGAGCCCAAGAGGGCGTGATCATCGTTTCACTCTTCTAACGCCAATACTACTTGTGTTCGTTTGCTCGGCTGTGACAAAGTCCCACAGACTCGGCGGTTTAACACGACAGAAATTGATTATCTCACAGTCCTAGGGGCTGGACGTCCAAGGTCAAGGTGTCGGCAGGGATGGTTCCTTGGGAGCCTCTCTCCTTGGCGTAGATGGATGTCTTCTCTGCATGTCCTCATGTGGTCATCCTTCTGGCTGTGTCTGTGTCCTAATCTCTTCTTATAAGAACATAAGTCATGTTGGATTAAGGCTCACCTAATGACCTCATTTTAATGTAATTATCTCTTTAAAGACTGTCTCCAAATACAGTCACATTCGGAGGGTTAGGACTTCAACGTATGGTGGTGGGGCACACAGTTCAGCCCATGACACCGGTGATTCATCATCATTCCAGAATTTATGGAGCACTAGTCACGCTGAGCCCCAGGATCACTACCCCAGTAACCCCGTAAAACAACCCCCCGAACACCAAGAGCTCTGCCTCCTACAGGGAAACCGAGGCTGGGAGAGACCGTGACTTGCCACGTTCCACAGTCAGCCAGGGGCTGAGGCAGGACTCGGACCAGGCCTGGCTCACTCCAGAGCCCCTCGGCTTTCCACGTGCCACACGGCTTCCTAAAATGGTTGGGGAAAGTTCTGGACGCCCCAGAAGATGCCTTCGGGGCTTCGGTTCTGTCAGAAGAAGGCAGCTTGCCCTGCAGCTGAGCACCGAGGACGCAGCCGAGAGCCAGGCCGCGTGCCCCCCTGGTTCTGGCCCTGCCGACCTCTGTGCGATGGCCGTGTGGAGCCACGTCCGCTCGCGGGGCCCGAGCTGATGCCGAAGCCCTCGGGTGTCCCAGAACTGAGTCACAGCGGAGATGGTGGGATTCCCCGGGGGGCCAGTCTGGCCCCCACGTGTTCCTGCCTCCTCCACCTGTGGGGCGGCCCCAGCCCGTCGCCACACCACCAGAGACACCCAGCGAGGACACATCCCCACGGAATGAAGAGCCGCTGGCCCCAGCCCTGAATTCCTCGCCGCTTGTGGTCCCCAGCCTGCTGCCAGCTGTAAACAGCCTAACGAGACAGCCCACAGGGCAGCGAGCTGCAGGGGTAAAGGACATTTGTCTTTGTCTCAGGGGGGTTTTCTTCCCAAATTACATTTGATTGGTGGGCCCACTGTGCGAAACCCCAGCTAGAGGGCGGGGGATCAGGAAGAGGATTCATAATTATTGAGCCCTTTTATGTGCGGTCCCTGCTCCTGCGTGGTACTCAGCACCAGAGGCTCCACTTAACAGACGGAGAAACTGAGTCTGAGGTCAAATCACGGCCCAAGGAGCCTCAGCGGAGTCTTTTCAAAACAGGAAAAGCTTTTAGGGGTATCAGCACCAGCCTGCCCCAGGCCCTTTGCACACACTCCCTTGCAGCTTTGCACAGATGAGGGTCTCTCCCCTCCAGCCAGCTTTGTAGAGCCCATGGTGTGGGGGTGGAGGTACCTAACTCTTCACCATCATCATCAACATTGTCTTTGCTGATGTGATGAGCCAGGCTCAGGCCCACGTAGCCCACGTGACCCTCCCCGGGGAGTAGGTGCTCTGATCACCTGTGTTCAGGACGAGGAGGCTGAGCTGGGCGAGGCCCAAGGTTGCCCCACCAGGAGGTGGCTGAGCTGGGATTCAGTTCTGCAGCTCTGAGAGTGCTCAGCATCAACCACGCCCTGATCCCCGGGGAGCAGGTGGGTGTCCCAGGCAGCCTGAGTCCCCACGCTAGGTCCAGCCCAGCAGCATGAGGCCACCCTCTCTGCCATCACTTGTCCTGGCTGACCCTTCTGGGGTTGGGCCCTTCACCACCCGATCAAAACCTGCATCGTTAGGGAGAAAGCAGGGAGCGGGCTGCGGCTGGGTTGTTGACTGACAGAATCCTTCCCAGTCCCTCATGCGCCCACCTGGAAGGTGCTCTCAGTTACAGCCAAGGGCAGCCCCCATCCCGAATAGACGCTCAAGTCGCCCTCTGGATGCTGGGGGCCTGAGGAACCCACCAACACCCACCCCGAGGCCTTTGCTGCTCTCCCCCTGCCGGCCCAGTCTCAGGCTAATTTCCTCCACTTCTGTCCCTAAACTGTGGCTGGAAATCGCAGCTCTGTCGATGCACACTGGGCCCCCCCAAAGTTCCGGGTCCCGGCATCTGCTGGGTCCTCGGCACGGCCCCCAGTCACCTTCCCCCTGGCCCTGGACACTGTCCTCCCCACCACCACATCCCGGAACACCTCGGAGCCCTGCCGAGTCCCCAGGGAGACCTGGACGGTCACACCACGGCCCTCGACCTTCTCCCAAGGCCCCCGCCACGTGACAGAGTCCCTTCTCGACCACACTTGCTTCGGGCTCCGCTGGCCTCTTCTCCTGGACTAGGTTTTGACCTTGGCCTGCCAACCCAGTCTCAGCAAAGAATCCTGCGAAGCCCATGTATCGAGGATCCACCACCCCAGATCCTTATCTCCCACCTTTGTATCTAAGTCCTTTTAGCCAGAATCCTCTTGGGCCAGGTTGGCAAGACTCCCCTACCCTTGACATCTACTCAAGTTCCTCTGAGCAAGTTTCCCTCCCCTGACCCGCTCTCTGCTCCTGGGCCATAAGCCCACAGCGTCTGTATTCGGGCTTGAGTTCAGCCCCTCCTCTGCTGCAACAGTCTTGACCCCACAGCAGCAGTCTTGAATAAAGTCTTCCTTGCCGTTTCCAGCAAGCATCTGGTGCAATTTTTCTCTTTAACACACACCCCTTCGCCCCCACCAGCCCGGCCATGCCCCCAGAGCTGCTCACCCCTGAAATCTTACTCTGTGCCTTGGTCACAGCACGCTGGACATTCAGAGCCCTGCACTCACCGCCCGGCTCCCCTCCCGGGCGGGGGCTCTCTGCTCCCTGCACTCTAGTTTGCATCTGTACAATGGGTATAGAGGAGCAAAGAGACCACGTGCACAACACGGAGGGCAGCTCACCCAGCAGAACAGGTGCTCACAGACGCGCGTTTCCTTTTCCTTCTCTGGCTCTTGTTCACAAGACGCCCGAAATCTGCCAGCTGAGAAAGACGCCACGTTGCTGAGATCGTCCATCTTCCAACGGGCAAAACAGAATCCCAGGTGGCAACTCTCAGAGATGGTGACACCTGCCCAGCTCCGCTTCCCCATTTATCACTCTATTTCCGTGCTCAAAAGGACCAGCAGGTGGGCAGCCGCAGAGGGAAAATTGAATAAAAGAACGGGGAGCGATTGGCCAGTCCAGGCTCAGCCTGGCGGGTGCCGGTCTTCAGAGAGACTGGCCTGGTGTTTTGTTTTCTCCGCAGCTGGACCAGCAGGGCAGGGAGTCGTGACATGTTTTCGGTGTTTGTCAGGAGGTTCTTTTCGTACCCTCAGGCACTTGGCTCTCGGAACTGGCCAGAATGTCGGCCACTCCACTGAGCGCCTATCAGGAGATGTGCATCCTTACCTCGGTTGGCTTCAAGAGTAGGGCCCGGGGACAGTGAGACCTGGCAAGTGTGATAACTCCGAGCTCTCTTGGGGGACAGGCCGTTGGTGGCTGCGTTTTTCGTGCAGAGACAGAGACCCAGAGAAAGCCAGGGGCCAGCCCAAGGTCACACCGCAAATGGGTATGGGAGCTGAGAGCCCAGATGCATCGATTCCCTTCCTTTCATGCCCATTTCAAAAGTCACCTGCTCCGTGAAGCCTTCCCTGCATCCACTGCCCTATCCCAGGCTGGATCAGGCACCCTGTGGCCCCTGAAGCCCGCCGGGGTCCTGTCATCAGAGTCCTGATCACTCTGCATTGTGATCACTATGGGTGTAGCTCCCTCCTTGGGGACAGAGGTGGCGGAGCCAAACACAGAGGTGGAAACAGTAAGTCTGAATGAGTGAATGCGTGAATGCATGCAACTCTTTCCCTCTCCTGCAGGCAGCCTCCTCTCCCGCACGCGCCTGTGGGCATAGATCCACTGCCAGGCTCTTTTATCTCCACGACGGCCAGCTCAGACCTGGCAATGACAGCTAATTGCAAAAATCCTATTAATAATAACAACAATAAAAATCACCACCGCACCGCTGCCACCACCGATTACAGAGCCTTACTACAGGCCAGGTGCAGCTTCCATCGTATTTTATTGAAGGCTCGTGACAGCCGTGGGAGGTGGGTATTATTATCCTAATTTTTCAAATAAGGAAGCAGAGACGCAGAGAACTGACTCCTTGTTTGACGAGCGAGGGAGGGTGTCACTCCCAGACGAGACAGTTCTAGACAGGGTGGGGCTAGATAGGGGGGGCACAGGACGACGGCAGGCGGGCGTGGGGGCTGGGAGGGCAATGGTTTAGGGCCCCAGGGCTGCCGGGAAAAAGCCCCACTGCGTGAGTGGCGGGGAAGGGGGGGAACAGTGCTTAAAACAACAGAAGTGTGAGCTGCCACCGCCTGGAGGCAGGAAGATCCTTATGTCGGCAGGGCTGCTTCCTTCTGAGGCTGAGAGGAGGGGATCTGTCCCAGGCCTGTCCCCCCACTTCCGGGGGTTTGCTGGCCGTCTGTGGCGTTCACTGGCTTGTAGATGCATCACCCCGATCTCTCCTCTGTCTTCACGTAGCCGTCTCCCTGTGCGCCTGCCTGTGTCCAAACTTCCCCTTTTTATAAGAACGTGGGTCGGATCGGGTTAGGGCACGCCCCATATGGCCTCATCTTCATTAATCACATCTGCAACAATCCTATTTCCAAATAAAGTACCATATTCCAAGGTATAGGGGGTCAGGACTTCAACATACGAATTTGGAGGACATAATTCAACTCATAACAGCAAGGCAAGGGGGCTGTGGGCCAGCTGGGCCGGCCCGGAATCAGTGAGGACGGGCTGAGTGCCGGGTGGGCACTGGGGATAGGCCAGCTGGAGGAGGGAACTGATGGGGACACTGGGGCACCGGCCACATGTGAGGGAAGCGTTCCCTGGGTTCCCCATCAGGACAGATGGTTCCACAGTCCCACTCCACTCCACTCCTCAAACCAGAAACCTGGAGTTGTCCTCGCCCATCTCTCTCCCTTAGCCCCCAGATCGGACCCCCGAACTCCTAAAGAACTCTTGAATCCATTCTCTCCTCACAAACAAGCAGGTACATATATGTTATTGCAGAAGGCAGTGAATGGCTGGGGTGTGGGGGGTGAGTTGAGAAGGCAGGTGGGGAGTGTCAGGAGGTGAGGGGTGCTTCAGAGAGGCGTCCCCTAGAAAATGACACGTCAGCCGAGGCAGGAAGGAAGGAAGAGGACAGCCACGGGGATATCCGGGGACAGCAGAACTATCTGGGAAGTGGGACCAGCCAGTGCAAAGGCCCTGAGGCAGGCATGTGCTTGACATGGCCTGGGAGCAGCAAGGAAGACAGCAGAGCTGCAGTGGAGGGAAGGGGCGGGTGGGAAGGACCAGGAAGGCAGCCTCGGAGGGGAGTGGGCACCTCATGTGCCCCTGGCCCAGGACCCCATCTCTGACTCCGGCTTGTTCCCCTCAGTCTCCCCATCCGGTGGCGGGAGAAGCCTCAACATCCAAATCATAGTCCCGGTCCCCGGCTCCCGAACCGGCAAGAACAGACAGTGTGTGATTTCATTACCGAAATCACTTTATGTAACAATGTCATGAAACCCCAGGGAGGAGCAGTGAAGAAAACCCCCAGAAACAATTGAATAGAGATGACGGACTCACTATGAATAGAAACCCCATTTGCAACAATCGCGCAGGGATCACAATATTTCCAAATCTTCCTGTGGCTTCCACTTAATTGCCACGAAGTCCCACTTTCTTCCTTAAGCTTTAATCAACCAATTTAGATGTAGCGCCGTGCTCGACACAACCTTGATTTCTGATAAATGAAACAAAAATATTAAAAAAAACCCGGCACAGTTGGGAGCAGCAGGCCCGGCTCCCTGCCCGCGTTCTGCCCGATGTTTCCGCCGGATCCTGGGGCCTTTGCTCAGCACATTTTTGCTGAGGGCCTACTGTGTGCCGGCCCCAGGGGAGGCAGCAGAAGGCAAGCAGACAGAGACCCCAGGCATCATGTTGCAGAACTTCCAGATGGGGGGGGGGCGGGGGGTTTGGGGGGGTGGCATTTGTAGGAGTGTAACAGAGGAGCGCAGTGCAGACCGTCAGGAGGTGCTCAGGCTATCAGGCTATGGGGTAGGGGGCAAAAACTAGGATGGGGGAATCGGAATTGGGGGGCAGTGAGGCCGGCTGAGGCCCTACTGCAGAGCTGACGCTTCAGAAAAGATGTGGCGGGGCGGGCCCCGTAGCTGTGGGTATCCTAAGGCACGAGCCTCGCTGGGCAGGGAGGCTGCTTGCTGGCTCAGCTCTGAGTGCGATGGGGGGTGCAGGGCTTGGGCGTCCAGGGACACGGTCACTCTGACGTCAGAGGCGTCCCTCGGGCTGCTCGCTGAGAGTGGACTGGAGGGAGGCCGGTATTTGAGGCATAGGTCCTCCCCAATCGACCTGAAAGCTTCCCTGGGGCAGAGGGCGCCTGGGGTCGGGGAGACAACACTGCCTTAAGGTCTAGAAAGTGCAGGTTCTCCCCGCGGCTCCGCAGCCGAGTGCCCCTCGGACAAGCCACCTGGCCTCGGGAGGCTCCTGTCAGTAAATCGCTGCCGTGGGGTCCAGGCAGGGGAGGGGTGGGAACGTGTGCAGCAGCGAGGGCTCTCGGAGCTCTGGAAGCACCTTCACGAGTCCTCGGCCGTCACTGGTTGGATCCAGCGAGTTCTCAAAGTGGACGGGACCAACATGCACCTACAGAGCAGCTGCCACACACCTGTCGGGAGGCACGGGGAGTCAGGGGTGAGGGGTGGGGGCCGCTGGGCTCCCCATGAACAGGGATTTAGCTACAAGCAATGGGTTCTTCACAAGACTTGCATCCTCCTCCCCCCGCGTCTATCCCTCATTAGACCCCTGGGGCCAGATTCTAGGCTAGAAAGGGACCCTGCCCCGCCCATAGTCTAGAAACCTCCAGCGTCAGCTCATGCGTCTCCGTGTCGACACAGGTGCCTCCAGGTCCCCGAGACCCAGAACACAGGCCCAGGTAGGAAGAAGGCTGTGGGGCCCCACACGTCCCACCCTGATGGGCCAGGGGCCAGGGCCACTCAGCTTGCGGGGTGGAGAGGGGCCGAGGGCCCTGGGCAGAGTCAAAGCTCGGCCGTGTCTCCCCGTGAGCAAGGAAGAGAGCCAGCTGAACCACAGCCCCTGAGCCCCTAACGCAAACCTCGCCCCAGCGGCTGCCTGACTCACATCCTTCAGTAAACCGGCGGGCGCATCCGTCACAGCTGAATTCTCAAATGCAGATCCCTGGCGCTGGCTGCTGCCGCTCCCCAAGCCCAGCCCCTGCGTACCTGACGGCCATGTCTGGAAGACTCACGGTTGGGGTCCCTGTTTGCCCAGGTGGGCTCTGGGCAGGACGCCCCCAGCCCCGGGCCCCAGGCCCGGTCCATGGGACTCCTATAGGCACCTTCGCTAGGACAACCCCGGGCGGGCCGCTGGGCCCAAACCAACCTGTCTACTGGTCTCCCCTGGACTGGACCCCCGGGCACCGCAGCTCCAGGCTCCTGCAACACAGGACAGGTGGTCCACCTGGTCCCACCAGGCTGGAGGTAACAGGCAGCAGCCCCCTCCCCCTTGGAGACTCGCGGTAGGACAGAAGCTAGGCCCGTCTCCAAAGAAATGTCCCCTCTCTGCTCTCTGATCTGGTCGAGGAGCCCGAGAGTTGGGAGGGGCTCCCTGTTCATTTTCTGCGTCTGGGGACCTGCCTCCCTGACAGCTCGCGGCTGGCTAACGTGTCGACGCTGTGGTCAGCCCTTCGGCTGTACTAGTCCACTGGACTTGCTGGACGGACACTGGCCTGTGGCACCCGGGGTGGGGGGGAGCAGGGAGCAGGGAGCGGGTAGGGGGCCCGGGCAGCTGCTGCAACCGTCCAGGCGAGAGTGACGGTGGCTCACGTGGGGTCATAGTGGGTGGAAGTGGACACAGTCCAGCAGGTTGTGAGGGGGAACCCATAGAGCCCGGGGGAGCCTAGGAGAGGCACGTGATTGCACGGCAGGATGGACCAGGGCCCGCGGGAGGGGGTTGGGGGCAGGAGGATGCAGAGTTCCATCGCAGGCCTGCCTGCAGACCCAGGGGCCTGGGCAGCTGGTGACGCTGGCACTCGGGAGAGAAATCTGGGCCCAGAGATCTGGGACTTGGCGGCCCATGGACGGACAAGAGAGGGCGGGAAAGGAAGTGGCAAGGGTATAACATAGCCGAGAATTCCTCCCTGCCACCTTCCCTCCAGGTGAGCTGCCGAGAGCAACACCTAGGATGCGGCGTTCGCCGCTGTATCCTTGCCGAGTGGATGAATTCTTATTCCAGGCCGTGGTGGGAGGGTTTTAAGCTGAGACTTTAATGCAGAAACTGGCCCTCATTACATTGATTGTGTACAACACCCCTGGGGCCGCTGGCTATCAGGAGATCGTGGAGGAGTGCACAGGTTGGCCGCCTGGGGAAGGCGGCCCTGACCCGGGGAAGCCCGTCCTTCAGTCCGCAGGGCAAGGACACGGGGCCAACACCTGTGCACTCAGCTCCAGCTGGTCCATGGGAGGAGACAACACTGTGGATCTGCCAAAAGCTCAGGACTGTGCAGCCTCAGGGCCAGGAGATCAATGGGCCGCAGAGCAACGGCCGGGATGCTCTAGGCAGCGGCTCTTCCCCGCCCAGGGCTGCAGAGCTCGAAACCCACGGGCCAGCCCCGGCCAGCAGGGGATCTCCTCCATGCCAGAGGCCAGCAGCTGCATGGACTTCCCTGGAATGATCGGCCTGTGCTGGCCAGTTAGCCGGATAATGAGCCCTTGGTGACACATCGAGGGGCAGCAGTAGTTGGAGTCAGGCTCAGGGTCCCACTCAGCAGCTAGGGGGTGACCATAGGGGTCCCCTAACCTCTCTGAGCCTCACCTCCTCCTCTATAAAACGGGGTCATCAAAGGGCACCCTGAGTGGTGGCGAGTTTGTTTCTGGTCGGAGCTCCAGGCTGTACAACGTTGTATTTGTTCCAATCACGGCCTTTACCTCGTCCTCTCCGGCCCCTAAACAGAAGCCCGCAGCCCTCTGACACATTCGGGATCAAGTCCCCCCGGTCCACGTTCACCCGGCCACAGCATTGGCCTCCTGTCCATCCCCCCACCTGGCTCTGGTGGCCGGGGACTGGGAGTGTGCAGGGCCACCGTCATCCCATCTTTCCTCCTCCCCTCCCTCACCCTCTGGGGCAATGGGAACATACAAGGGTCCGAGGCAGGGGCCTGGCAGGGTCAGATCTGCTTTTTAGCCCACAGTCAGTCTCTACTGGCCCTGGATCATGAAACCCCAGGGTAGGTACTGACCCGTGTATGTGTGAATCACCGTTGCAATATCCCTGGAAAGCAGAGGACAAGATTACACTTGATTGCTCCCAGGAATGAGGAGCTCTCTACCTGAGGGGACAGCCCATTCTCACTGTCTCTCTCATCCCCAATAGTTGGGGCTATTCCTCTAAGTCTGCCCAAATGGTCCCCCTGCTGGTCCCATCTCTGCCCGTTGGAGAAACAAAGAGCACGGCCATTTCCTCTCCTCCCCAGCTTGGCCCTGCAGAAGTCATCCATTGTGCCAGTCACCATGCCCAGCCCAGCCCACAAGGAAGCACAATACCAACACCAAGCACCTACTATGTGCTTCAGAAGCACCTACTAGGTGCCACTTTACATGCATATTTCCTAACACAGCACCATGCCTCTGAGATGGGGAATCATCCCAACTTTATACCAGGGGAAACGGGCTGGGAGAGGTCAAGTGACTGGTTGGAGGTCACGGAGCCTGTGAGCGGCCCATCTGGGTTTGTCCCTAGGCCAGCAGGTTCCGGAGCAATGCTCTGAGCTGTCAGATGCTCCTGCCTGCTCCTGCGGAAACAGGGGAGGCCAAGGCAAGAGCCTGCTCTTGGCAAAGCTGGAGGGCGGAGGCAGGGGCCTGGGACGAGGGGATCCACTGTCGGGGGGCAGGATCAGGGTGGGGCCATGAGCCAGCTCCACGCCCTGAAGCAGGTGTGTGACCCTTTCCTGGCCTGGGAAACAGACTCGGCACGGTGACTTGCTGAAGGTCACTCACCAGTAAGTGGCAGGGCCAGGAGCTCCAGGCGGGACCTCGAGGACAGCACGGGCTCAGCACTTTCAGAGATGGAAGCTCTCCCCTCCCCAGCTCCTCCCCTCTCCCAAAGCTGGCGGGCTCAGCCGCGCCCAAGGCCGCCAGCAGCAGCTGGCAGCGCCGCGGGGGCCGGGTCCTCTCGCTCCTGCTGCACACGGAGGAGGGAGGGGCGGCGGATGCTCAGCTGCCAGGCTATTCTTAGCTCCTCGGGGCCCACGAGCAAGGTCACCCTCCTGTCCCCGAGAGAGGAGTGACTCAGATTCGCCCCGCCGACGGAGGGCCCGGGCTGCGCTCTGCCCTGCTGGGGAAGGCGAGGGCCGCTCCTGGTCCAGGAAACGGGCCAGGCGAGCAGCCAGGTGGGAACCCAGCCCCGAGGCCCTTCATTTGTTCCATTTGCTGTCATTTGGGTAGATGACCATTGCACCGTCCCATCACCATTCTTCTATGGGGGCCCGAGCCCCGGGGGTCTGTACCTCACTGGGGCATCCCCCTCACCCAGGACAGCACCCGGCACGTGGGAAAGTCTCCATAAATATTTGTGGAATGAACTGACTCCTCCGTGAAGGAGCCCCAATCTTATTTTTGAGAAATACACTGTCTGGTGGGGAAGGCAGACGCTTTATTAATAATAATCACAGCCAACCATTTCTGAGGCACTTTCTATGTGTCAGCTGCCATCGCAAGCACTGCCCACCTCGCCGGTCCTCACAACGACTGCACGAGACCGGAAGTCTGGCTTGTCCTCTTCGACACAGGAGGAAGCCAGTGTGGTGGAGCCAAGTGTCACCCGGTGGTCACTCCAGACCCCAGACCCCAGGCTGGACAGCTCTGTGCTGACCGGAGGATGGTGGGCTGTGAGAGGAGCTCCAGAGAGGGATGAGAGTTCACTGGACCCTGAGACGGATGGGGGGCCGGGCACTCCGGGAGAAGCACGACGTAAGACATGACCCGCAGCCTGAGAGACCCTGTCATGGAGGAAACCAGGGGCCTCGGTGTGTCCACCGCCACTGGCTACGGGGCTCTGGGCGCACCAAGGAGGCTGGGTGTCCAGGGGCCAGACGAGGGCTTGGGGCAGGCCGGTGACAGGATTACGACTGTGTTTTGCCGAGATCCCCCTGGCTGCCGTGTGGAGGGGGCATGGGAAGGGCCAGGACAGCTAAGGGGGGCTGGGGGCCAAACCCACTGAGAGACGTGGGGTCTGAAGTCTGGGGTGTAGACGGTTGGATCTCAGAGGGGTGGGGGGTGGGGGGTGAGGCAGAGACAGCGGCTAACGGTGACACCAGGTTCCTGACGTGAGTGTCTAGTGAATGGAGGTGGGAACCATAGAAAAACACCCTGGCTCCGCACGAAGCCTCTTGCCCACTCATTTTGACCTCTTGTCCCCTGCCCCTCCACCCCTCACCTACCAGCCCGCCCAGCACCCCATCTGTTTGGTCAAACACCTGCCTGCCTCTCCAACACGGAGCACTCATCCAGCCAGCCACCTGCTCATCTCTCTACCCAAGACATACTTCCAAGCTTCCCCATGCCCCAGTCCACCATGTATGGCCCCCTAGTCATCACTCCAAGCATTAAATGAGCTAATTAATACACTTGGAACAAGTGCTGGGAGCAGTGCTTGGTAACTCAGTAAATATTAGCTATGGGTAAATTATTATTACTACTGTTATTGTCTATCCAAAACCCATCCATTCATCATTCACCCATCAACCCTTCTAGCCACACATCTATCACACACCCACCCATCACTCACTCACTTATCCATCTATCCATCAACCCCTCAACCCATCCCTTCACTAATCTCTCCATGAAGCTCTCTGTCCACCCGCATATTAGTCTTTCTGTGAGCCCACTCACCCATCATCCATCCATCCATCCATCCATCCACTTATCCATCCACCCATCACCCACCCATCCATCCACTTATCCATCCACCTGTCATCTATCCATCCATCCATCCACCCACCCATCATCCATCCATCCATCCACTTACCCATCCACCCATCATCCATCCATCCATCCATCCACTATCCATCCATCCATCGTCCATCCATCCATTGATCCATCCACCCACCTACCCATTATCTACCCATCCATCCACCCATCGTCCATCCATCCATCCACTTATCCATCCACCCATCGTCCATCCATCCATTCATCCATCCACCCACCTACCCATTATCTACCCATCCATCCATCTATCCATTCATCCATCCATCCATCCTTCCATCCATCCTTCATCCAACCACCCACCATCTTTTCACTCATTCCACAGTCCTCCACTCATCCACAAGTACCCGTCTATTGAATGCCCAGTCCTCTGCTTATCTCCCAGGATGCAGACATGGAAACATGAATCTGACACAGAGATTCTCAGTGTGGTTGGGAAGGGCAGGTCAACACAGAGCAATCACCTATCAGCACAGGGGCCTCTCCTCTAAAGGCCAGAGGGAAGCAGAAAAGGCCAATCTGAGCCGACTAATCAGGGGAGGCTTCCTGGAGGAGGGAGAGCTGTCTAAAATTGTGATTCCCCAGGGCCGTCCCCAAGCCCAGCACACCCAGCTAGCTTGCATGAACCAACCTCCAAAGCTGCTCCACTCCACCCACTGCCCCTCTGGGTTGCCTCTGTCACCTCTGCAAAAAAGATCTCGTTATTTTTTCTGATGATAAAACCAAACAGTTGAGGCAGCAATCTTGTGCACAGTTTTATAAAAATAATAATAAACTAACCCTCCATGGTGGCAGCCCCTAGTCCTCCTGTTGGCCCAGGGGAGGGAGAAGAATTGGGAAGGGCCCAGGAGATGGAGAAGAGAGGATCCTAATTACACTGTGGATTTAATCATGGCACCTTTACAGAAAAAACTTGGCACATCATTATCTGCTGTGGGAAGAGCAGCTTATTTGGGGTGTGGGGAGAATTAAAGTTGGGGACATGCTTGGAGAACTGAGGACGAAAGGTGCAAGGCAAGAGCCAAGCGTGCTTATTAATAAACTATCGGTGCCAAGTAGCAGACAGGGCAGACTGTGCACTGGGCATCCCAGGGGAGGTGGGAGGGGTGTCAGTCCCCTCCCGGGCTGGCTCGCTGAGCCCGGGCCTGTTAGAACCACCTATGCAATTTTAGCACCGAGGTCCGCTCTGGACTGGGCCCTGTCGTGGGCGACACTGGGGACACGGAGCTGGGTCACACCCAGGCCAGCCCTCAGGAAGATCCTGGTGGTAGCAGAAGCACAGACAGACAGTGTCACTCAGTATGACCAGGGCTGTGATGGCAGGAAGACCAGAGGAAGCAGGGACCCAGTCTGGGCTCAGAGCAGACTTCCAGGAGCAGGAGACAAATGACCTGGGTGCTCAAAGATAAAAAGGAACAAGAGAGACAGTCCAGGAAGAGAAAACAGAGAGGGCTGGCGTCTGGCGTCATGAAAAAACAGCAAGTTCAGAAAAGGTAAGAGACCGAGCAAGCCTAGCGTAGCCTTGTGGCAGGAGACGGAGCTCGGTGGCAGGCGGAATACAGACTTTATCCTGAAGGCAGTAGGCAGCCATAGAAGGATTTTGAGCAGGAGAGTGGCGCTATCAGATTTGGGCTTCACACAGATCCCTTTGGCTCCCATTTGGAGGATGGCCCATTGGGCAGGAGAATGGAGTCAGGGAGACTGCTGGCTACTGCACGTGTCCTGGCAGGAGACAGCGAGACTTGAACCAGCAGCACCAGTGGGTCTCGGGAGGAGCAGCTGAGGGGCTGGAGCAGAGGGTCCTGGGGGCTCTGCCCGATGAAGCCAGTACACCTGGCGACTGGCAAAGGCGTGAGCCCACGCTGTCAAGGCAGAGTTCCCACACGGGTAGGTCCCCGTGTCTGTGGCACTGACCCCATCCTGCTCTGACTGCAGTGCTCCAGGTCCCAGGGCGGGGCCTTGGCCAACGGCGTTTGTGGCTCCTGAGCCCTGTGGACTCCCCCGCTAGGGTGGTACCCCGAAGCCTGTGAGCTGTTGCCCGTCTACCTCCATCCCCACTCCTCCTGCTGGGTTTGATGACAACTCTGCTTTCTCCCTCCTCCACCGATGTGCTCGGCGTCCCCTTGTGGGTGGAGGACGGGACTTCAGCTTACTGACCGGAGGTGCTGGCCCACGTTTGAGGGCTGGGCTTTGGGGTCAGGCAGACCTGGGTTTGAGGGGCCTTGAGCAAGTTACTTCCCAGCCTCAGTTTCTTTGTCTGAGAGATGGGCGTGATGGCAGCCGCCGTCACACTAACCGAGATGCTGCCTGTGAACGTGTAGAGCAGCCCCCACACAAGGCTCCGAGACACTAGCTGTGCTCATTTTGTGTGTGTGTGTGTGTGTGTGTGTGTGTGTGTGTGTGTGTGTGTGTGTGAGGAAGATCAGCCCTGAGCTAACATCCATGCCAATCCTCCTCTTTTTGCTGAGGAAGACTGGCCCTGGGCTAACATCTGTGCCCATCTTCCTGCACTTTATATGGGACGCCGCCACAGCATGGCCTGACGAGTGGTGCGCCGGTGCGCGCCTGGGATCCAGACCTGCGAACCCCGGGCCGCCGCAGCGGAGCGCACGCACTTAACCACTACACTACGGGGCCGGCCCTAGCTGTGGTCATTTTTATTGTGAGGACGCAAAGCCCAGCGTGGTCCCTTGTACACGGTAGGTGCTCAGGATCTAGCAGCTGTTATGACGCTCAGTGAAGTCCACACGGAGGCACTAGCTATCAGCAGGGGTAGAGGATGAGGCAGCCACGCAGGGTCCCTACTGTGCGCAGGCTTCGCGCTAAAGCACTTACCAATGTGGCCTCGGCTGAGCACTTGTCACAGGGTCCCTGAAAGGTAGGAACTATTGTCCCCATTTCAAAGACGAGGACATTGGGGCTCAGAGAGGGAGAGTGACTCGTCTGAGAGCCTTCTGCTGAGACGAGGCTGATCCAGAAGTCTGACTCCAAAGCTGGGGCAGATTTTGTAATTTTCACGTTAAAATAGGACGTTAAGGTGGTGAGAAGGCTTAACGTGCTGGTGGCCTTGGGCGAGTCACCGGACCTTTCTGAGGCTCCGTTTCCTCACCTGCAGTCGGGGCTCGTGCTGCTGAGTTTGGAAGGTGGCCCTGCAGGCCGGTTCTGGGGTTCTTTCTTTGCAGCTGGTGCCCTGGATACTGCCATGGTGCTCCGGGGGCAGAAGGCAGCCCACCCTCTGCTGGGCCTGGGCCCCAGGCGTCGTGTTCTGGGGAGACCGTAGAGCAAGACGTGAACAGACCTGACTGCACAGGGCCTGGCCCCTCACAGGGTCTGGGTCCAGGGTGGGGAGGGCCGACACAGGTGTCTCCTGGACACCAAACGAGGCCACGTTTTTTCTGACTGAGACAGTGACGTTGGTATAAATGGTTCTGAACTTGGAACTCTAACACAGTGCAGGCAGCAGCTTCCACTGACCCGCTGTGTGACCCTGGGCAAGGTACTTAACCTCTCTGATCCTCTCTAGCCTCAGCTGAAATTGTGCAAAAACAACAGTGCCTCGCTTACAGGGGGCTGGTAGGGCTTATGAGGAAATGGTTGCCAATCCCCAGGCCCGGCACGGGGGGCATGAATCTGGCTCTGGAAGCTGGAGCTTCCTTTTCCTTCCCCCTCTTCCAAAGGAACCAGGGCTTGGCTGGCCCTGGTCAGCCAGGGGAGCCCTGGGACAGGGCCTGCGGGGTGTCCCAGCCCGTGGCCTCGGGCACACCCCCTCATCCTCCTCACCCCGCCGCACCCCGCCAGGCCCCTGAGCAGCCTTCAGAGGTCCTGATTCATCGCAGATGTTGACCCGTGAACAGGCTGTGCCTGGCGGGTGACCAGACGGGCGGGGGCTACCTGGCTGGGGCCACGGGCTCCACCCTGCTGCCCAGGCCGTGGCCAGCGTCCCCACAGCCGGGAGCCTCCCCAACAGAATTCAGACAGATGCTGGACCCACCACCAAAGGCCGCTCTTTCCCTGGCTCCGCGGAAACAGGAGATTTTGCAATAACAAAGGTTGCTCTGTGAGGCCAAGCCAAACAGTTTACGATACTCAGAGAGGTCGCTCAGCACAATCAAAGAAGCCTGGAATTCCAACCCCAGTCACGGGGGCCTGCGCTGTCGAATCCCAGACAACCTGCCCCGTGTCTGGGCTACACCCGCAAGAAGCCAGCGCTGGGCTGAGCCTGCCACAGCCTCCACTGTCGGAGCCAAAGGGGTCCGACCGGCAGTGAGCATGGAGCAGGTGGGGAAATCGAGGCCCAGGAAGGCAGAGCCAGCACGTGCTCCCATTCCAGGGCTTTCTATTCTGTTCCTCACTGCATCAAGGTCAGAGCCCAGACCCCCAGAATGAGCATGGGAGAGACAGACCCAGGTTCAAATCCCAGCCCTACCACTTCCCAGCTGTGTGACCCTGGGCTAGTCACTTAACCTCTCTGGGCCTGTTTAGTCAGCTGTAAATAGGAATGCAGAGAAGCAACTCCTAGGATGGTCGTGAGGATTCAGGGAGACCATCCAAGTGACTTCATGGGGCACAGAGCACCCAATAAGTGGGAGCCCTACGTTGTTTGTGTTACACACACGTATATTTACTGAACCGATACTGTGTGTCCAGCCGAGGAAGGGAGGAGAGAGAAGGCACACTTCCTGCCCCCAAGCAGCTGTCTACCTAATTGGAGAGAAAAGCTAGATGTTCAGCTCAGAAAGGTTAGGTGACTTGTCCAGGGCCATCCAGACATAGTGGACACTCCTGTTCTGGCCTAGGCTGCCTTGGAATTTCAGATGACCAGTCTACACAGCAAGGCCACCACCCCAGTCCCCCCAAGACAGAGGCTCATGAGAAGGGGCTTTCTGGGGCAGTAAAGACAGTACTCGCATTGGAGTCCTCAGATTTATCCCCAGGCCTGCCTCTCACAGGCTGTGTGACCTTGGGCCCACTACACGACCTCTCTGGGCCCCCTGCCTGCAGGTCTGAGGTGAGGGGAGCTCCCTGTCCCCACTCCCAGCGTTTTCTTGAGATGTAAATGGGCGTGGAGGGCATGTGGGCTGAAGAGGCTCTGCACATGCCAATTATCTTGATTTATCCTTGTTATTATTCCGGGACCCGCCCACGGGGAGTGCGGGGCTGTGTGGAAATTAGGCCTCTAGCGTATTAATTCCCGTCATCTGCGCGCTGGGTCTGAGATGCTGGAGATGCAGCGAGCCTACGGGAGGTACCAGCCGCAGCAGAGTCCAAACCCGGGATAGACGCGGGGAATTGATGTTGTCACCACCCATACAAGCCAGATGCCGCCTGGGTTTGGGGTGGGGGTGAGCACCCCGGGGGGCAGATCTGACTGAGGAACCGAGGTAAGGGCGGGGGGCGCACTCCCCACAACAGAACCTCTCTGCCCTCCGCCGTCGAGCTCGTGCGCCTCCTGTGAGCCAGACCCTGGCTGAGGCTGGCCGCATCCCCCATCAGAGATGAGAAGGTGGGCTGCGGGAGGGGAGCCCATTTGCCCCAGGCCACCAGGATTCAAGCTCAGGGCACGCGGCTGCGAAGCCAGGGCTCTCTCGTGCCCCCTCTCCTCCCGCTCCCCGAGAGGTGCTGTCACAGCCCGTCACCTCCATTCTTGGCTCCTCACCTGTGAAACTGTTATAATGACAGAGAGGCTAACAGCTCCTGTGCCACGGGCTTGGCACGACTTAATACACACGGTGCACTGAGACACGGAGAGCAGAGCCTGGCGCCACCCGAGTGGAGATTATTATCAGAGGCAGCGTACAGATGAGGAAACTGAGCTCCAGGGGGCCGAGGACACGCTGCGTCCCTGGGGTCTCTTGTTTTCAGCGTTGGGAAGTGCATAGGGTGTCCCCCGCCAACCCCTACTGGTTCCCACTGCCCCCTGTAGCAGACACGCTCCCGGGGACCCCGGGCCACACAGCACTTCCTGACTCCCGGGCATCAGCAGGCTCTGATGGTCCGGGGCAGGCGGGTCTGTAAGGGCAGCCTTCCGGAGTCTCGACTGTCCCCAGGAGCAGTGCCTGTTGCTGGAATCAGCTACTCCAAGCAGGCGGCGGGGCCCTTGCTGCCAGCTTTCTCCAGACTGACGGGACTGTGTCTTTTTTTCTTCGTTCTGACTTTTCTAAAATGTGGAATTTGCATCTGTGCACAGCATTGACCGATGTCTCCCCAATACCCACATAACCAGCTATCGGGGGGCGTATTTAAAGAGACAGAAACACTTGGGAAGATGTGGGTGCTGTCCTTGAGAGCAGGGCACGGGGATGACCCATAACTCATGTCTGATGAGGGACCGAGGCTGCTCCGTGAACAAAATCGCCCACAGCACCTGTGGGGCAGGGCCACGTGCAGGGCTGTGGGGGAACAGGGATCAGAGCACCAGGAGCCTTGAATGCCAAACCAGACTCAGACTTCATCCTGAGGCATACCCACGGAAGGGCTGCAGGCAGAGGGGTGGCTGGGTCAGGGCCCCGATGTACAAAGGCCACCTCGGGGTCTGCAGTGGGAGGGATGGGTGGTGAGGATCTTGGTCCCAGAAAAACTAAGTAATTGGCACAAGTGACTGCTGAGTATATGGGTTTTTCTATCCCTGCATCACAAGGTCAGCAGCTTAGAACAGCGCTCGTTTATTTTGTTGCGGTTCTGTAGGTTGGAAGTCTGGGTGGTCTCGGCAAGTTCTTTGTCGAGGGTCCCACAAGGTGGAAATCAGGGCACTGGCCAAGCGGGGCTCTGACGGGGGGTCGGGGGAGACTCCAGGCTCATCTGGGTGCTGGCAGAACGCGGTTCCTGGCGGTTGCAGGACTGAGGTCTTCGTTTCTTCCTGGGTGTTGGTCGGGAGCTGGCTGCTCTCACCTCCTTGCCCTGAGACCCCTCCATCCCAGCACGAGCCCACTCACGTCACACCCCCCACATGCTGGTGTCTCTCTGACTTCCTCTCCTGCTGCCAGCCAGAGAAAACTCTCTACTTGTAAAGGGCTCGAGTGATCAGCTTCGGTGCACCAGTCTCCTTACCTTAAGGTCAATTATTAACAGTCTTAACTATGTATTCGAATCCCCTTTGACACATCATGTGATCTTGGAGCAAGGCTGGGGGCAGGGGGACTGTCTTGGACGGGGCCCGCCAAGTGCACTTCTGACGGAGACAGAAGCCCTGTTTCCTCTCGGCTCTGAGGGCTTCAATGGTCCTGCCAGGCCTCCTGCCAGGGCAGAAGAGAAACCATGTTCACGCCTTGCAGCCAGGAGGGAGGCCAGCAGGTACAGGGAAGGGGAGCCGGGAGCCCTGAGGAGGCCCCATGGTGGGCTTATGGCCCCTGGCCCCGCACACGTTGGTGTCACTACAGGGCGTCCGGCCTCGGGGAGGCTTCCTGGACCAGATAACCAGCTGGCCGCCTCTGGTTTCCCAAATCTCCAGGACAACAGTCGGCGGTAGCAGTGGCTTCCGCACACTGAGCACCAACTGTGTGCCTGGCCCCGAGCAGTCAAGACCCACAACATCCTACAGATGAGCAAACTGGGGCTGGGGATGGCCCAGGCCATGGCAGGTGCAACCTCAGCACTGGCTCCAGAGCCAGCGTCCCTAACCACTGGACAGTCCTCCACCCAGGTGATCCGGCCCTGCAGCCACAGGGATGCTGCGGCTTTGCCACCACACGTGGCTCCCGTGGCCAGCTGGGAGAGCAGGAACAGCAACGGCATAAGGATGGCCATGACCAGACAAGCCTCAAGCCACAGAGGGGCGGGCCGGGAGCAGGGGCCCTGTGGCCGGCTGGCTACTCCCACCTCCGGGGGCCCAGGGCCTGTGTCCTCTGGGCAAACATGGGGTGGACTGGATGCCCCCCGCCTCTCACAGCGCTTTCTCCAGCAGCAGGCCACGGCGTGGGTGCGTGGGCCCCTTGGGATTGAGAAGGAAACAGGTTCAAGGAAGTGAGCGACTTGCCCACCACCTCTATCCACTCCGTAGGAGGGACTGAGTGGCCAGTGGCCCAGAGCCTGTGCCCAGAGCCAGGCTGTCAGTTCAAGTCCCGGCGTGCCACATCCTCCATGGGTGACTTGGGGGGCGAGC
Organism: Diceros bicornis minor; assembly: GCF_020826845.1. NCBI lineage: Eukaryota > Metazoa > Chordata > Mammalia > Perissodactyla > Rhinocerotidae > Diceros > Diceros bicornis. Next base: position 5,905,411 of record NC_080764.1, read on the forward strand.
GCTTCAAAGCCTCTCTGAGCCCCAGTTCCTTGTCTTGAATTTGGGGACGAGGCTTGGGCTTAGAACCCTAAGATCTTGAAGAGGGAGAAGGAGGGACTTGGGGGGCCCATGGAAGGGTGGGCGCTGCTCCCCCAGAGAGGTGGGGGACGATGTTGCGGAGGCTGGGAGCCAGCTGGTCACATCCCTCCCCCTGCCCACCCCAGGGCCTTGGCCTCCACGCACCTCCCTCCCCACTCCCCGGGGGGCTTACAGGCGTGGACCTCTGCAGAACGCCTCATGCCCCCAACTTCTAATTAAATGGCAGCAGTTCTGACGGGGCAGGTGATCTTCTCGGGAAGCCTGGCTTTAAATTTAGCTCCTCCCCAGCCAGCCCTTTGAAAAGGCTGCTCTCCACGGAGAGCGTGAGTCATCGCCAGGCCGCCCGCCCGCCAGGGTGAGCAGTGCGTCTGCGGGGGAGCAGGCCTCCCGAAGGCAGAGAAATAGTAAATAGGGGCTGAATTAAAGGCGACGGGGAGTGTGGGAGCCGGCTGGGCTCGACACACAGTAGGCGCTCCGTGACGGCGGTACCTCTCCCCTGGCGGTCTGTGTAATTACCTGCGTGCCCCCATCACCTCTCCCTCTCCCCACCCAGCCCAGAGTGGAGACACAACGTTTGTGGATCCAGTTTACATGCTCGTCTCACCTGATTCCCCCAGCGGCCCACAGAGCCCTTCCACAGACGCACACGCAGTGTGCAAAGCTGACAATGCTCCCTCACCCCCAAACAGATCCTCCCCTAGTCCCTGGAACCTGCCGACGCTACTTCACACAGCAAGAAGAAACAAGGAGCTTTGCGGATGCGATGAAGGTAAGGATCTTGAGATGGGAGATGATCCTGGATTATCTGTGGGCGCTAAACGCAGTCACAGGCGTCCTTCCGGGCGGGAGCAGAGGGAGCCGTGACACAAGAGGAGCAGGCCACGTGAAGAGGAGCAGAGACAGACCGGAAGATGCTGGTCTTCAAGGCTGGAGTGACGTGGCCACAAGCCAAGGATGCGCAGCCACCAGGAGCCAGAAGAGCCACGGAAGGATCGTCCCCTAGAACCTCTGAGGGAGGCGGCTGACACCTTGACTTCGGCCCAGTGTAACCGTAAGAGAATAAATAAGTGTGGTTTTAAGCAACCAAGTCTGTGATCACTGGTTCCGGCAGCCACTGGAAACCAGTGCGCAGGAGTCGGGAGCAGTGAACGAACCTGGCCACGGCCACACGGCTGCTGGGGGCCAAGCTGAGGTTCAGTCCCGAGTCTGACCAGTTCCAAAGTCCGTGCTTTTTCCTGAGACCTCCTGGAAGGACAGAAGGGACATTGACGAGGATCAAGCACCTACTGAGTGCCAGGCGCTCATTTATTTGGGGATAACCCACAGGACTGTTTCCTGCCGGGTTCGGTCTCGCATTTAATCCGCACATCGACCCTTTGCAGAGGGTGGAATCAGTCCCATTTTGCAGATGAGGAAACTGAGGCTCAGGGAGGCAGAGTAGCGTTGTCCGGGGCAGGGGGGAGGGGGAGCCTGACTGTGGGGAATGTGAGGGTGCAGGAGCACAGTGAGGGCGGCGCAGCCCAGCGCACAGTGGGGGTGTCATGGAGGTTTGATGAGTCCACCTAGGGGCCAAGTAGGGGACCCCAGTGACTAGCGGGCTTGACGTGGCTAGAGCTCAGGGCACCTGCAGAGGAGGCTGGGAAGGCTGGCTGGGCCTCGGGGGACAGGGCCTCGAGTGCCAAGAAGGGGTGACTATTCCAGCTATAGAATACCAGGGCTGACGGAGGTCTAATGTCCCATGTCGGCACCCAACCCGGCTGTGAGCTGCTGCTGGGCTGTGAGCTCGTCCCACCTCTGCTGTCCACACCAGCCCCACCTCCAGACGGGCCAGAGCCTGCTCGGTGACGTGAAGGGGGGGACGGGAGCAGGGGACAAGGGACTCCCCGGATCACGAGGCTTTTCAACACGCACCACACACACGGGTGCTACACAGATCCCTCACCCATGGAGACACACACACCACATACCACACACAGCCCCCCATATATACACTACACACACATACCACCACA